>NC_134277.1:4053973-4365015 GCF_949628215.1 Phalacrocorax aristotelis | reverse complement strand
CTTTTATTTTGTACAGACTATGTTTTAATGTTCATACAATGAGATGCAGTACAACAACTTTGAGCAATAATAACCTGGGACAGCATCATTCTTTCCTGTTACTGGTTTTGCTTCTGCAGTCCCACCAACACTAACCCATCCTCCGACTGAGACAGGTGTTTCTAGAGCTCTGAATTGATGTAATGAATTGCATTTTTTCATGCACGAGTGCTATTAGGAAATAAAACGTAAGTGGAGAGGTTGCAAAAAGCGCTCATTGCTGAGTACTAAATGTGTCTAAACTGCTAACAATATCACTATCTTATCTTCTGCAGGTACCCCAACGATTTGTGTCACTGTCTGGGCAGTGCTGAGACTTCACTTTGATGATACTGGGTGGGTATCGCTGTGTGGGAAATTGTTCCACGTGCATTCAACATGATGGCAAGGACGAAACAGAAATACAGTGATCGGAGGATATGACTAAATTCTCCTTCCATTTCTGACATTGATTTGTGTATGTGGGTACTTTAGGTCCAGTGTTCAACCCACAGTGTTGTCCTGGTCAGCTGCATAAATAGCCATAGTGAGATGTTTATGCCCCTCTTGTGCTGGTGAATTCATGCAAGAAGATGTAGGCATCTCCTGTAAACCTGCAGCTGACCCAGTGGCCCTCTGTTCCCTGCCCAGTTAAATAAGTGGACTCCAGGATATGGCTTATCTCATGTTAAAAGATCTGTCAGGTGAATCATACCTGTGATTGTCTTCTCTCCAACTGATTATGATGGAAAATGAATGTGATTAAATCCCCTGTAGAAATTCTTGCAGATACCTCTGATATCACAGAATCACAGACTGGTGGGGGCTGGAAGGGCCCTCTGGAGCTCACCCCGTCCCACCCCCTGCTGGAGCAGGCACCCCCAGAGCAGGGGCACAGGGCCGCGTCCAGGCGGGGTGTGAATGTCTCCAGGGAAGGGACCCCACAGCCTCTCTGGGCAGCCTGTGCCCCTGCTCTGGCACCCGCACAGGGAAGGGGTTTGTCCTCATGTTCAGGGGGAACTTCCCGTGTTCCAGCTTGTGCCCGTTGCCCCTTGGCCTGGCGTTGGGCACCGCTGAAAAGAGCCCGGCCCCATCGTCCTGACACCCACCCTTCAGGTATTTATAGGCATTGATGAGATCCCCCCTCAGCCTTCTCTTCTCCAGGCTGAACAAGCCCAGGTCTCCCAGCCTTTCGTCACAAGGGAGATGCCCCAGCCCCTGATCCCCTTGGCAGCTCTGCGCTGGCCTTGCTCCAGCAGCTCCCTGCCCTTCTGGAACTGGGGGCCCAGAACTGGCCGCAGCCCTGCAGGTGTGGCCTCACTGGGGCAGAGCAGAGGGGGAGGAGAACCTCCCTCGCCCTGCTGGCCACACTCCTTTCCATGCACCCCAGGGCACCGCTGGCCCCCTTGGCCCCAAGGGCCCGGTGCTGGCTCAGGGTCACCTCGCTGCCCCCCAGCACCCCCAGGGCCTTCTCAGCAGAGCCGCTCTCCAGCAGGTCCCCCCCAGCCTGTGCTGGTGCGGGGGTTTGTTCCTCCCCAGGGGCAGGACCCTGCACTGGCTCTGGTTGAACTCCATGAGGCTCCCCTGGGCCCAGCTCTCCAGCCTGCCCAGGTCTCTTTGGAAAATATGACAAAAGAAATATGCACAAGGAGTTGCCGTGCTTTGATTTCCACAGGCAATTAGGAGTTTAGCTTCCCCTTGGAGCATTTTTTCCCACAAATATAGTGGGGGAGATGAGCAGAAGTGAGACAGAAATCCACATCCTGTCTTGTGTGTGAAAAAAAAAAAAAGCGGAAATGGAATAATTTCAGAATGAATTCAGGAGGGTAGATTCCAACCAAGTGGTCTCTTTCTTTGGGGAAAAAGACCTGCAAAGAACCTGTATCATTTCCTAAAGGACCAGAGGAAAAGGCTGCTCCCAGAGGTAGCCCTGCACCTCAGTAGTCAGTAGACTGATTGGTCTGATAGAGCAGCAGACATAGCTGGTAGGAATGGACATAATGCACATCTTGAAAATATATACCTAGCAATGCTTTTTCATTACAATTATATTTGAAATTGGTGAAATATTAGGAAAAGTGCTGGGAATGAGGGAGACTGAAGGTGGACTAGAGGATCGTTGTGGATCCTGTCCAACAGAAATAGTTCTGTCCTATTCTATTCTATTCTATTCTATTCTATTCTATTCTATTCTATTCTATTCTATTCTATTCTATTCTATTCTAAAATTTGGAAAATCCATCAGTGGTCCTTTGGAAACCTTGATGTGAGTGAAAGACATCATTATGTACCCAAGTCCTATTTCTGAG
Organism: Phalacrocorax aristotelis; assembly: GCF_949628215.1. Lineage (NCBI taxonomy): Eukaryota > Metazoa > Chordata > Aves > Suliformes > Phalacrocoracidae > Phalacrocorax > Phalacrocorax aristotelis. The sequence continues at coordinate 4,362,688 of NC_134277.1, read as the reverse complement.
AGACTTAGGATTATGTTTTAATTTTGCCTTATACTAGAGATACTTGGATCAAAAATTTGCACAAGACTCACTGTTCTGTCAGGTTTTCTTCATCCTTGTTCCTTTGTGCTCTTTTTAGAAAACACATAAAGCCCTTTCTCCACTGGGGATGCCAGTGCTTTGACCCAATGTTCTATTTTGACATTAAGACAAATTAAATCATTTATTTCCATGAAAAACAAGCCAGAAACCCCTGTTGTGTCATTATTTTGATTACAACACTGGTCCTAAATGCATTAATTTCTCTTAGGAGTCCAAACAGTCCTTGCATTTTGCAGGTAGGGGGAATGTCTTGCAAAAGGAAAAAGGAAAAAAAAAAAAACAAAATAAAAAAACCCTCTTTCCTTTCTTTTTGTGGGAGAAGCTATTTAGAATGCAACACATTTAGACAGATTCTAGCTGAGTGTCTCAGTGCTTACTTTTTAAAAATCAGCAAGCATTGTTCTGGGGTGGGGGAGAAGCCAGCATGAGCCTGAAAACATTGCAGAAATCATTGAACAGGGAAACCAAAGTCACAAAGGCATGGGCTAAAGTACAGGCTCGAGTCTCAGCCTCCTCCTGCTTGCTCCTTATAAAACTGGCAGAGCTCCCTTGACTTCAGCTCCTCATTCACATCACTGTATGTGACAGGTTTGTGGAGATAAATGCAACTGTCTGTTTATCCAGAGCTGTGCTACGAATTAAATGGAATTATTCCAGATGTACACCAGAGATGTAACAGGGATCAGACTCCAGCCTTTTCAAATAGAAATCACATCCCTTCCCCCATCCCACTGGCTCCTTCCCTTCATCCATCCTGGAAAAGTCCTGTGTGTTTGACCTCCACTGTAGCAATGCGTTTGAAAGAAATTAGGGAGCCTGTTTATGTAGTACAGCTTCTTGGCTGATATTACAGGCTGTTCTGTTGTGCATTGCTTTTGTTTCCTTCTGATTGTGTTTGTCTGAGGAGAGGATGGTGTTTCTTCCACTACATCCATCCCATAGATGTCACAGGGAATGGACCAAAAAAGTCCTTGACAAAACCTTTGTGTGAGCTTGATCTGATTTGTTGTTGACATCTACAAGGTCGATATCGGCAACTGAGCTTGTGGGGACACATCCTGTGAAAGGAGAGAAATAAGTCTATGAAGAATAGGCATTTAGAGGGATGGTGTATCGCCCCAGAGTACACATTTAAAATACATCAGTGCAGAAATAAAATAAAATAAAAAAACTAACAAAAAACCTCCAAGTGTCTATTTGTCTCAACCGGAGTCTGGGATAATTAGCTGGGCTGTAAATGTCTTCAGTATAGATGACTGGAACTAGAGCAGGTAGATTCCATCCCCCGTATTTTCTCACTTCTACACAGACAAATTGCCGTACATCAATGTCTGTTTGTACAGCCAGATTAATAGTAGAATTTGTGTAGATTCTTCCAGCATTGGTCAACTCACTAAAGACTTTCAGGGCAGCTTTAATGTGCATCTCAGAGAGGTTGAGCTCTGCAAATAGTGGGTAATTTTCAGAAGAGGGCACCTCATTTACAAAAGCATACAAAGAATTTAAAATATAATTGATGATTTTACATGCTTTTTGTTTGGGTTTTTTTGTTGTTGTTGTTGTTTGGTTTGGGGTTTTTTTTTTGTGGCACACAATTTTTGATAGCTGGAAAGAGCCTAATTTCCAGACTGTGGGTGGGAAGGTGTTCCCTCTGACATTTATCCCCTTTCAAATATTTTAAGTTGGGCATCCAAAGTGAAGTAACTTAGAAAGGTTACTTTGCATTTGAAAATCTCAGCCATCAAGCCCATAGGTTTTGTGGGATTTTATGTTTCTAGGCTTTGTAGGCAGAAGCTAATATATGTAATTTTGTGCAAATTTGACATCTCAGCTATAAATTTTCTCTCTTCTCACCAGCTCTGCTCACATTATTGTTGGTTTTATGGGAATCCAGTAAAACATTGTTCAATTGAAATATAATAAGTATTGTTCAACTAAAAATATAAGTTCAACCGAAATTTCTAAACCAGATATCACTCAGCTCCTTGGGATTTCTCTCATATGTACTTTGATGACAGAATTTTAGCTCTGACTCCTCACACTTACACATGTTATAGTTTTGTTTAAAGTACAGATTTTCACTTTTCCCCAGAGGCTACCAGACTACAATTTAAATGACACAGAAGTTGCATTAAGCTCTCATAAGATCGGCAGTGCTTTATTCCTGTGTGCTCTTTCAAATTGTTTCTTGGTGTCTGACAAATGCACCATGACAACCACTGCTGGGACTTTTGGCTGTTGTCCCAGTGGGAGGGAAACCCTCCTTCTCAGAACTGCAGGTACAAAGTAGACATTTTCTGTGGTTTTATGTTTTTCAGAGAGAAGCATGAGGGGAAGAAAGCAGAGACAAATAAAAGACATTTTTTAACTGACAATCAAGTTCTTAATGACTTAAAATAGTATAGCGGAGGTGGTGTGGCAGGGGAAATAAGATTTTTGTTTCCATTATTATTGTTTTTCTAGCTTTAAAAATATATGTTAAAGTTAAAAACCCATATGTATATAGGTCCTGTAATTAGCTTTCTCTACAAATGAATGTCAAAATGCAACTATATGAAATAAATATCAGCAGAATCTTTTGGTGAATCTGGAGGAAGATTTTAAATGCTGAGGAAGAAATTTCTTTTTCTTTTTTATGATCACTCACTGCCAACATCTTAAAAAAGGAGCTGACCCCAATTATTGTCGGGTACTTGAACCTACATAGACGAATCCTTGCTTCTTGGTGGGATTTGCAACCCAAGGACTGGAAAATCATTCCTATATGTGAATACAGCCAGTCTTTAGTACATCCTTGTACACTAGATATGTGTAAGGATAGTCAAGTCAGGGTCAGGAGCCAACATTCATATCTGTTCATCCTGGAAAAGAAACTAAGACATCAAACTTTGGAATAACCATCTCTTACCCTTTGAGGTATCCATGTCTTTTTTCCCTTCTATTGAGATGTTCGCTTAAAGGGACAATTTTATAGTTGTACTGTCTGTAGACATAGAAACACAGGTAGAGGCATTTTCCAAAGTGGCTAAACTGTTTAGAAAGAGGTACTATTGAAATTGCCACAAAAATACTTATTTTATTTTCAGATAAGATGGGTAAAGGCTGTAAAAGAAAACTACAACAGGGACAGAATAAAGATCTAGTACCTTTGAACCCAAATAAAATAATTTCTCTACAAGACCAATCTACCACTCTCTGCCCCCTTAAAAGTTGTTTTAAATTTATTAACTTCCTTGTTATATCTTTCTGTTTCTCTTTCCATCTCTCTCCCCACCCCGTTCTTTCATTAACAATGGCAGCTGCTGGGACATGAATGACAACACTGCCTTGTGGTGGGTGATCAAGGGTCCTGTGGTTGGATCAATCATGGTAAGTAGCACTTGGAGCAGACACTTCCTCAACACCTCTGAGAGCAAATAACCAATGCAAATGGCTTCAAATGGCTTTAGAAACGGTGCTGCATCTGCTGTGCTGGACTACTGGGCAGCTTGTCTGAAAGAATTTGCCATCCACAATGCTAAGTAACCCCGTTGTTATAAAGAAGGTTTAGTACAAGTTAAATGATGGTGCACTGCCTGCAAGCAAAGACTATGTAGGCAAGGAGCTTTCGGTTGTTTAAACATAGATGCCAAATGCCATAAGACCCTAGTGCATATGGAGCATTTGCCTGGGGCTGGCAGATATGAAACAGGATGTATGGGAATCATGTGCCATTTGGGGTGGCAGCTGAAGGCCAAGTGGGGCAACCAAGGGCATGAAAACAATACCAGATGTTGGTGACTGGGAAACTGGACTGTGTCTGTTGAAAGGAATTAATTTCACAGCTACATTTATTTGTCTAATATTGGATTGATAATAGTATTGTGGTCATAGTGCAAGATGTTAAATTGTCATCAAGGTATCTAAGCTCTCTTTAGTTCTTGCAGGTCTTGGATTTGATTCACATGATGCTAGATACCTGCATATGGATGACTAAGGCGTCCTAAAGTATCCGGTTTGGGCTCTAGCTGCTGCCCAAAAGAATATGGGAATTTTAAAATGGTGTTGGGCTCCTCCAGTTAGGAAATTAAATTGAGCCTCTAGACAATATGGTTAGTGGCACCTGAAAAGCTGTTTGGCTTAGCACACATAGGTGTCTAATTCTGGGCATGTTGAGTTGCTTTCCATACTCCAGTAACAGCACTGGCCAGGATGTCATTGAGTGTTGTGGGAATTTAGACATCCAGCTCACAGTTACATGTAGGTGTTTTCATCAGGTTTGGTATTTCGCCTTTTAAGTATTTGGACAGCTCTCTAAAGTAGTCACCTTCAGGCACATTAAAGGTAATTCAGCTAATAACACTGAAGGGTATGGAGATGGAGAGGGTCCAGCGGCCTGGGGCTTTTGTGATCTCGATGTATGTGAATTTCCGTGCTTTACAGACATATTTTATGAAGGGTGGCGTTCTGGCTTTGGGAAATCAGTTACACCTGGATTCTCTTCTTGAAGGCATTAAAGATTCAAGCAACTAGCAAGGGATGCCTGTGCGTCTCCATTCATTTGTAGTCCTCAGATCAGATAGAAATGAATGACATCATTCTACAAAAGAGAAGATGCCCAGGAATGACATGAAACTAAAAAGACATGAAGAACATTATAAACACACAGGCACATGTACTCCTCCCCTTCCAGAAACATTAGAGGTCATCTCATCTTGGGACAGATTCAGCCAAAGTGGCAAAGTGACACAACTTGGGGCTTCAAGGAAAGGGGAGACACTAAATTGTGACTGATGGATGTTCCTAAACTGAGAAACACCTTAGTTCATAGAATGGGAGATAAAGGTGTTTTTGCTGTTGAGATCTTTGCTAGATCGTTTTGATATGCAGGGGTCTTTCTTTTTATTCTTTATACTGGTTGATAATGAAAAATATTGAAAACTTTTTGCTTATGTTTGTCTTATCTGGTACTTGGGACTGAAGAAACTCTGCCTTACTTTAGCTGCTGCAGGGGGGATACTTTTTTGCCTGGAAAAGGAGTGATAAGATACTTGTAAACTTATCCCATTAATCCTGACCCTATAAAACTTCTAGACTGCAGTTTCGAGAAGAATAAGGCAATGAAGCCAGCAAGTCACTGGGAATGTCTCATTCTTGTGCTTGAAAAAATATATCAGTCTATCAGTCATAATTTTTTCCTTTTATTTTTTCTCCTAGATAAACTTTGTGCTTTTTATTGGCATAATTGTGATACTTGTGCAGAAACTCCAGTCACCTGATATTGGGGGCAATGAATCCAGCATTTACTTGTAAGTACAAATAAAGCAGTAATCAATTTAGGTTTTTAATATACACATAGGAAAAAAGACAGAGGCAAAAAGACACCTCAGCTGAAGTAATTTGATTTTCAAAAAGAGCCATAGGGTCTATTAAATGTATTTGGTTGATTTTGACTTTTTTTTTTTAATCCAAAAGCTACTAAAGTGCATTTTAATGCCAGCTTTCACCTTTCTTTAAAAGCCCTAGGAAAAAAAAAACAACAAAACAAACAATTCCATAAATATTAAATAAAAAAAACCAACACCCAAATCCTTCTTTACCAGGTCAGTTGTCTGGAAATTAACATACTGACCAGACATAAATGTTATTATACTCATGGGGCAGTCTGCTGTGCTTCATACGTTCCAGAATGTCCAAAGTTCATTGAAAGCAATGAAATTTGGTGAAGAGATTTCAATAACTTTGGACTGACTTCTAATTTAGGAAGATCTCCTAAAGTTGCTTATGTTCATGTTTCTGGTAACCTTGAATGCAATCAACTTAAACCAAATGATTCCCCCCCACAGTTACAATTGCTTAAAAATGCACAACAAATCCTAAAATTTTTCTTTAAAAGTTTTAAAATTTTTTTGTGGTTTACATCTTTTTAAAGCCGGCATCCTTTTTGTTAGTTTCCACCTCATTAGAGGGCAGAGACTGGCCATTTGAGATGGTCATCATTCCCATTTTGAGTGCATGCAGTCATTCTCCATATGAAAATTATATAATTATTTTGAATAACTAAGATATGCAGCAGCACGTTTGGTGTTTTCATGGCTTTTCAGCCTAAACACCATGCACATCTTCTTTGCAATTTTTTTGTCAACTCTGGTGATTTCTAGCACTCATAAACATAGGTAAGAATATTTGATTTAACACTGGGTTCCTGGTGAAAAAAAGGCAAGTCATGCAAACCTTAACTAAAAATAAAAGATGTCAGGGTAAAGTAGGAGAACCTTATTTTGTAGTATTTTTTTTTTTTAGTTCTCCAGTGATCAGTTTCACCCTAAGAAACCACACTCATAGTATAACGACGTTATCCATCTAAATGACAGTTTCAAGGAAAAATATGTCCTCCAGTTGCCTATTTTTCTTCCCTTCTTTCCTATTGCCTTTTTTGCATTTACATGAAATGGTACTATTTTACACCTCACTTTTGCACCTCTATAGTCAAGCACCCACTCACTGAAAGCACTGCCCTTGAAATTTGCTCTAAACTGTGTTTCCACAGCCAAAATAATGATTAAATCCATTCTGCAGCTGGATATTTCACAGAATTAAAACGCAGGAGAAAGTGTAGTTCCGAATAGGTTAACTGTATGCATGATTTGCCTAGGGCTTGCATGAAGACTTCCCATGTATGTGCTGCTGGGAAGTCATCCCCTGAATCTGAGACTGTAATTAGCACCCAAGATGTGCAGATCTCGTTCTGATAATGACCTGCTAAGTGCATGTTTGGTGTCTGCTGCACATCTCTCACATATGAAGCAAAGCATGCCATAGAGTCCAGTGATTTAACTAGACTATAAAACATCCTCGTCATTTTTGATCAATATGGTGACTGGGTTTTACTGATATTTTTCCTATGTGTATAGTTAGCCACCAAAACCAAGAGAAAACATCATATTTTCTGTTTCATTTGCTGCCATTATATTTCATATTTTTTTGCAACTTTATAAATGGGTGTGTATAAATTGATCTTGCATTTATGTATGTGTTATGAAGTGGAGTGTTGTTTATCCAAACAGATTCGACAACAGAAAAATCACACAGAAATGAAATCAATAAGTCTGTGCAGATCTACACCAGGCATATTCAATATTTGTGCACACGTATCCTGTAAAAAGAGGGCTGTTGTAACGAAGAAAAAAGATCATAGTGTGGTTATGTCACCATATTGAAATCTCTGTGGCATTTAGATGTGGTCCATATTAAGCATTTTCCATGTCCTATTTTGCTGTTTCAAACTGTTAGTCATCCCATCAGACCAAATTCTCCATCCAGATATTTAATCCACAACATATTTAAGTACTTTGCCTTTAGTACATGAGACAGATCAGTTGTGGCCAAGGCAGGATGTTCAGCCTGTTTCTGAAGGTAACGTCATGTTATCTGCGGTAGTGATTGAGATTTACTCCGGTATCAATCTTCGACTCTTTGGAACAACCCTTTAGCCAGGACTTCCATCATCAAAAAAACAAAATAAAAGATCCCACGAAAGTTCGGTTATTGATTTTGGGTAGGATTTATTTTCTTCTTATATATGGGGTACATGTTTATGTTCAGGTCCCTTTAATGATTATTTTTGTTAGGAAAATCTCCCTCCTGTTCTATTTTATAGACACTATGGTCATGGTTCTGCAAATCACTTAAGCCTGTATTTGGTTTCAAAAGCCTGGGGGATATGCTTAAATTCAAGGATTAATTATATATTGTTACCACTGTGTACTCATTATTAAAAATTCCCACTACTGAAGTTAGCTGCGAGCTATGACAGGAACACAACAGAAGAGTGTACTGCTGGGGAACTAATGCTTAATTAATACAGTGTAGCCACTAGAAATTGTAAGGCGTGCTTTAAAAAAAAAACCCAAACAATAATTTGTATAATTTCCAGCACAATAATGGGTGCTTTATCCCCATAAAAAATCAGACTTTATCTCTAAATAACCTTTCTGATTATCATTATATGCAATAACCTTTACCTTTAGGCTGACAGAAACTTGGAAACAGGTAGCTAATTCCTAACAATTTTCTGCAGTTGTCAAATGCTTTAGTGAATGTAAACTTCCAGTTTATCGACTTGTACGTTCGGTCATTCATTATCTGTCCCACGCTTAATAGATATTTCTTCAAACATTTAATTCCCCTCAAAGCTGCCTGCATGCTGCTGATCCCATTTCAGACTGAACAGATCCTGAGAGAACAGTAACTCCATCTTCTTTTACTGATAGAAACCGCTCCTTATGGCTGAAATGACTGGGGGCTAGATTCATCAAAAATATCTAAGCAGCTGACGTAGGAATTAAAAAAAAAATAGAAGCCACCCTTTTTAACTTTCATTTTAATTTTATAATTTGGGGTTTTTTTTTTTCTGAGAAGCTTAAACAGCTTTCATACTTCCTCCCAGCAGTCATCATAATCAATTTTTAGTGTTAGGAGTGAACTGCCAAAGGCACAAGAAAGTCATAACTGCTTCTTGAACCATGTTTCAGTTTCAGTTAATCTTGTGTCAGTCCTGAATAATTCCACCAAATTAAGCATCAGACCAAAGCAAGCCCAGTAGTACAAATGCAGTAGATTTTTATCTGAGTGAGGAGTTCTGAGATCCTCAGGGGCTGGGGACACCTAAAGTGGTATCAATTGTATTCTAGTGTAATTAAGACAACTATCTGCGTAGTTCAGAGAGGTTTCTTGCCCCATCTGGTGAATGAATTGCATAAAGAATTGTAATGTGCCGCGGTCATGGACATGACATGCTAAATCCTATCCAACAAACGACAATGCCTTGTATTTGTACCTGTATATTCAATCCAGTTAGATTTTACTTAACATGATTCGAAACCGAAAGCACTGCCTGATTCTTAGCAACCTCCAAATGCACCGTTTGTAAATATTTTGTAGTAGTAGATTATTTAGGGGCACTGTTACATCAGAAGTCCATGAATCGAATGTGCACTCACAGTTCTGGGGACTGGAAACACGTATTCACAACCCTACTATGGCTGGCTCAGCGCACACGGCGTCACACCAGGCCCACGTTATTTGCATGGATTTTCATACATCACTCCTTTGGAATTTTAAGAAACAGAGAGTAAATTGATCTGTCAAGGCTTCACTGTTTTTCCTGTGAGAAATCCAGTCAATATCGTGTAACATGGTATGTCAGAATCTGCTTTCAGGCACCCTGGTTTTGGTCAAGTTGTTGTAAAGAGAGTACATTCACCTTCAAAAAAGACAAAAAGTGCCATATTCCTATAGGAATGCCTACACAAAGCTTAAATCCATGCTATTATTTTCATTGCTGAAGGAGTCATTAGAGACAGAACACCATCTAACAGTATCACTGCCATAAACTACGACAGTATTTAAGTAGGTATGCATGATGTGGATGCATGCTGGAATAGCCCTTAAGATTAAAAAGGCCCACACATTTCCATCAAGTCTTTGCTTATTTATTCATTTTTGAGGATCAAACACATTTAACTGAAAAATCTTCTTTCTTTTTTTTTTTTTTTAATTTATTTCCATTCTATCATTAATAGTATAATTTGGGAGGGGGAAGCTTGTTTCTGTTTTTGCTTTAACAGATTCTTCATAAATTTTGTATCACATGTTGAAAACTCAATGAAAAGAAAATAAACCCCACATATATCTAGCTAATTCAGGTCTACGTCATTCCTCCAATCAGCATCTTGCTGGAAAGAAAGGAGAAACATGGCATATATCATAGGTAGGTATGATTTTACATATGGTGCAACCTAGAGGGTTAGGGCAAGAGAAGCAATGTTGTAACACAAATGTTTTGGTAAACAACACTCCTCTGCAGTTTGCCTACAAAGTCACTGGACACTCGATGATTCATTCTGCTACCGCTTTGTCTTGCTGCAAGTGCTCACACTGCCAGCATTAATAATTATTGTCAGGGTCTTCATGCCAAAAGTCTCATTTGTGACAAGAAAACAGCAAATGTTTGATGAATGGTATATTCTTTAGCATGGCACTTGAATTTCTGAACCCCAGGTACTGTCAGTTGAGTGCTGGAATGCCCACCAACCCAGCAATGAAAGGAGATTGTGTCCCTGGGCTACTCCTTTTCTATCACAAGAAAATACAATGGAAAACATAGACGATGATTATCTGGTGTTAGTACATGATCAGCAAGGACCTAGTTCTCATTTCTAAGAAATGCTAGGAGAGTAGATGTTTGCTACTTTGATGGACACCAATTCTTAAGGGATTTATTTAATGCTCTAGAGCAAATATTCTCATTCACAACTATTATACTTTTCATTTAAATTTCCCAAGACAAATTATTATTTTGGGTGTTGGTTTGAGGGTTTTTTGGTTTCTGTTTTGGGTTCAGATTGTTTGGTTTTATTTTTTGGGGGGAGGGGGTGGCAGTGGAGGTTGTTAATTTGTGCCAAATCTTTTCATGTAGGGATAGGAAAAAACTGAGTGTACTCCTTGGGAATATAAGTTCATGTAGGCTCTGTACCATAATTAGCAAGAATATAATTACACAGGGGTTTATTTATTTTCAGCTAAAGTAATTGAAAACCCTATTCTGCTTTGATTGTCTATATGTAGATTTGCTGTGGTCTCAACTAAGGTAAAACCAAAGAGCACAGGATATTTAGTGGTTTATAATGTTCCTGTGAGCTGTTATTCCTGTTGAACAGCTGAGGGTATGATGCATAAAGGGGGCTACTCAAAATCCCCCCCAGTGCCTGTGGCAGGTAGAGGAATATGAACATCCATCTTTGGTTGACAAATCTAGCTTCCTAATCTAAACACTGTCCTTTCATCCGATATGCATCTGTTACATTCTTACAGTGATGATGGAGTCAGACCTAAATCCATGTCCACCTTGAAAGTGGTTTTGTTATTTCGTGGGCCACTTGCCAGATGGATATTCCAGAAGACCAAATCAATATTTTTAAAGGAAATTCCATTGGTTTCCAATGATATAAAAGCATTTTACTGGAGATTTGACAGGCTCTGTTTTGAAGTCATTGGTCACAAAGACTTGTTTCTTGTAATTACAAGATCATTTGTGATGAATGCAATGTTAAAAAGTGCTCTGCTTCTGTTATTCTGAAATCCCCAGAAGGTGATCAGAGTGCAAGTCCCTTGTGCCTTGGCCTGCACAGGTGATGTCTGTATGATGGAGGCTCACTCCTGTTAACTTCTGTTTTGAAGTAACAATGAAATACAGGACGATTTTATCTTTAAACACTATTTGTGCACATTGCTGTAAGGTATTTTCATGGGTAATTTTCTGGTTTCATTGCATTCATGGACAGAGGCAAGGTTACAACACTGATTTATGTGGTTTATGAATCAGCTGACTTTTTTGAAATCTGCCCAAGTGTTATGCTTAACAATCCTCTAATGGAGTCTTAAAATTTCCGCTTGACTCCATGCTCTGTGGCAGCCTTAGAGAATAGGATTGTGTCCTAAATGAGCAAAGCAGAGTCTTTTTTTCCCCATCTGTTACAAAAGCAAGTCACAAACTTTAAAAGAGTGTGTTTACATTAAAAGAGAAGCCACTAATAGATGGTCCTTCTCTAGAAAGATCAAGGAGGTGTGCAGTTAAGTGAGGGAGAGAACAATGCCACGTTGTATTCAACAGTGTGCTTCTCTTTACAGAAACGTTCCTTCCATTTTTTTAAGAAACCGTAATGCAAAGCTTGGTACACTCTCATCAGTTCTATAAAAGGTTGGATTAACCCTAACAGCCCTGTGTCCAAGGAGGTTTAGGCCCCAAAAAAGGTTAAATAGCGTCTTACAAATTCCTGTTGAAATGTTAGTAGCGTGTATCCAGATATTTCAGACCTAAATGTCTTTCAAAGCCAGTACCTAAAACATTGTGGCTTGATTGCCATCACCGGTATGGAGCAGCACTCCTGACATCAGAAGGCTCAAGCCAGCATGGCTTACCTGTAAGTGTTTGCATCTGTGCTTGGGTACCTGTGTAAATATAGGTCTTTCCTACACATGTACTGTCTGAAATGTTATCTATATCTAAAATGGTTCTGGCATTGCTTTTTAAAAGACCAGAAATACTTCAGCAATGTGCACAGTATAAAGCTTCTTACTTTAATGTGAAACTGACTACACTTAACTAAATTGTCTGTAATATTATAACTTTTGCCACACATTCAAGTTTACTGATTAGCAAAAATAAGGTAACCTTCCTAAAGAAAATGGGATACAGACCTCAAGTGTGTTTCTAAAGTCACTGCACTTCATCAAAGTGAATAACCTAATTTTGATCTGTATTGATAAACTTCAGTTGTCATGGAGATCAGCAGGATAGAGAACGTCCAGTGCCTAAGGCCATGCATCTTTACGGATTACCCATGGATTTGGGTACAGTGTTGTATCCTTTATCAGGGTAGCTTAATTACTGGGAAAGATAATGGGTTTGGAGATTCAGATAATTTTTCAGAAACCTCAAATTGAGGTTACAGATAACTTGGGAACATCCAAATTAGACCATTCTGGTTGTTTTCCCTTTCCTTCCCATGTTACTTACAGCTAAGTTTGGTTTTTTTTGAATGTGTTGTTAGGGTGAAAGGGATAGATCTGGAATTTTACTTGCCCCCAAATCAGTTTGCACCTTTGTTTCTTTGAATTGGTTTCTTAGTGTAAAGATAAACACGGAGGTGAAGCAACTGGTCATGCAGCAGTTGTTGCGAGACTGCAGACAATGGGGAATAATTCTGACATCTCTGATCTTGAACGTGCTTTCAACTTACATCAAAGCTTGATGCACACCAGCATCCATAGTCTTCCATTTACTTTTTGCTACCATTCACATTTTTGCCTCTACCATATGAGAACAAAAGTAGTTTAATTTCCCCCCAGTGTCTCTGCTTCTCCTTGCCATTGATTTCTTGCGTCTCACTTCAGCAACTAACATGTTTCACATCCAGTGGTTTTAGTTTTACATCTGAAGAATTATTAGGATGTTCTCTAAGTAAGTACATAGTCCTTAGAGCCTGAGGTATGGAAGGGGCAAGAGAGATGGTGCTATCGCAGTGCAGAAGGTTTTTTGATCTGGAAGGGTGAACTTCTCATGAGGGTCTTGTAACTAATACTGTGTGTAAAAGGAACTCTTCAGTGCAAACTGGGTGATTGGTTGATTGACCAGGAGCAAATTCTTCCAGCCTTGGAGAGCATGAGTACACACTAAAAGGCCACCAGGTTACAATGTCTTAGTATTGAACTAAGTCTCAATGAAGGTGGTTTAAACAAATCTATACTACTTCAAGATGGGACCAATCCAAAGTTGTGCATGTGGTTCACATAATAGTCTTAGTACCTCATTTTCCCTGCACCTGTATCACTGCCGAGAGACTTCCAAACTGTAATTCCTCTTAAATAGTCCCAATGAAAACACTGGAGTTGTTCAGCTGATTAGATGTCTGCAAGCCTAGACCTTTTCAACAAAGGCAGCATTCTCCTTTTTCATTAAGGATGGTTATAGAGATGGGTTGAAACTTGGATCATTCCCTGCAGGGTTTATCGCATAACATGTAAGGCAGGTGAGGCAAAACAATGTACCTGAAGTTTCAGAGCTGCAAATTATATAAACTCAGTGTAGCTATACCTATGCTGAGGTTTGCCAGCTGACAGGACTAAGACCTATCTATAATGCTTGAAAATCCACTTCTTGTGGCAGACTCTGGCAATAAATATCCCGTGGGTTTTGCTCATTTGTTTGTTTTAAGGACAATGAGCTAATCACATTCTCAGGAATTTTATGTCTGGATTTGGACATACATATTCTTCATTTCAAAGAGTAAATCTGTATTGAAAACCATTTAAGACTCTCATTTGGTGTGGTACATTTTTCTCACTGAACATGCTGTTGTCTTCTACACTACAGTTATGTTACTGCACCTCCATCAGAATTATTCCATAATGCATGACATTAGTCTATGCTCTGGAGTCAGTGAGAATAACCTAGCTTGTTAAACAAGATCTCTAGAGTTAGTACGGAAGAAGGATCAAGCCATGTAAACTTGAAGCTACAGTTCATTTAAAGACTGTTTTTGATGGAAGTGTTCTGTTCTCTGCTACAGAAGCTACTGCTTCTCTAGAGCACAGCTAAACATTAAGCTTTATCTCTTTATTTGATCTCTGAAGCTTTCTCCATCCTTGTATGTCCACCCTTTAGAAGTTAGGAAAGCCAAGAAAGAACAGTGTAGAGAAGATTTTTGGCTCTCTTTGACCATCTGTTACATCTTCAAGCCTCAGTTCTGCAAAAGGTCATAACTATTGGACAAAAAGTTCCAGTTCAGATTCATATTTGTTAAACATTCATTTTCAGCCTCAGCTATAGTGAGCAAGCAGTAATCCAGCATCAGTCTCTAGAGAGGTGACAGTGGTTTCCTCACAGACATACTGTTTCTGTGTCAAATTACTGTTGTAATTACCATGGTATCTTTTAGTTACCATAGATTAACTCTAACTTTGGTGGAATTAAAAATGCACTCATGTAAAGTGTATAGATGACATTGAATGATCTCTGTAATGTGGGAGCTTTATAATCTGTAAAAAACCCTTGTGAGGTTTCCTACATAGGTCCTAGTTTTCAGCTTGAAGTTCATTAACTTTATAAGTACATGGACACAAAAAATGCAAATCTTCATGTTCCTCCAAATCACTGAAAAAAACCCAATCTACTGAGCTGTGCAAGACACACCTGCTCAAAACAGCAAAAAGAAACAAAGCTGACCTCTCACATGTTAAACCAATGCAAGAGCCCTAAAAAGTAGAAACCGAAAAGTGAGATGAAATAAAACTACCACCACCGTTTAAAGTCAACTGATCTTAATGTGTTTAGGATGAGGACTGCAAAGGAGACCTCACACTTTCTTTTATATCGAACTTGTTTTCACTTTATCCCCAGGTGTCAGAAGATGATCCTGGAAAACCTCAGACCCTTTAGAGAGGTCAGGGGAAAGTGTTTTTGGTTCTGTGGTGTCAGCAGTAAAAAGTAGAGCTAGATGTAACTAAGACTTTGACAAAAGGTGACTAGCCTAAGACTTTGGACTTGTTTTCAGCTGAAGAGTAGAGAAACAGAGTTGCCTTTTTTATGAAGAGAACAACAATGGCTGTACAAAAGCAAGGCAACATGAGATCCACCTGATTTAATAAGATAATCAAGCTGGGCTCCTTCCATAGTCAGCAGAGATCTACCTAGTCCAGAGAATAAAATCCTTGGTACAACTTCTTTCATTCTAAACAAGACATTTAAAATAGGTCAGATAAATCTCACTTTATGGTCTGTTTCTCACCACTGACTGCTAAGCTAGCATGGGTTAACAAGATAAAGACATATCCCTATGTCATAAACTTTGACAATTAGATGAGATGGAACTAAATAATGACTTTGCTGAGAAGCACCCATGCTTATTCTGTCTGGATGAGAGGGGTGAATGGGTCTGTTTGTGCGCATTGGAGCAGGGCCCATAGTCACTGCAGCAGGATGGAATTGTTAAGTCTGTTTTCTGCTCACAGAACCAGTTCCGTTTTCCAAACTGTTTATATCTGATCTGTAAGCCCTGGGTTTTTATAAATATAGTTGGGGTTTTGACCAGGAAAAAAACGTAGCTTCAGGAAACTCTTAGCTATCATGTAGCAAAGAAAAGAAACTCCCCAACCTATAACAGTATCAGTTGTAGGTAAGTAGGCATGTAGCATAAATAATAGATGGTTAGGCTCAATTTTTCAATTTTTTTCTCTCTCTCCCCATACAATCTTTCGATTTTCACTTTTGTTAACTTTTTTACAAAAAGTACTTTATTTTATTTATTTATTAATAAAGTATTCAGCACTTTATTTCATTGATTTGTTTCTACGTTCCTTCTCCTACTATTACATGGTTGACAATCCTACTTGTAGTGAGGTTATATAGAATTAATTGAGCAGGGTGCACAAAAGTTCTTAACGAGGCACATTTTTAACTTGTATGAATCAAATTCTAACTTCATTGTGTTTCCCAAATGACTCCCCTTCAGCATATTTAGAGACAACCTGCAAACTCTGTCATTCCCTGTGTGCTTTTAGTGACCTAAACCCAGAACCCTGACCTTTTTCATTATGGAGCTACATGGCCTCGGCTTCATTCCCCTGAATCAGCATGCTTATTTTACTTCTCTTAAGCATCTCTGAGAAAACTACAAGGTCTTTAGAACTGAATTGCAACTACCTTTTCCTCAGATTTGTGTAATCTCTCATTTATATTAACTTTCCAGACATCAAGATGTTCAGTCTGACAAGATGGTCTTCAGCCACATCATACATCACTCATTTAATCCTGGGAATGTTTAACTTTTTCTTTCCCCTTCCACCCTAGCACCCTCCCTCTTCCTCCCAGATGCAGCTGCAGTCCATGCACAGGACACATGCGGTGAGACTCAGCTTGTTTGCCTTTAGCTGTCTAAAGTCTCGTATTCAAACTAAGCAGTCTAGTCATCGTCTGTGGTCAAACTGAGAGACCAGGGCACCTCTGTAAGAATGCATCCCGTATGTCTTAGACACCTCTGTTACACGGGTCAGCTCAGCCTCTGGAAGTGCCTGATTCTTTCCATGGTTGACTAAGTTAAAGGTGATAGTTCAGTTTAAATTTGTCTTAGTTACACAGAATCACAGAACCCCAGGTTGGAAAGGACCTCAGGGACCATCTAGTCCAACCTCTCTAGGAAGAGCACAATCTAAACAAGATGGCCCAGCACCCTGCCCAGACGACTCTTGAAAGTGTCCAACGTGGCCGAGTCAACCCCTTCCCTGGGGAGATTATTCCAATGGTGACTGTTACATATAGCTAGAGGTGACCAATTAAATTCTGTGTGTGCCTAAGAGATCTGAGGGTTTTAATATAAAGTTTTGATATTCATAATCTCATTTATATTAATTTTCTCTTATTTAGCTATTTTTTCTTCCTTCCCATTTCTTTCTGGTTCCTGCCTCCTATGTCTCTGTTCTCTTTCTCCCTTTCCTTCCACTAATGCTTCTATTTTGATAATAAATAAATAGAGTTAAAAAAAAAAAAAAGTGGAGGGAAAAAAGGGAAGAAAATTATCAATTCTGTATTCTGAAGATTTTGTGTCACTTTACAATATCTAACATCAGAGAGATGATCCTACCTAAATTAGACAGGATTGCAGAAAAAATGCTAACAGCACTAAAACATGAATGTTTTCCTAAGAACTGTTAGCAAAGTTTTCCATCATAAGCCCATGAGTAAACATCCCCTCTTTGGGTGGGGAGCAGTAGTTAATTCTTAGTTACTATTTTCAAAATCAAGTCCACCTTTTTTGATAATTCTGGCAAATATCAAGTGCTGTCATCTTAGTTCTATTTACTAGAAAAACCTATAACAAAAATCAGTCCCTGCCAAATAAAACAGGGCATAAGCAGGAAAGGTAACATGGGTGGGGATATTTTTTCCAGATTACCTTGGCAACATTAAGCATGTTGTTGAAGAACACAATCCCTTGCAACACCCCATGACTAAGAGCTTTCAAAGTGATTATTGATCTTTAGATGTTTCATTTTCAGTTTATGTACCTTAAAATGCCTTCATAAGTACTGTTTTTCAACATATGCTGAGCAGCCCTCTTGTGGTAAAAACTGGCTTGATAAAATGTGTCTCAAGTCTCAGCAATAGTAAAAAGGAACTATCTCTAAAACTTGCCTCCTTGTTTTTGATCAGTCCTAGCTGACAATTAATGCATGACCCAGCCCTGTGAAGAGCAGAGGTCGTGCAAAATTTTATCACAAAATTGATGCTTTAAAAAACCCAGTCATTTTTATATTTACTTCCTTAGCATCATCCAAGAAATGAGATTCATTCTGCAAGTTGAAACATGATTACTATTTCTATTTCCTGGATGTGTGCATGCCACAATACTGTATTCTTTCAAGCTCTTATGCTACAAGCTTTAATAACAAAGCAGTTGTCAGGTTTTGATTATCCAGAAGGAAACAAAACAAAACAAAACTCCAGTAAATGGGATTGGCTTAAAGGAGCTAACAGTAGGGAGAAATTTAACCTTTTTTCAGTTTATTCTGTTTTACTGTTCATTTTATAAACTGCATCCTCCTTCTATGGCTAGGTGAACATAAATCATAGGCTGCTTATATTAGCAGAGCAACAGAAACAGAGTTTGATTTGTTTGAATGGAGTTAGATATTTGCCTTGTAGGCAATTACTTTAAAAGAAATCATCATACTATCCTTTATAGTCAATGGAGATTTAGTCAGGGTAGTTAGTGGTGTTTGGTGTGCTGTTCATCCCACGCTAAAGTGGGCATCTGTAATAGGTCAGATATACTCTGACCAATAAATGTGTATTTCTCTCTTGGCTACTTATTCTCTCTGTTGGTTCTCAAGGAACTGAGGATGCCCAGTTTACTTAGACTTCTATACTGTAAATATCCAGCCTTCCCTGAGGTGAATTGCACCAAAACAACCCTGTGTTCAAAACAAAACAAAACAAAACAAAACAAAACAATCTCCCCTCGAAAATCAACAAGAAATTACTATTTTCAATTCTCATGTTTTTCAGCTTACCATAACAGATACAAAATCTCTGTCCCTCAGATCCCTCCAAATGGCTTCCCATGTTAGTTCAGATTACCCTCTTGACAGCTGATTTGAACTAGCCTCTCTCTAGCTAGTTGTAAATGTAAACATCCCATTCTCCATAGCAGCTCTTTCTATACAACGTGTAAGAGATCATGGTCCTGGTCCATAGTATATGTGCCTGCTGCTTTTATAGCCACACCTGTCTTAGCGTGTGTGACAAAAAATAAGAGATACCTCTGAATTATGAGTCAGACATGCATTTTCCATACTGAACTCCCCTCCACATGCATCAAGGAAGCTGGGCAAAAAAAGTGCTTTGGTCTCCTTACTAGTACTCTTCACTAAAAGGAAGGGATCCACACTACCTTGGGTACATACACATGAAAATGAGGAACACCTGATCCAACTTCATCTTAGATTAATCCCCATCCTACAAGTTTGTGTTACTATTTAATTGTTCTCCACAAGCGTGGAGTCAACTTTCATTTAATATATTGTTCTGTTACCCTCTGTACAACACCAGACTGCAAAGGTCGTGTGTATTTCGGAAGCGTAACGCTGCCCGCCTGCCTCCAGGTTGTTTGATCTTTGGTTTCTCTGTGAATCAACACATCACAATTGCCAGCGACAGCCAGTGCATTTTATTTTTTTTTGTTGTTGTTTGTTTATTTTTGCTTCAGTCAAGCAGCTGGTTTGTGCTGTAATTTCATTCTGTCATGTCCGCTTTCCATCTTTGTGACGTGTCTCATGAAATGTGTTGAAAGTGACCTACCTTGGTCTGTTCACAGTATGCTGAAAAAAATGCTAATCTTGTCATATTTAGCAGCTGCGTTCAGAAATGCTACTGTAAGCCTAAGAGGGCTAACCAGCACTCTTGCAAGATGTCAGAACTATCAACCATTACCCTGTAAGTGTACGCAATCCTGTGACATTACTGTGTTTGTATGACGCATGTTGCAAGTAAATGAATGGATATTATCAGAGGGGTAGTAAACAGAGAGCAAGCGTTCATTTAGTTCTTGTTGCATGTAGAATTTTTTGTTGTTGTTCTGTGCTTTTGCTGATGCACCACGATCAAGGATTTTAAGGTCATTTATTTTTTAAAAAAAATTTGTAATTATCACTGATGCTATTTATGGCTTTGGGTAGTGTCTGTATAGAAACTATTAATAGTTTCTCTTCATTACGCAGCAAAGAGGTGAGAGCTGGTCGTACTGAGAGTAAAAGTTTCACCTGAAAGTTTGTTAGAACAGCAGGGGCAGGGCAGGATTGAAGGAATCAGAATCTCAGCTGGTGTAAAACAACTTATGTCCATTGGACTGAGTGAAGTTGCGTTAGTATACACATGGGTGAAGAAAGGCTAAGGTTACCCTAATATCAATATAAGATGAGTCCAGTCAGAAGTCTTTGTCAAAGATTTTCTTATGGAGAGTGAGGCATCTAGAAAAGTGAATAAATGCCATTTAGTCTAGAGACCTGTGAATTAATCACTTCCTCATAGTGCCCCCCACTCTCCGTTACTTGTACAAGAAGCCCACAGGATTCGTTTAGGAGAGGTGTACCTTTCACAAATTTATTATACAACATGTTTCCTGATGAACTTTCCCCTGAATGTCACAGCAGTCTTATGAGTGCAAATCAACACTCTGAGAGATGTCCTGCCACACAAATCCAATGCTCCAGCCTTCTGCTGCAGAATACTTAGCAGTCAGCTTTGATACCATTTCAGAAAAAAGATTGTTTTGTAACTTATAGCTGCTTATTTTGTTACGTTTGTTAGCTAGAAAAAAACAATTTAAAACATGAAAATATGTTTTCTCTGTGATTTTACATCTCCTCAAGTTATTTAAGAAATAGAGTAATGAAGAAGCTCAAAAGATTCAGTCAACAGACTGACACTGCAAAAGCAGATAGAAGAAATAGAGAACAGTCAGTAGATTCATATTCTACACTGAGAGAAGCTTAAAGTGTTAGAAGAGTTAGGTAAAACTAGGACCTACATTTAGGAGGAGATAGTTTGAAATATGAAGTTCACTACTTAATCTATAACCTGATGCGGCACAAACTTCATGTTGGGCCTTTGCAAAGACACCAATTTCAGATTAAGTGCAGTGTTTCAGAAAGATGGCAGACTGACAACTCTCTAAGGTGAAATCCTCTGCCTAGTCAATGGCAGGAAGAGTTCAGCTTAAACAGGAGCCTGGAAAAACTCTGTACACTTCCAATAAACATAATTAAACCTTCCATGTTTTGTGTTAAAATATGAACAACTTAGTACCCTTCCATTGCTTTTCAAGTCCTTGGTCTGAAGATGTGATTTATGCATGGGAAAATTAAAAGCTGTAATCAGTTATTGGTTTTAGGTGTTACCTCAGGTCTTTGAATGTGATCCTATAGACCTAATTAAGCTTTTGGAAAAGACATCTGTCTGTCAGGGAGATTACTGACGTTCCTAAAAGTCACCTGTTAACTATGTTTAGCATCCTTTTAATAAAATAGATACTTTGGTTTATTAAACACGAGCTATATTATGCATTTCATCACCAATGACATCCTGTATCTTCATGGTGTTTATCCTTCTATTTGAAATATTGTCATGATTATTTTTTGTACATATGCATCACTGAGTTACAGCCAAAGAGATGGGGGTCCTCTAATCTAAACTTTACAAGTCTACAGTGCAGCAATTTATATGACAAAATCAACCTAGATTCCCTCTGTAGTCAGTGGAGAGACTTAGGATGTGATTCCTCAGAGCATTCCTCAGGAACAGATGATTCGTCCTTGTGCGTAAGTGCCTGTTACTCTTCAGTGACAATAAAGGGAATGCAGGCATGAAGTTACTTTAACTAAAAATAGATGTCATGATAGCAGATATCTCATTACTTTAAGCTAGTCAATAGATACATCAATAGATGTATTCAGTACATACCTGTGGGGTTTACAACAGGAGTCCCCTCTTCTTAAAGAGGCATCCATGGCAGGCAAGAACTATGCCTTAAAAGTGCATTTTTCTCTGCATTAGCTTTAGAGACAATAAGTTAATAATTTCTTTGTAGATATCTACACTATGTATGTCCAAACTTTGGTGAGATGAATGTTGTTCTACATGACTCCCACAGGCCTTGATGTCTTCCCTGCAAAAGTTTACATTTGACCAATTTAATTTCACTTAAGACTTGGCATTTAAACTGCACAATTCTCTTACTCTGAAGAGGCAGGCCCAAATAGCAAAACAACAGCTACACAGTCTTTCTTCAGAGGCTATAGTTTGAAGACCTTTTGCTTCTTTTGACAGTCTGTGATATTTCATCTCAAAAAAGTTGGGTGGTTAGAACCTCTAAGACCAAGGCAACAAACTCCGCCAGAGTAAAAGTTATTCTGTATTTTATCCTCACCTTAATAGCACACAGTGTCATCTGACAAATCTTACGTAAGTTACAATAGCTTTTTTGAGCTACATGACTTTGCAATTAGGCCAACAGACACAGCTACAGTCCCAGCAGAAATGGCAGAAGGCACATCTTCAGTGCAGCAGAGATACCTGGAACCGATGGGAGGATATGCTCTAAGCTACAGTTTTCTCCTCTCAGAGACAGAAACAAAAGAATAATAACCACAAAATTCCTTACACAATTTCTTCTGGAGCTTCAGGTCCCCTGAGGTAGAGGACCCATGTTTTCTGATAGCCTCCTTCATTAATTCCAAACGGCATTATCATGTATCCAGATGAACAGTTCTTACGGTTGTATCCACAGGTTCTGAATCTAGAGATATATCTTTGTTACACCTCATTCGCCGAAGCTGGAAGAACCTATATAGTCCATTTAGAAGCCATTGATCCTTGTTCTCTGTGGCACAGTTGCCCAAAATATTTCTTATGGTTTTTTTTTTTCATCTGATGTACAGTTACTGTTTTTGTTCAGATCACAACATTAATTTGTCTTCTAGAAACATGTTTTAAAATGCAGAATAGGAACACACTGGGACATTCAGTAGAAACCACTGGAAATTCTACGCAGCAACACAATGTGATGTTCATTTTCATTTCAGTCCATGCCCATTTATGTCCTATGTGATATCCATAGACATTTCAGCAGTGTCCTTAATACATGAGGATGTGCAATGGAAAAATATAGACAAGGTCCCTTCAGATACTGGTCAAAGTTAGACAACGTTTCTACCTTCTATTCCTTTTACTATAAAGATGTCTTCCCCTAATTCAACAGAGGAGGGAAGAAAAACAGAGGACATCATTACCTGTGTCTTTTTGTACTAACACCGTGGAAAGGCCACATTCACAGCCATGCTATTGGAGAAAATCTTATGTTTAAACTGTTTTTAAAGAAAATAACAGCTGAAAAGTACAATGTCAACCTCAACAACTATTGAAGTACAACTTGCTTTTTTATAAAGTAAACTTAAGACATTTCTCTACCTGTTGGAACGTTAACAAGGTTTTTGCTAGACCTTTAGGAGTACGTACCTCTTCTGAACAGCCAGTTTAAACCCAGATGAGTGATTATTGTCCTCAAAACTTTGGGATACATCCCCTGAGTTTCTTGTTTGTCTGAAAGGGTGTGGGAAGAAAACAGCGTGAATATCTGGCGGTTTCACTCCTGAGAATTTCTCTGTGTTCTTTAACATCTTCATTTCACAATTGCACGTAAACTTACATGTCTGACAGGCGCTGCTTTAAGTATTCTTTCTTCCTAATACATTTGAAAAAGCACAATTCATCATCATCCACACAGTCATTAGTAATCTCTCAAGTTTTTCTTATAATTAAAATCTTCTTTCCTCTTTATAGATCTTAATCATCTATAAACTTCAGAATGTGTTACTTCTTATGTTTTATGTATTTTTTCCTGACTTTTATGACAACATTGAAGACAGAATCTCAAATAAGTTGATGATGACATTATATTTCAAGATCCTACAAACTAATTTTATGATTAATGAGATATAATTAATGCCAGAAAACTGACAATAGAAAAACTCTTCCTTGGAATCTTTCCCAAAATTAATCTCCTATGACTGTGGTGAGATACAACATCCTAATAGACAATTATAGTCTGATTTAAATCAAAATAACATTTATCCTTTTGTTGTTGTTATCATTAATTCTGAATATAAAGGGTAACAGATTTTGAGAGATGATACTTTTTTATCCAGTTTACTACCTTCACTTGATTTTTTTTGATTCCATGCCTAGTTTAAGACACTTATGTTCTTTAGTTCCTTTTTTTTAAATAGAAATAATATTCTACAGTCTTTTCCACAATGTTTCTGTTCCTCTTCATTAGTCTGATTATATGTCCATACAGAAAAAGAATAGAAGGGACCTTGAAAGGTCTTTTAGTCCATTAGACTGGGTCATTCCTCTATCGCTTACTTTTCCTGGAGATCACCAAAGTTGGAGACTCTGTATTCTCTTCATCAACCTGTTCCAAGGTTGTTCATCTCCTGGTAAAAAGCTTTTGGTCAATGTCTAACTTGATAGTTCACAAGAACTGCATCCTCTGGTTTGTGGGGTCTTTCACCAAGACTTGAGATTTGGTGTGTATCAGACTAAGGAATCATGTGTGTTTAGCACAATCTCAAAGCAAGGCTTGTGACACGTTTATTACCATTAGTGCACAAAGTATGACTGAGGGACACCAGGTGTCCCCTTTCCAGTTAAGTGTTGGATATAACAGTATATGTTCACAGAGCTCTTGGAGGTGTATTAATTAAGTCATCACTTTCAGTAAGACAAACACACCATTTTTGGGATATTGTTGAGCATGTATTAACGAATTCAAACATGACTGCAATATGCCATATAGATATAAGCAGAGTCGATGTTTGAATTTGAAAAATTATGCAGCTCTTCCAAAACTCTTTATGGCTTTTTAGCTACTTTTGTCCTCCATATACCTCCTTAACTTACTTGAAGGAAATGAACCATATTTTTTCCCCTTCATAAATTTCCTGGATGTTACTTTAGGCCATTTTGTTTATCTCAGAATCCCAGAATGGCGGGGGTTGGAAGGGATCTCTGGAGATCATCTTGTCCAACCCCCTGCTTGAGCAGGCACACCCAGAGCAGGGGGCACAAATATAATAAATATGCCTTTATAATAAAGTACTTGCCTTATTTTCAGATCAGCATTTGCTTTCTCTTGGGTCTTTTTTGCTGCTCAATCAGGAAATGACACTGACCAACACTGGTGCATAAGTCTTGGCCTGACCCTGCTTTTGGGGAATTTAATCCATACTAAGTTGAGTGCTTACAGGTACACACATTCATTTCCAGCCCTTTTGTTTATACCTACTGAGCTTGATTTCTCTCTAAAACCTCTTTATTCTGATGCAACGGAAATTAGTAACACCATGGAATTACACTTAGGTTTCCAACAGTATAAATGACACCAAAATCAAGACCTTGAGGAACAGTCATGAGTATAAGAACATACAGGGGTTTTTTTTTTAGCTTTATTTATATTGCTGTTTTGGAATTTTTTGCTATACAGAAATAAATTCGCACACACACACAAATTAATTTCAAACACTCCGCTGGGATCAAGCAATTGATGAGAGGTTCATTATTGTGTTATGGTAGCAGTCTGAATCCCTTAGCAAGATTACCCTCCTCATGTTTAGCACGGCAGAAAAAATCCCTGCTTATAGTAATGCAAATTAAAATCACAGTGCAGAGTATTAAGCATTACTAATATGCTATTATTGTAGCAGTGTGAAGAAGTGGGAGCAAACTACAGTGTGTGTGAAATCACTGTTTGGGAACAAATGGGAATGTTGTATATTTGTTTGTATAATTACACAGTGTATGTATTTCCCAAAAGGGAGGCAACAAAATATTTTCTGTGTTTTCTTCTTTAATTAAAGTGCAAGTTGTTTATTACAAGGCTGCATTAAAGTTCTTTCACTCTATTATAACAGGAGACTGGCTCGCTCTACGCTACTGCTTATCCCCTTGTTTGGAATTCACTACACGGTGTTTGCTTTTTCTCCTGAAAATGTCAGTAAGCGGGAGAGACTAGTGTTTGAACTGGGACTGGGATCTTTCCAGGTGATTACACAGTGAATACTGCTTTTGTTAAAAAGAAATCTCTATGCATTATAACTATTTTGCATGCACAGTCCTCAGACTGTGTGTTTATTTATGTTTTTATACTGGTATTTTGGTTTTGTTCGTTTAACTCCAGCTATTTTCTTTCATTTACTGAAGTATTTGAATTACAATTTTTTTTTCTCCCATTTACCTAGGGTTTTGTTGTTGCTGTTCTCTATTGTTTCTTGAATGGGGAGGTAAGACTTTTAATATTTAACCTCCCCCACCCACCATCCCCATCTCATTTCCTTGTGGGAATAACTGCTATTCTAGTCCTTCACTGTAACTCACCATCTACCATATTGCTTAATACCTTAGGCTGACTGTCACATTGTCACAGCAAAAGAAAGAGGATGTGTGATGTCTTTATTAAAGCAAAACATTGGCCTTGCCAGAGATGATGGCTCAGTTTAACGCTCTCTAACAGAGGTAGGGACTGTACAACTCTTTGGTTGTGTCATCCCGGGTGCAGAACTTTGCACTTGTCTCTGTTAAACCTCGTACAGTTCTTGCTAGCCCACTCTTCCAGCCTTCCTGTAAGGTGGTTCTCCCTTCCGACATGTCCATCTCACCACCCAGACCGGTGTCATCAGCCAGCTTGGTGAGGGTGCTTTCAATCCCATCATTCAGATCATTTATGGAAGTGTTGAATGGTGTGGAGTCCAGTAGAAATCCCTGGAGAACCCCACTAGTGACAGGCTGCCAACGAGAGTAAAAAATATTGTTCACCACCCTCTGAGTGCAGCCTGTTAGCCAATTTCCTACCCAGTCTATATCTTGCCAGTTTGCCTAGGAAAAGCCCATGGGAAACAGTGTCAAATGCTTTGCTGCAGTCCTGGTAAACATCCACTGCTCTCCCCATGTCAACAGGAAACATTATTTTGTTGTAGAAGATGATCAGGTTAGTCCGACATGATTTGCCTTTGATAAATACTTGCTGGCTTTTCCCAGTCACCTGCTCCATTCGGTTTGTGATGGTTTCTAGGTCTCATTCCATTATTTTCCCAGTGACTGAAGTAATACTAATGGGCCTGTAGTTTCCTGGATCCAGAATAGAATAGAATAGAATAGAATAGAATAGAATAGAATAGAATAGAATAGAATAGAATAGAATAGAATAGAATAGAATAGAATAGAATAGAATAGAGCCTCTTTTGGGCCCTTCTTGTAGGTGGGTGTGCCGTTTGCCCTTTTCCAATCAGCAGGGATATCCCCTGATCTCCATGACTTTTCAAATATTATAGACAGTGGCCTTGAAACAATGTCAGCCACTTCTCTTAACGCCTTAGGGTGGATTCCATCCGGTCCCATAGATTTATGTGGGTTGATCCCCTGCAAGAGGCCATAGACCAGACCTTTATCCATTACTGATAAGTTGGCACCTGTGTTGTCGTAGCTACTTGATCCTTTGACCTGGGGTCCAGCTGCACCAGTGAAGACACAGGCAAAGAGGGTATTGAGAACCTCTGACCTGTCAGCATTTTTAGTGACTAGTTTACCTGTGCTGCTTAGCAATTAACCTATGTCTTCCCTGTGCTTCTGCTTACTGCTCACATACCTGAAGAACCCTTTGTGTTCTTCTCGACTTTTTTGGCTATTTTCAATTCTAGCTGAGCTATAGCCTTCCTGACTGCATCACTGCATGCCCTAGCAAGGTCTTTATAGTCCTTGATGTGTATTTGGATGCTTTTCCATAGCTGGTATGCTTCCTTTTTTGCTTTTAAGCAAAAGCTCATTCTTAAGACAGCTGGTATCTTATTCTGCCTTCTTCCTTTCCCTTTGTAGGGGGTGGACTGTTCTTATGCTTCCAGCCTCTTCCTGAGCCTTCTTCCCAGCACTCACAAGCTTCTTTGCCTTCCATGGATTCTTCCCATGGAATCCCTCGCAGCTGGGCTCTGAGCATGTTGAAATTGGCCCTTCTAAAGTCCAGGGTCTTTGTCCTACTACTGGTCTTCAGTGTGCTCAGCAGTACCTTAAACTGCACAATGTTATGATCACTGTATCCAAGGCTACCATCTGTAGTTATGTTGTCAAGTAAGTCGTCTTGGTTTGTGAGCAATAAATCTAGCAATGCTCTGTTCCTTGTCAGCATGCCCAGCATCTGTAGCAGTCCTCAATGTACTTCAGGAACTTGATGGAGGACTTGAGTACCACTGTGTTGCTTTCCCAGCAAATGTCTGGGTAATTTAAGTCACCCATGAGTACCAGGTTCCCTTGGCATGAGACTTCCTTAAACACCTGAAGTAAAATTTCATCAGCTTTGTCATCCTGATTGGAAGGTTGGTAACAGATACCTAACAAAAGATACCATTTGGTGGACAACCTTTCTAATCTTGATCCAAAGGCATTCGACAGAACTTTTGTGGTCTCCATAACTCACCTCCATGCACTCAAATTTCTGACTAACATAAAGTGAAACTCCATCTCCTCTTCTTCCCTTCCTATCTTCCCAAAAATGTTTGTAGCCATCATTGTGGTCTTCCAGTCATGTGAGTTTTGCCACCAAGTTTCTGTGTTTTCTATAATATCATAACTCTCTGACCAGGCATGGAGCTCCAGTTTCTGCTATTTGCTGCCTTAACTGTGCTCGCTAGTGGATACAAATGTAAAGTGACTGGACTTAGGGTTCTTGCCTTTGGAGAGGGTTGGGGGAGCATTCTTCACTACTCTGGTAGGTGAACTCATCCAACCTGCTGCTTATGAATACACAGATGTCACAGCTTTGGACAGTTCTTTAGTTTAAAGTACGATTCACTAAGCCAGCCAGTCTGCTGGTGAAGATTCTCCTGCCTCTTCTAGGTAGGTGTATCCCATCTGTCCCCAATGGGCTGCATTCATAGAAGAATGTCCTATGACTGTAGGAAACAAAACCCCGGCAATGATACCAGCCACAAAGCCAGGTATATATCTGCATGATGTATCAACTTCCGCCTGCACCCCTGGCTCTGACTGGCAAGATAGAGGAGAAGATCACTTGGGCATCTGTCCCTTTCACTCGTGTCTCCAGGGGTCTCAAGTCCTGCTTGATTTTGCTCAGGCTTTGCTTTACCATAACATCAGTGCCCACGTGGAAAGAAGAAGGGGATAGTAGACTGTGCCTTTAACTAGTTACAGCAATCTCTCTGTGACATCCTGGATCTTGGCTCCTTACAGGCAGCACACTTCACTTGACTGTATATGAAGCCCACAGACAGGTGCCTCAGTGCTTCTCAGCAGAGAGTCCCCCACCACTAGCCCTCGCCCCTTCCTTTCGCAGCTTTTAGTATGTGCTGCTTGTTCAGTTTCTCTCTGTGAATACTGGTCATTGGTTTTGTCCACTGACAAGGCTTAATATCTGTTGCTGGGTGGTACATAAGAAGAAGGGGACTGAAGTGATAACCTGTTCCCACAGGGTCACCAGATACCATGGTGCCTCCTTCCCCAGGGTTCTGTCTGTTCTCTGTTGAAGCTCTCTGGTAGTCCTTGGAGGTCAGTGCCACAGGGCCCCAATATTTCTTCTTGCAGTGTCTCAAATAATACTCTGTTTCTTGTTCACCCTCCCTAACACAGCATACCCTGCTAACTTCCTCCTACTGCCTGAATGATTCCACCAGAGCCCACCTTGAGCCGGTGGAGCTCCCCCTGTCCTCCACCCAGGAGGTGCGGTTGCAGTCTTTGCATCCCACCACCTGGACAACAGCTTCCCTGCGAGGAAGCTCTGTCTGGGTGGCTGTTTCCACTCTTCCCAGGCTAGCCTGGCTAGGTAGCTGGTTTCTGTCTGCTGCAGAGTGCAGCCCTTACCTGGTCTCTACCACCACACTTCCAAAAACCTCAAAACACTGCCTAACAAGTCTTTCTAATTCCCTGGAGACCTCCAGGTGTTTGGTCGGCTTGCGCAGCCACCAGCTGGCTTGGGTGACCACTGGGGCTGCAGCCTAAACCTGCAAGTGAGCAGGGCACACGGCAGCCCAACAACTGGCAGAGTGCGCAGCCCTCCCTGTGTGAACGGTCGTGCAGCCTGCTGCTGTCGCTCCCGAGAGATGCTGTGCCCTGTTTGCACTGCTGGTCAGGCAGTCCCCAGGGGCTGGTTACATGCGGCTTCCCGCAGTTTGACCTGGCCGTGGGACCAGCTGGCCCAACTGTTGCCCACTCCTTTCGTGAGACCTGACCCCTGCCAGCCAGTCCCTCCACATGCACAGCCCAAGGGTCTCAGGTGCCCAGAATCCCCCTCAGACATCCCCTGGTTACCTTGCAAGCCTCACACTCCTCTCAGCACACGGCAGCTGCTGCTGCTAGTGTCAGCTTCCACATTTGTTTATTTTCTGATTCACCCATTCTAATCTGCAAGTTGAAATTCCTCTGCCTTTGTTTATCAGGCTCGATACTTAATTGATTTCTGAATTAATGGAAAAACCCTTCTTCCTCAAGGCTGCCTTAAGATGAATGTATACAGTTCATCCATCCTCTCCTCCACTGACGTACATCTATTGTGCAGTCCAACAGGAGAAGACTTCTCCTAAAATCACCTTTATTTTATTTTCAAGGAAGCGGAGACCATCTATTTCTATCAGTTTTAGTTCAGTAAGTGTTCTATGCATGTTCACATACAGCGTGCAATAGCTGGTCTCTGTCACAAAAGGTCTCTAACTCCTTGATCCAAGTGATTCCTTCTCAGATCCCTATAACAATCTCTTCGAGTTCATTAAACAATCTTATAGGTCATCTTTGCTTATGGGCTTAGTCAAGGTGACAGTTAAAGGAGTCGTAGGTAAATGTTAAAGAGTTGTTTGTGGCTCAGTCTCATGTAGCTCAGAACGCGAATTCTGGATCATGCCTTACTGGAATCAGTGGCTGCATTCATACTTCGCCAGCTGGCGTTACTGGATGCCCCCATCTCCCACCTACAACTGTCGTTTCACCTGTTATCTTCCACAAGTGCTACAAGAATAGCCAGAAGGTCTTGTCTAAAACTAATATGGAGATACGCACCTTCCAAGGTGACATGCACAGTGTGTCAGGTTTCCTGTGACCCCTTCGAGTGGGGGGGAGGGGGAGGGCGACTGTTCTTAGCCAAACTAACACAGCCAGGTTCATTAAAAACCATTTTACCTCTTAAGACATTAGACGATGACTTGTGCTTCCACTAAATTACTTAGGATAAGAAAGGGTTCACCTTTGGTATATTACACTGTTACAGATGCAAACATTATTTTGTTTTTACAGAGGTAATATACCTCCATACTCTATCTGATCTATAACTATTTATACTCCAACAAAACCAGGAATTTAGAGGTACTAGAAGGAAAATTTAAGTTTTCCAGCTGGACTTCTCCCCCCTGTTGTTAGTGTTCATGTAGCTGAAGAACTTGCTTAACATTTTGGCACATGCTGAGCCTTTTTGACAATTGTACTAGTCTAGGGTTATCTAGCAATGACTATTAAAGACAAGAACACCTTTGACACAGCAGCTTACTAGAGACTGGAAAAATATGCTGAGAAAATACCTCTACATATTTCCTGGCTCTTATGTTATTTCATTCAGAAATATGCTGCAGGTTACTGTCAGGAATGGGTAATAGACTGAATAAATGTCTGTCTGAGCTAGTATGATCTTATATTAAATGCTTACTATCTTATGTATATATCTACACACATGCACACATAGCAAGATTGCCAGGAAATTGGTGATGAATGCAAAGCAGAAAAGCTGTAGAATTATTTACTTGCTTTCTAATTGGACTTCTGACCATGGATTGCTTTACTTCTGGTGATTTACTGTGGGTGCCCATGAAAAAAGCTCCAGGGAAAGGAGGCTGTCATAGGTGTATTTGAATCCAAGAGCTGTCATCTGCTTAGAAGTGATCTGAAAGCAGGAGGCAAAGTGTTCAATAAAAACGTATCCATTAATGGCAGGTGAGAGACGAACTGTCTTTGTGGACAGGTCATTTCATTACTTTTGGTTGCTGGTTTCTTTGACTCCTTGTTATGCATCTGGTACTGGCCATTGATGAAAACAGAAGTTTTTTCCAAGAAGCTAGCTAAAGAACCATGGTGGAGTTAGTGCAGAACAGGTCTTCTATGCACTTCTGGGCTGATCCTAAATTATCTGAAATCAGAGACACAGAACCCAGGCTGTTATTCCCACTGGGTGCCTGGACCTCTTTCAGACACGGAGAAGTTTCTTCAGATTTTGCTGAAGTAAGGAATTTAACAATAGCCTTAAAAATTGTTCTGTCAGATAGTGGGGTATTTTTTCTAAACTTGATAATTTGTCAGCATGTCCTCGAGCGGCTAAGTACATAAAAAATGACCTTTTGAAGTTTCTCCCTAAAGGTGCAATCAGAAATAAAGAGAAAATGGAGGAGCTGGAAAGTCAACCGGTATTTTGCTGTGGATTTCAAACATCGTCATCCTTCTCTAGCGAGCAGCGGAGTGAACGGGGGGACACAACTCTCCATTCTGAGCAAGAGCAGCTCTCAGATTCGGATGTCCAGCATAAATGCGGAGAACCTAGCGACATGAGCAGCTAAGGAAAACAAATCAATCAACAAGCAAACCAAAAACCATCCCTTTAAAAAGAAAAAAATATCACAGTTTTGGTGTTGGTGTAGGTCTCTTTGTTCCCTTTCCTTTCCTTTCCTTTCCTTTCCTTTCCTTTCCTTTCCTTTCCTTTCCTTTCCTTTCCTTTCCTTTCCTTTCCTTTCCTTTCCTTTCCTTTCCTTTCCTTTCCTTTCCTCTCCTCTCCTCTCCTCTCCTCTCCTCTCCTCTCCTCTCCTCTCCTCTCCTCTCCTCTTACCAACATTTCCTTGATGTTTCTAGAGCTGAAAAAGCAGAGGAAATGTGTGTATATATATATCTTTTTAACAATCACTGTAAATACCCAACTGTACTCAAGGCCATTAATATAAAAATGTTTAAAAGATAAACAACAGGCCAAACCCACCCACCCAATGATTTACATTTCAGAGCATCTGCAAGTAATCCGTTGTCAGTCAGGAGTAACAAGTGATTGCTGTGCAGCTGTGATCCTTGGTTGCCAAACTGATACTAACCTGTGAATGGACATGACCATTGTTATTTTTCAAATCAGTTTCCATTTTGGTTTGGATTTGCCTTTTTTTTTTCCTACTCAAATTTACCTTAGCCTGTCCCTGTCTTTCAGCATGTGAAGTTTTGCAGTGTTTCTCTTTTGAGTCTTAGGGTGGAGCTAATATGCTTGGGTTAATCAAACCAGCTGATTGAGGAAGGACTCCAGAAAATGAAGTTCATGGCTGGATTTAGTCAGATGTTCCCAGTGGACTTAAAGGAACTGCTGTGCCGATGTGGAGCTGCATAGCTACCATCAGTCAGTGAGGGGACTCCAGGCAAGAGAGATGGGATCAGCTGTGTTTTTCTGTACCCAGGGACACTTTCTGAGAAAGCTTTATCTTCTAGCTAAGCTGTGAATTTTCTAAAAGGGCCATGCAGTTGAGATATATCTACATTTTTGGCATTGACTGATTGACTGGTTGATTGGATTCTATGGATAGAAATAACTGTCCCCTCCCTCCTACCTTAAGACCAAAAGTCAGTTCCAGGATGGTCTTTCCCTCCAGATAACCTTGAACCCTCTGCATCCATATCCAAACGTGGCATGTTTTTGGGTAGTGCTGTCACACAGAGTGTGGTGCCTTTGCAACCTGGTTGACTTCTGTGTGTTGACCTTGTGAGGAACAAGAGGGATCTGGCATGATCATCTTGGAAGGTAGAAGTCATCTGCATTTGGTGAGCAACTAAACTCAACAATAAGATGGTATGGAAATGTTGTGGTTTAACGGCAACTAAGTCCCACATAGCCTCTCACTCACCCCCCTGCAGTGGGGTGGGGGAGAGAAGCAGAAGAGTAAAAGGGAGAAAACTCATGGGTTGAGATAAAGACAGTTTAATCGGTAAAGCAAAAGCCGTGCACACAAGCAAAGCAAAACAAGGAATCACTCACTGCTTCTCCTGGGCAGGCAGGTGCTCAGCCGTCTCCAGGACAGCAGGGCTCCATCACATGTAATGGTGACTTGGGAAGACAAACACCATCACTCCGAACATCTTCCCCTTCCTTCTTCCCCCCTCTTTATATGCTGAGTATGATGTCATATGGGGTAGGATATCTCTTGGGTGAGTTGGGGTCAGCTGTCCCAGCCGTGTCCCCTCCCAACTTTGTGTGCCCCAGGCAGAAAGGCCTTGACCCTGTGTAAGCCCTGCTCAGCAGTAACAAAAACATCCCTGTGTTATCATCACTGTTTTCAGCACAAATCTGAGACACAGCCCCATACTAGCTACAATGAAGAAAATGAACCCTATCCCAGCCAGAATCAGCACAGGAAGGAAAAGTTAAAACTTTGGATGACTTCCCACACCTGGCAGTTTTCTCTCTGGATATTCTGTTTGTTTAACCACCAGTGGTCTTACTGCTTTTCTTTGAGAGGAACTAAAATTTTCTTTCAAATTTGCCTTGTAGTTAAAGCCATGACTGGTACATATCTACTTCAATCAAATGTCAGTGATGTCAGTTCTTAAAAGTCTTTATACAGTGCATAAAGGCTTTGAGGACCGTCCTAGTCTCACTTCATTTTGGATTTATGAACTGATATATATAAAAGAATATATATGTGTGTGTATGTGTATGCATATATTAAGAAAACAAAAATGCAAATGACATTTTCAATGTGAAGTTTTGAACTGAAACTAATAGTAACCAGGAAATTCAAAATTCAGGCTTGTTCTTTGGTGTTAATTGACATGATCATGAACTAAAAAAAAAACAAGTGGAAGACTCAGAATTTTAGTGTCAGCTGAGTGTGAGCTTTTAATTTCACTGGTTTTTGTTAGTTTAGGTAAAAAAAAAAGTTTTAATGTCATTTTAAGCATAGGGTTTTAAAAATAATGCTAGTTTCCTTGTTTTTAAAAGGAGAAAAAAAAAGGTCTCAGAAAGTTGTGAAAGAAATATTGATTTTAATACTTAACACTTATATAGTGTTTCATGGGACATAATCTGCTCTCAGTTGTAGCATTGTAAATGAATGTAAAAATTATTTGAAACAGATGGAAATGTTGAGATTGATTTCATATTTGTACAGGATCATGCTCTTGTAAGATGCTTACACACCTTTCAGGTGAAACCTATCCTTGCAGAGGACCAGGAAAAAGGTTCAAATCACTTACATTACGCTCCAGTATCTTAAGTGGGAGTTAAATGATCCAGACACCTTTGTCAGGTCTTCAGCACTAGCTTGCTGCTCCGAGAGCAGAGCTTGTCCCCCTCTGCCAGACTGTCTGTAAAAGTCACTGAAGTATTTTCAACTGATAGATTGGAGCTTCCTTTCTCATTAGATGCTGCTAAAAGCTATTTTAGAAAGTTTCCCAAGGAACCATGCACTTTGCAGTCCAGAAAGATATGGGAGATGGGGAAAGTCAGATCTATCAGGAAAATAGACATTTTTTAAATGAGACTGTCTAATGTTAGAGGAACAGATAACATTTAATTTTCTATTTTCTGTAGTATGGGATTTCACAAGGTATTATATTGACAATACTGTAAGAGTATTATTTAAAAAAATCAAAAAGTATATTTTGCATGAATGGCTAGTAGCCAATTTTCAAACATTAATAAATTAGAACTTTTGAGAAAAAAGGTGTTGAATAAATGCCTCTAGCTGGAGACTTTTTGCCGTGTTTCAATCCAGAGCAAGAAGGGGTCTGGATCTTTTAAAAATTTGTTTTAAATTTTTGTTGTGGTTGTTGAGGCTTTTTCTGAGCTTACTTTTGGATTCTGATATTTTCCTGGTGGTCCTACAGTGCTCTGCAATTTGAGTTGGTGGATCTCAGTCCAGTGCCTTGTGGGCCAATGCCCACATCACCAAAACCACCCTCCAATCATGCACACTGGAGACCAGGTCCTCAGCTAAATTAAAAGCAGTACAGAAAACTGTTATCGTTAGAACAAAGCCACTTCGCTTTGGCTTGGGATTTGCCCTCAGCACTTTATTATTACTATTAGTATTAATTTTTGGCAGTCTCAGCAAGAGAGGCCAAGGGCTGAATAGTCATGAAAATTTGGACTTGCTCCTTAAATTCCTAGAGCCAACGCTCAGGAGCAAGACAAGTTGGAGGGCAGTGGAGGGAAATTTCTCCTGTT
This sequence comes from Phalacrocorax aristotelis, assembly GCF_949628215.1. NCBI lineage: Eukaryota > Metazoa > Chordata > Aves > Suliformes > Phalacrocoracidae > Phalacrocorax > Phalacrocorax aristotelis. The sequence goes on along the minus strand of NC_134277.1, from coordinate 4,326,722 downwards.
GCAGTCCCCGCATTTCTTTTTCAGTGGACAAACTGAAGTCTTCAGTACCTTTCACCAGCACTGACTTTACTAGACAAAATGGTATCTCTCGACATATTTAATATACAATATATTATATAAACAACCCCCTTCTATTATGATTGGTTTATTGGCAGTGTCAATGCACATGCAAATGTGGCTTTCTTTAGCCACTTGAACTTTCTCAGTGTTACTGGAAAGATCATACTTTAGGTGTAAATAGTTACCTAAAAAAGACTTTGATGCTATCGCACAAATTGGTTCCCAAGAAACCTTTCTGTTGAATGTAAGCTGAAGATACCGGACGTGCAGAGCCACCATTCACAGTGGCTGTCATTTCTATTTGTTTCAGGATGGAAGAAACCAGCAGGTGGTTTGCTTCTAAACGTGTGTAAATATCAGTTGAGTGTAACAGTGCTTTGTTCGATTTTTCACTGTGAAATATATTTTGGAGCTAGAAAGGCTATGTTATTAAAAACAATACAGAATTAAAAGAAAAACAAGCGTGCAGTACTCGAGCCATTTTTTTCTACCATGCACATTACGTATTTCTTGTCTAACTTTCTTATTCGGCTTTTGTAAATGTACAAAACTTTTCTGTACCGCAGCTTTTGTGACTATTTACTGTAACTAACCACTGTTTGATTTTTCACTTTTCAATGTGGAGTGCTGGTACTACACCCCCAAAAGAAAACTACAATTTAAATTTCGAAGGACAAGGCTTGTTTCATTGCTGCATGGTGACCTCAACTCCTTTTACCTTCACCTACATTTAGTGTATCTGGAACTCAAAGCCCAGATAATGAAATGTAAATGCTTAGTTTTTATTTTATAAAGGAAAAATACCCAAGTTCCTCTGTCTCATTTAGGTCTTTGTATTTGAAAACCAGGTGTTAAAATGGGGTGGTGAGATAAGAGAGAGAGAGAGAGAGATGAAGGTAGGTGAGTCCAGAGTGAAATGCAAAAAAGTTAATGGAAGTTAAATTCAGACACTGTATTTGGTGTGTAGCTCCTCTTTCAGCAGCTGTCCGTCATTGCAATTAAAGAACTGTGTCTTGTAACTACAAGGCTAAATAACACCCAGAAGTGGGCAGGAACTGACTGTGCTGATAAAGTGAGATTACATTTGCAAAGATGACTCTCCCTAGACTCTCTCCATCATCCATGGCAAACATGAGACACCTTCCAGAAGGGAATGCAGAGCAGGTCACAGAATCACAGAATCAACAGCCCAGGTAGGAAGGACCTCGAACAGTCATCTGGTCCAACCTTTCATGAGAAAGGGAGCCTAGACTGAGATTATCTGGCACCCCATCCAATCATATCTTGAAAACCTCCAGTGATGGAGACTCCACCACGTCACTGGGGAGGTTGTTCCAGTTAATGATTGTTCTCACTGTAAAGAATTTCTTCTTATATCAAGATGAAACCTCTCCTGGTGCAACTTGTACCTGGTCCCCTTGTCTTCTCCGTGTGGGTCCTTGTGAAGAGACAGCCTCTATCCTCCTCATAGCCGCCCTATTAGTACTGGAATACTGTGACAAGGTCCCCCTGAGCCTTCTCTTCTCCAGGGAGAAAAGACCTAACTCCTTCAATCTTTCCTCATCAAGCAGATTGTCCATCTCTTTGATCACCTTCATGGACCCCCTTTTGACCTTCTCCAGTTTGGCCACCTCTTTCTTGAATTGTGGGGACCAGAACTGGACACAATATAGTGTTTGTTAGACTCCTGCTCAAAGCCTGACTTGAAAGAATCTGATCCTCTTCATCAGTGATGAAAGGATTAGTTGCCATAATTTGCCTTGTCCATGTCATTTTGTAAAACTGTGGCTTTTCATAATATTGTCTTATCAATGATGGAAGAAACTCTGCTTCTGCCTAGCATGAACACTTCTGTGCTGGAAATGAAGGGTTATGCAGGACCTCTGGTTAGTTCAAAAGATTCTGGGTTTTGTTTTGTTTTTTTTTTTTTCCATAAATCCCATGGACAAAAGAAATCAGTAACTAAAAATATGCAAAGCCAAAGTAATAAGGAACAAAACATATTTAGCAGAGTTAGAGCTGTTGCTCTGTGATCCTCAGGTGTTCCAGAGCAGCACAGTGCCATAAGGACACTTAAACTGAAGGAAACTCTGCAATTGCCGTTATTTTCACAGCATATTACTCCCACTCCTAAGCTGATCAACTCCCCTTTTAAAATTTAATAGGTTTTCTCACTTTCTCTTCCCACTAGAAAGTTATTGTGAAACTTTAGTCTTCTGGCAGTTAGAAACCTTTTTCCGAATTCCAAACGAAAATAACTCCTGGCTCACTTATGCCCTTCATCATACTAATCTTCCCTCCAGTTCCTTTCTCCCTTCCTGAAATATGAAAAGATTTATTTCAGAGAAAGTCTATGGTTTAATTTTGATCAGGCAGCTGAAAGATAAGACTAAAAATAGTCATGCTATTAAACTGCATTTGTTTCAGCTCTAATCACAATTTGGGCAGGAAAAAATCAATGCAAAGAAGCAAATACAGATGTATGCAAATCCATTAAGAACAGCAGGAAAATTATCTGGAAGCAGCATGCCAAGCACCCTGGGAAAAAAGTAACAATAAAAACTAAGAAAGATTCCCAGTTCTTGAAAATGTATAAACGAGATTTGGTTTCTGAGCGGCTTTCATTCATTCAGATCTAAAGGCAGAAATGGTCCCAATCTTCTCCTTTTCTGGTTTCAGTTATACTCTTGCAAGAGAAGCTGAATCGCTGCTGTTTCCAATCAAAGGGGTAGGACACTCATTCAGTCAACACACTGCAGGAACCCAACATTCAAATGGGCAAAAATATACTGATTGTGTCAGCTTGTGAGGTTTCAGTGCTCATGTGTCTGACACCGCTGTTAAATCCCTACTAAATCTGGCCTGTGAACCATGCAGATACCTGACTTCACATTATCTTTCCAGCCCTGCTGGAAATTAGAGGTAAAAATTTCAGAGGATATAGCAAAAAAAAAAACCAAAACCAAAATAGTCCCGAGTGACTTTAGTAAACAGTTGCAATAAAGTAAATGCAAAACCCATTCATTTCATTGGCTTTATTTGCCTTGTTATTTGAAACTGTTTTTCAATAGTGTTTCAGAAACAGCTGTCTATGGCAGACATTTTCAGCTGTAATCTGTGGAGACTTCAGAGCCCATAGACTATTTCTGAAGTGTCCATGGAAGATGATTAAGGAAAATAAATTCATCCTTTGTATACAGAAATATATACTTGTAATGCTCCTAAAGGGTTTTTGTCCTACCTGTAATTATGTGAAGGCTTTCACAGATCAAAAAAAGAAAGTTGAAAAGTACAGCTGCAAACAGCTGAGGATGAGTTACTACAAGCCACTTTTCCAGGAAATCTAGATGACTGTCTGTTTTTTCAGCTTTCCGCACATAGTGTCACCCAGTCCTTGATGAACCTCTCAATGCCTCCCATCCAACATGCATTTTGACAAATAATGTTAGAGAGGAGATGGTGAAGAAAGTGTGACCGATGTCAGCCAGCTATAATCACAAGAAGTGTGTATATCCCAATATCCCAATATTACCGAAGGGCCAGGATGAAAGAGCAGTGCAACTGGGAGAACATACAGGTAGAACAGAAGATAGAGGTAGAACAGATGCTGCACCCGGGATGAAGCTACTGCACTTACACCTCTGTGTCCTCAGCATCTGCAGAAACATGCGAGCTGTGATTTAACAGCTGCCACGATGTTCTATGAAGCCTTCTTACATGACAAAGTACAGGATCCAAATGCCAAAGGTAATCTTCATAGTTTCCACATGCAGCAGATGTACCTAGAAAGTTCAACAAATTAATCTTTTCCTGCTTGATTTGATAATGTGATTTCATGATAGTAAGACTTTCTTTTTTGTTCTGAGGTTTTCTTATGTGGGCAAGGCTTCCAGAGAAATGTAGGATGCTTAAAATCATTTGCTATAGGACAATGAAGAGCAATAAATATGACCTCAGCAGAGCTATTATAGCATGGAAGGTCTAAAGGGATGCAAGATAAGGTAGTAAGAACAGACAGAGCAGGATATATGGGACACCAAATGGGATTCTGCTTGGCCTGCAGCTGACAGACAAGTTTAGTGTCTCCTACAGTTTCTAGGTGATATATGTGAACTTTCTGTGGATATCTAGGAAACTGAGATAAACTCACTGGATGGGATTCAGCTCCAGACTCAGATAGCTAGACTTTGATATCGATGTGAAGGCCATGTCTGTTGGACTCCTGAATCTAGAACTGTAGAAATGTACATAGTGCAAAGATACAAACAAATGCCTGGGTTTACCTGATTTTCTTTCTTAGAGAGTTAAATATCAAGGGCTATATTAAATATGTGTCCCTTTCAACATCTGGCATTTTCAGCATTAGGCATTCTAACTCATAGGCAAAGTCCTAGAAAAGATCCTGCGTCACTAAGCAGGAAGCTAAGGAGATATCCACATCGCTTAACTTTAGACATCAGTAGTGAAAATATCTTCCTTTGAACTAGTTTTTCCATTATGCCTTTGTAGTCACAGGAGAGAAATGAGCAATTTGGAGTATAAGCATCAAATATATTTTCGATGTCTGCTCAAGTGTGAGATGAATCATACTTTGCAAGTGTCTGTTTCTTTCCACCAGGAAGTGTAGCTGACCAGATCAGAGACAGATATTGACACTGTGGAAGTCTACATGTAGATGACTCTTCCCCCGGCAACTTTGCCCAGTCACTATTGTTCTGTTTTATGCATGCTGAGAAATAATGGTTTTGCAAAGCTTGGGGGTGGCTTCTGTTGGGTATTACCAAGCCGATTTGGGGGAGGTGTATGCCTGATAAAGGCTTAGTAGCTCTCGCTGAGAGTAGTTTTTAGGAAGTCTTGTCCCCTCTGTCAGATCGTGTCCATACGACCAGCACTTCTGTGTCCAGAAAAAAACCATGGTATATAGTGCAGACGCAGTGAAAAGAGGTTAGGATTTTACCCTCTGCTTTTAGCAGTCAGGCACATGCAACCAGTTCAGAATTGCATCTAAGAGTAGCATTAGGAAGACAGGGAGTGTGCAATAGTTGTTAATGATGCTCTGATGTTAAGCTCTGTGCATATCTATACTAAAAGCTAAGTTCAGCTAAATACACATTGTATTTTCTGTATGAAAACACACCAGCAGAGCTTGAACGATATTTTGAACCTCGCGGTCTTTCACCTTCTTACGATTAAAATTGCAATTTCCCATTGGCTTTCTTTTGGGGAATTCATCCATGTAAAGAATTACTGTGTGATATGACACTGTGTGATATGACACTCTTCAGTGTCTGAAATGACTTAGGCTTCTGGATATGCCTTTTCCAATGGACTTTGCATTTGCAGAGATGTCTCAAGAGGCCTTTGTGTACCAGAAATATCTGTATAAAGAAATATTTTGTGTGTTCATTCTCTTTCCCTTCATCTTGTCAATTTAGTGGCAATGTAACATGCTATAGCTCTGAGCAGTGCCAAGTTTTTGGATGGAAAGCTGTATTTTGGCTTTTGACTGTGTCAAGGTACAAACTTACTGGCCTGTTGGGTCTAATACTGACCTTTTTGGGTCAAAATTGGTTTAATTGGTAATGGGATCTGGGGTTATTCAGCTTTGTTATAAGGTGGAAACTGATATCAATTGCTGCTTTCTTACCTTTTTTGTGTTTTGAGAAATTGTTTTTAACATGTATACTGCTGAAGATGACACAATAAATGTATTATCATTTTGTACAAGTCTGTTCTGATGTAAAACTGCACCAAAGAGGAATTTTTGTCTGTAAAGTTACAGGGTAGCGTATTTCTTCCTGAAGCAACAGGGTGGAGACTTTGGGGCTAAAAGGGTTACCTTCCTTCCTCAGGGGAAGGAGTCCCTGGATTCTGCTGGGCAACGTCAATCCTGGGCCAACCCGGCATGAAGGCTTTGTGAAGGGCCATGCACACCCTTCCTACACCATCAGTCAGTGGAGTTACCTGAGGAAGGTGTTTAACACACTGCATCAGTATCAAGTGTGGCTGTGGTCTAATACTGCCAGTACAAATGCAACACGCTCTCCATTGCAGTTAATAGTCCCTGTGGCTCTGATCTTTGATCCACAGGTCCTTTGGGACCTATGTATTATTTTTATTATTTTTAAGGGTCTAAACAGGAAAAGAAAGTCTGTTGTCCTCAAACAAAGGCACAGCCAGTTGACAAAGGTGGAAAAAGATTGGTCTCTATAACATCTGATATGCTTCAAGGTTTCATTTCTTTTCTAGTCAAAGCAAACCTCAAGAGTTTTATCATCAGGTTCATTTTGTATCAGGAATAGTGTGGTGAGCAGGAGCAGGGAGGTGATAGTGCCCCTGTACTCAGCACTGGTGAGGCCCCACCTCGAATGCTGGGCTCAGGTTTGGGCCCCTCACTACAAGAAGGCCCTTGAGGTGCTGGAGCGTGTCCAGAGAAGGGCAACAGAGCTGGGGCAGGGTCTGGAGCACAAGTGTGCTGGGGGGCGGCTGAGGGAGCTGACGGGGTTTAGCCTGGAGAAGAGGAGGCTGAGGGGAGCCCTTCTCACTCTCTGCAGCTGCCTGAGAGGGGCTGTAGTGAAGTGGGGTTGGATTCTTCTCCCTAGTAACAAGTGATAGAACAAGAGGAAATGGCCTCAAGCTGCACCAGGGGAAGTTTAGGTTGGACATTAGAAAAAAATTCTTCACCAAAAGGGTTGTCAGGCATTGGAATGGGCTGCCCAGGGTAGTGGTTGATTCACCATCCCTGGGGGTATTTAAAAGATGTGCAGACGTGGTGCTTGAGGATATGGTTTAGTGGTGGACTTGGCAGTGATAGGTTAGTCGTTGGACTCAATGATCTTGAGGGTCTTTTCCAACCTTAACAATTCTATGATTTTCAAAAGATCAGGTACAATCACCCTACTGAAACAGAGGACTCCACAGTAGATGACATATTTCTGATATTTCTACTGTCTCTTTCCTCAGCCTCAGCTACGTAAGTCTTTGTCTGGCCCTCATGGAACTGTGAATCCTCCACAAAGGCTACATCTTTTAATTGCTATTCTCCCTCATTGTTCAGCCAGAGTACAGATATTTGGACCCTCATCCTTCAATGTGGAAGTGGACATATATCTATTGAAACTGAGGTTAGAGATGTGTCAGGGAGCAGCCAGGGCCAGCTGATCCTGAGGGATGCAGGCTGGGAGACAAGGAGCATCACATGGGCAGTAGGGCCAGTCACAACCCTGGTGTGGGAGCAAGAAAGGCCTGGAGATGGAGACCAGGTTTAACCAAGAGACCAGATCATCAGGCAAGTTATGGTGGCAAGGCAGGTCTAGGACAGGTCTAAGGCCAGGCCGCGACATCAGCCTATGGATCCATCCCAGGTCAGTGGAGCTCCTGGTGGGGCAGGGAAAGCTGAAGATCATCATCCTACAGCATTGCTGAGTCAGGGCCTGGGCTGAAGTGAGGCCTTGAGCCCATGGGCAGGCTGGGAAGTGAGCAGGACAGGGCACATATGTGGATTTTCACTTTTGTTATATTTCAAAGCATCGTAAATATCCTATGGTTATCCATTTACATGGATTTACAAGGAGATCCGAGGAATTGAGGGCTGAGGCGGCACAGGATGTGTCTCCTCATTCTACCATTTGCAGAAGGGTTGCATCAGTCAATACCTTACTCAACAGGGAAATTAGTAAATGTGGAACCAGGAATCTAGATAAGACCTTATTTCTAAAGGTTACTTCTAGTCTAAGTGATTTTTTTTTGGTTAGGCTCCTATTATAGTTAAGAGGCAGAGAAAGAAAAGGCACCTCCAAAACTATTTCAGCCCACTCTAAACATTCTATGGTAAATATCCACAATTTTAAAGAAACAACATCACATTACAGCACGTTTGCTCCAAGAACCAGACACAGGGAGAACCTTATTTACTAGGTCTGTCAACACACTGAGGATAGTACTGCCTCAAATCCAGCTGTATTTTCTGAAATTGAAAAATTCTCACTCAGAATCTAAAAAAAACCCCAACCTTTAATATATATTTTGTTATTTCTCCCTATCTCTAGCTTAAATTTATTTTAAAGCACTTTTTAACCCTATATCATCAAGACATATGTTAGGTGTCTGACTTTACCAAAGGACTATTTCTGGCAACTTCTATCTAGCAGGGCACAGCCATCAAACTGTATCTGACAGTTTCTGTGGCCTATTCTAGGAATTGAGCAATCCAGAAATGTTGGACCCGTCTCTGCATTTCATGATCTAGTAATGCATCCACTGTTAGACTAGGCTCTTCTAAAATCTGTTTTTAATCTTCAGTGTGGATTCAATCAACTTTGCATACTCAACACAACTTGACTGAGATTGTTTGCTGGAGAGGAGTCATTTTTGCACAGCAGTTTAGTAGATGACAAGAAAGTCTTAACACCATGAAACCACATAGGTAGCCTGAATACAAAGAAATCAAGCCATGACCCTCCTTTAATATGCTTTAGCTCTAGGGTGGAGTTTACCTCACAGAGTAGGCCTGAGGGAACAGGAAGGCATGTACACGCAAACTAGATGCCCAAGCTTTCATTACAGATAATAGACACCAAGAGCAGGAATTGGATGCTCAAATGCAAGTAGCTGGTGTGATTTTTGGAGCTGTACGGTGTCCTGCCTGGCCTCCAGCTGCCTTTCCAGAAAAGTGTAAGTGTCCAAAAATCCGAACTATATCTGCAAGACAGCGCAGATGTTTTGGATGCCCCCAAACACCTCAAATGGTATTTGGTAGCTATGTTTATGCCACAGAATCCAACTCCAGATCAATAGCCAATGGTGTATAGACAGCTATACAGCTGGCCAAATGTAGGCGCTTACTTTAGGGAGAGCTGAGTGGCTCATGGATTTCACTGTGTTGCTAATAATTCCACTGGCTTAGATACCCAAATCACATATAGGCTGCAACATACAGACGCCTACATTTAGCTGCCATAACCTGTGAGCTGAACACCACCTTCGCTTTACAGAAAGAATATCACATTGGGTATTTCTTATCACAGCATTTAATTTTACCTGAAGATCATCTCTGTCATGCAATGCACTTTTAAATTGATTAATTACTTCTTCCCTTAGGTTGAGATGCACTGAAACCTTTCATGTTTTTCAGTCCTGTTTTTTTTCCAATAGCTTCTACCATCACTCTGCACTGCTCTGAAAATCCAGCTCTGAGTGGATTAGGCAACCTTGGGGAAGCTCAGCAGTGGCAAGGCAGGTAAAGCTGCCTGCTGGAAGGATTTCTTTTAATCTGGAGTCCGCACAATCAAGCCTTCTGAAAAAAATATTCTGACACTGTAGACAGTTAAAAAATTTACTTTTGGTGAGAAATTTCAGTTACCTTAACAACCTGTCTTTCCTGCAACACGAAGAAAAACAGCTGAAAATATTGTTTCTTTCCAGGTCGTCATGCAGTTTGCAAAGGGATTTAAAAATAATACTTGAAGAGTTAAACTGTGTAAAAGACACAAGGGGATTAGAGGAAGAGAAAGCAGCTTTTCCTAGCTGATATACCTTAATGATATATTGCAGCTGTCCTTTGGTAATCATGTAAATCTCATTTGGGAGAGGGCATATCTCAGGTTCGCACTGGCTGTGAGCAGGGGGCAATGGGGCAATGTTTCGGTGCGCTGCCCAGCTTCCCAGACTGCACACATCCAGACAGGCCAGCAGCATGCCCAGCACACGCCACGCACCACGAGATGGCAGTGCCTCCACGCAGACCGCGCAGCGCTCCTGGACACGGTTCGTGACAACCCCTTTGGTGCCTTCGCGGGCCTGCTGGGAAGCAATGCATCCCTGAAGCGTTCACTACTCCTACACACACCACCACATCCTCAGATGTGTCATCAAGAAGGGATCAGCAGCCTTTCCACAGCCCAAACAAAACCTTAATCCAAGAAAGTTTTGCACTCCCCAGGGTTATTAACCTCAGCACCAGGTTGTTGCAAGTGTGCCCTTTATATAAATTATGTAAATAATGGCTTTGTATATGTGCAGATTATCTTCATATAGCCCTCAGTTCCAGCTTAAGGCTTACACAGCCTGATCCAAAACATCTGAAAAGTGAAAGGCTTAGAAATGTTAACAGCATTGGGAGGGATGCAGGGGCATTTTGGACAGAGGACAGGCGGAGCAGGTGGCTGGTGTATTGCTGAGGTTGCGGGAGAAACTTTGAAACGTTGGGCTGGATCTGTGTGACACGAGTTGCAAGGGTGACTGGAAAGAGCTTGAAGCAAAAGGGGATATCTGAGGAATTAATGCAAGCTGAATGTGCACGGTGATGATATATGGGTACAAACTAGGTTGTGGGGGTCTGGTAGGAATAGTGGGGTTGCTAGAGCTGTTACATTTTTATGAGGAGACTGAACACTGAATGACTGATGGAAAGATCCTTCATGGTATACTGGGACCTATCACCTTTATCTACCATCATTTCCACTTCCTCTGGATCCTTGGTCCCAGTAATAAAGGAAGAAGATATATAGTGAGATGGGTGGTCTTAAGTCAAATGCAGGCCATCCTGGGAGCTCAGCTGGGAAGTGTGAATTGCTGTGTGACACAAAATGGCTGATACATGTTCCAAATAAATGATCAAGTTAGGTGGGAGAGAAAGTAGGGGGGAATTGTACTGGGAGAAATCTCAATAATGTAAAGCCTCAGCCCAGGTTTTTTTGGAAGAAACATTCCCAGGTCAGCCAAAAGCAGAAGCATAGTTCACTCCAACTTTTTTCCTCCCCAAAGGCAGATGAAGAGATATGGGTCTATTCCTTCATATAGACACCTCAGTAATATTTACCACAATTGCTTCCTCAAGAAAACATTCAGAAGTAGTCAGACACTAACCGTCTTCTCTCAAAAATGAATAGAAGCAGGGTACCACAGACCCATGTCTTAGTGACGGTGTCTTGGAAGGGGAGTGGGCATTAACTCAGGCCACAGGATCATGTAAAGTAAATCTTTTATTGGATGAAAAGGTCAAAATTGTACATATTCATTGGCTTCAAAACTGCATCCATAGTAAACACAATTATAAGACTGTCCTTTTTTTTTTAAAGTCTCAAATGAAATATCCAAACTGACATAATTAAAATTTACAAAATCACAACAACTGTAATTGTCATTTGCATTTTATAGATGTACATCATACAAATGTGTTCACATCAATATGCTAGGCAACAAACTTAAACAACAAAGGAGCAACAGTTGCTTTTACAAAGAAAATTGATAAGGAGTCAGAATAGACAAAATGACACCTTATACAGGTGATCTGATTCATTGGGACAGAGCCTAATTAATAAAGGACTGATCTGAATAATATTTATAGAAATCTGGACAATTCACCTCTGCTGTAACAATGGAACTAAACATGAAGCACCTAAAATCAACAGAGAGGTTTCCGTGAAGTCAGATGTCTCCTGGCATAAATAATTAATCAAGAGCAGAACAAAATGAGGGACTGGAGCGCTACTTTTTAAAGCTAAACTGATATTGCTTTTCACAGAAAGCCAACATGTACTTGAATGGCCATGGTCTCTAGCAATGCTTTCTAGTTTGAATGCAGGTTCTCCTGGGAACGATCCTATCTTGAAAGGAATTATAGCTGTGTCTAGTGTACCTTCTGTGCCATTTCATTATTTTTGGAGAGTTTGAGGTAGAGTCCAACTCAGTCCTGAAGAAAGTGGAAGGTCATGCGAAGAAGTGACACAAGCACAATATCGGTTTGCTCTGTTTTTCTAGACCATACTTTGCTTCACTAGACCACGCTCCTGTTTTGATAATTCTGATCCCAGAAACATCATTGAGTGGAGTGATAATGAGCTAAGAAATGATGGGCAGGACTGAGATAATCACAGTAATCACAGCAGATTAGGCTTCAAAGGGAGGTCCCCAAAAAAGCACAAAAGCATGGTTTAATTGTGTATTTCATTGATGGATCCAGCCAGCCTTCAAGGTTATGGTGACAGAAAGTCTGCGCCAGCTACACAAGGATGAGCAGCTGGTCACTAAGATTAGATCTGTAAATTATTCTGAGGTCAAGGTAGTCCACCTGGCTTACTGCATTGGGTTTGCTATATGTTCTTCCTTCATACACACATAATCTGTCTAGTGTTCAGCTACTCCATGTTTTCCCAGGGACAAGAAAGGGCTTGGAATCCTCTGGCTTAATTTAATCTCTCTGTTCAACAGGCATGGAAGAAAAAACCTGACTAGATAATGTAACCCTTTTTTTTTTAGTGTCACTCTTGAAACACCTTGAGATTCCTTTTAAAGGAAGTTGGTTCCCCATAGGTAGGTGCTTAGCAAGTTTCTGTCTGTAATTCCCATTAAGTCAGGCTCAAGTTGTCTCAAAACAACTAGTAAAACATCACTAATCATTATGGCAAACCTTTGTCATCACATAACTGTTTCAAATGAAGATTAGGAATAGTACTCCAGAAAACTGGAAATTTCAAGAAACACTAACAAAGAAGTGACAAACACGCTGGGCCTGGGAGGAATTAATGTAGTTCCTTTTTTTTGGGGGGGTGCTAACCTGCTGATTCACACTAGATCAAGGTCTGGCCTTTCACAACAAAACAAGTGGATTTTATGTGCATAAGGAGAGAGAGAACCAGGGTTGTGAGACTCATCTGTACCAGGTGAGAAAAGCAGATCATATTCAGGACAAGAAATTCGCAGAAGGCTCTTGACATTATGGAAAGCCATAAAGGATCCAAGCTGGCTATCTCTTAGGTAGTATGTTACAAGGTCACAGCAACTCCTCCTCCTAGAAAAGCTCAGACAGAAGTTACACCATTCTGGTACATAGATGTTTTCCTTTTTGGACTGATTTTTTCAAGCAGTGATAACTGAGTGACGTAGTTGACTGGACTGTTTTCTCTGGACAAAGTCCTATGTTTGTGTGTGAAGTTCAGGTATTCTTGATACTGCCATTTGCACAGTTGTTTCTTCAGTTCACTTTGAACCTATAGAAAAGGAATTCAAAAACAAAGAATCAGAAAGTTAAGACTTAGTGGGCATTGAAGGTAAAATATGCCAAAATGTCTGCCTGACTACTTAGCCCAGATACCCGAAGGCACCCAAATCAATCAGTATTAAGCTGTGACACATTTTTAGAACTTAAAGATGTCACTGTTCACTTTTGAAAATAAACAGACTTAATTTCCAAAATTCAGAGGCTGATGGGGAAGTTTTTGACTGTACTTTCCTTGCTTCTTAATGAAGCTTATGAAGCATCTGCTTCATAAATATTTCTACCTTTTTGTATAATTTCTACTTTTCCTCATACTTAGTGTTCTGTGTCTCCTTGCTGTGACCTGTTATGTACAATAAAGGTTATCTCCAGGCTGTCAGTTTATCCAGTTTGAAATCCCTTTTAAAGATCCCTTCCTGGCTCTGAAAGATTCTGAATCAACTTGAATAGATATTATGTTTGAGAGAGGTCTCAGGGATCCTCAAAACCATAGGTAAAACGGACTTATTTTACCATCTGACACACAACTAACAGGTGGGTTGAACAACCCTGGAGGTCCGTGCCCTGCTGTGGACACTACTGGGGCTGAGATGAGCGAACAGTGGGAAAGCAGGTTCTGTTGCTCTACATAAAGCAGCTCACACTCAATGCTGTAGCAGATGGAGAGCAAGTAGGTGCAGGAAACACCCAGGTCTTGCCACCGTTCACATGAGCAGTCTGCTCCTGTGGATTAATGGCTCACTGTGCCCTGTTATCTCTGTTCATGTTCAGCTTCATCTCCCTCTGGTTCTCCTGCAAGGGGGGTGGCTTTCCTGAATGTCTACAAGGTAATTACAAACGCCATCCTAAACTAAGAAGATATGTCAAATGGTTCTAACCACATAGCTGCCATGTTCCGTGGCTGTCATTAGTACTGAAAATCTATGACAGTGTTATAGTTAGCATCATTAGCAAAAACCCATCCCAAATTAAATGCAGAAATTAGCTGTTAGGTGAAACTATTAATTCTTACACGGAATGTAAGTATGGACAAAGGTGATTTAAGTACTTTGAACTTAGGAATTCATCTGGTAATTCAGTTATCTAATCCTCTACTAGGTACGGGCTCTACAGTGACGTATAGAAAGGAGGGTGGGACGTGCAGAAGTACATCTGGGACATCAGGGCTCCATGAAAGTCACTTTCAATAATTATCAATGAGGTGACCCCATTCTGCCTTTATTTTCTCTGTTAACCACACAGACTTGCCAGCCCCTGTGTGCAACTTCAGGTATGGACAGAACACGTCCTCTGGAGCTTTCAAGACTCTAGTAAATAAAATGGGACTTCCCTCACCAACCCAGTACTCCAGTATTATCCCAGCAAGCTCAAAGCCCTTCAGCACTGCTGTGTACCTTATTCCAAAAACCAGGACACACAATACCACTTTCATCCCATACAGATACCACCCAGCTTGGCAGCAGAGCAGTCTCTCACATTGTTGTAGATACTTAAAACTGAAGGAACACAGAGAGAAAATATTAGTTTTTATGATTGCAGGGAACCATAATGGATGGAGGGAGGATCCACTGCCAAGTTGTAATGAGTGGCCAATCTGCTCCAGACACAGTTATCCCTAAGCAGCATGGATGCAAGCCAACCCATACTGCTTAATCTTGGGGCCAGAGACCACACTTTGCCTGACCATTTTTGACAAGTAGTAGATTTGTGTGTTGCAAGATACAATATGCAAGCTATTTAAAGGCTGTTGGCAAGGAGTCTACGCAGACAGAAGGCAGGCGGGAAGTAAAACATTCTGTATTTACAGTTAGTCCTGAAAGCAATCCCTCAGAATGGCACTAGAATGGCCATTATGAACTGTTTTCCTAAGTAACAAACGTATTTTATGCATTATTCATCCTTGGGTAGTATTAATGTCACCTCCATTTAGCCATCTCTATGACAGCATTCAGTGTAAGCAAGTGGGGAGACTGAGGCACTGTTAGTGGGTGATTCTGCTCATCTAACCTACACACTTTTCTGAGGATGAGATGTGTTTTTACACTTTTCTCGTGACTCTTGTTTTATGGCTTTGGGGGAAAGTGCAGCAAATTCTGGCAATCCATACAGTTTTTACACAAAGAAATCTAGAGAGCTCTCCTTTCTGTGGGAAGCAGTTTGTTTTGTCCCTGCCCATGGCAGGAGTGCTGGACTAGACAGTCTTCAAAGGTCCCTTCCAATGCAAACCATTCTGTGGTTCTATGGTTTTTAAAAAGACAGGCTCTCCAAAATATACTACAGCAAATTTATCCAAATTCTAACAATGTTACAAAACCCAGGAAATAAAGTGCTTGAACACAACTACTGAAAACACAAAGGCTGCCTTGAGGAAGGGAGAGGGAATGGAAAAGGGAGAGGCAAAGGGAGAGGGAAAGGGAAAGGGAAAGGGAAGAAACTTGTTAGGAGAAAATAAAGCTAAAGAAAGTAAGTAGTGTCACAAGATTTCCATTGAGACATCATCATGATACCTATGGGACATAAAGCAAAGAAAAAAGTCCCCTGACAGGAAAGTCACCGACCATTTGTAAAGGGTCATTTCTTCAAAGCTTATTTTGTGTCCTTCTGTCAGAACTGTATGAATACAAATAAAGTCAGCAAAGTTACCAGAGGACAAAGAGATATAGGTATTTCATGCTTTCAGGAGCAGATCAAAGCACAGATCTGTTCTGTAAATAGGGAAAAGGAGCAAAACCAGAGAGGCCCATGAGTTTAAAAGGTTTTGATAATCTTATGTACTTGCTACTCACCTCTGCGTTTGAGAAACAATACAGAAGAGCGACAAAAAATCCCTAGGACAGGACGGGTAGGGAGAAAAAAGCCAACCATCAGGATTTAAAGCATAGAATCAAAGAAAGACATCAGGTTTCATTTAAAATTTGAGTAAGACAACAAAAATACTGATTTTCCATTGTTATATTGGAGGTTAGGTGGTGTGGCACTATTTATTGTGTTTTCATTATAGGATTAAATTCCTCAATGGACTGGAGACATTATAGGTATATTGTTGCCCTTGTATGGAGACACTGATGACTAATTCAATGTTTACTGTATCCTACAAATAAGTTCTTCCTCAGATAATGTAGTAGGGACCTCTGTCTTGTTCCAGTCTGTATTTACAGTAGTGAATTAACTGGGTCAAGACCTGCTCTTGGTTCGCATCTTTGCTACTAAATATCTAATTTCACTCACAAGGCAATTGCTGTGTTTGAACAACCTATAGGGAAAGGTCTTGGGTTCATATTCACCCAGAGCTAGTTGGGCATTGTTTGGGGGAGTGTCAGTCAGCCAGGAGCCAAGTCATTTCACAGACTGTGCAAACACAGACAAACACCGGACATTGCTAGACTACATGTGTGTTAGTAAACTGAAGGAGGCACAGCCCTGAACACTGACCTGTGCTTCCACATGGTGTTAAAATGAACATGGTCCGTGACACAGCTTTGTCTTGGGCCAACAGGTATTTTCCCAAACAGTGTCCAGCCATGGTTGAGAGGTAAGCAAATAAGAGGGATCATTTTTGGCATATATGAACACGGACTAGCTATTATAGGGTACAGGGGAAAGGGGAAGGAAAAAGATCTCAGCTATATATTACAAAATGTACCATACCCGGGCCTTGGCCCTCTCAAATCCACAATATTGCTCTAAATAGTGGTACAGCAAAATAAAATATGCGAAGAAGTATTAATGTGACAGATTCATTACTGCTAAAGTGTAAGGGCAGAGCAGGTTGTTATACATTATCTTTATTTTTCAGTCCTCTTATCATCACCTTTATTATCTGTGGAATTAGTTTCAAGCAGTTCACCTTAATCCATAGGCTGGTCTTCGTGGTATCCAGTGATTGCTATTCAATAAAAGTAGATGTATTTTTTATTGTGATTATTAGTATGAAGTCTGACTCAGAGCTCAAAACTAGTGTGAGATTTCAAATAATAAGGTAAAGGAACAACAGAAAGAGCTTGCAAAGGAGTAAGATGGAATGTGTGCGTTGAATTTAGACACATTATTAACACCTGTTCTAATAACCAACCTAAAATGTAGAACTCCTGAGACTGTGGTGTTTCAACCCAAACCTCTTAGGACTCATAAACATCTTGTCCAGCTTACCTGAAAAGAACCCAAGCCCAGCTCAATATAAAGACGAGCTTCCAGACCAGTGTTTTCTGGGAAAAATGCAAAGACAATGTAGTGCACTCCAAAGAGGGGGATCAAGAGCAACGTGGATTTAGCAAGTCTCCTGGCAAACCAAGAATTGAAGAACAATGCATTGTTAGAAATTCAGAATTAGTGATAGCAACTATATATTGGAAAAAATTTCAATACACAGCTCCCAGAATGGAGGGAGCTGCATCTAATGAAGCTACAGAAAGATTACTTTCTTCCACTCCCACTGTTAACACCAGGTGAAAAAAAAATGAACAAATCAGCATGCAAGTTTTCCGTATTGACCTCCAAGGGTTCTTCTCCCTGCTCTACATGAAAAACAGGGGTGCCAAGCTAAGTACTCTGGTCTGTTCTCTTGAGACTAATCTCAGGCGCATGTAGGCATCTCCCACATAAGCGTCTCAACTTCCAAAACTGGCAACAGAGATCTAATCATCACTGTCCGTAGGTCTTCATTCAGTTGCTTAAACAGTGGTGTGAGAGCCACCACTGATGTTCTAGGGTATTTTGCTTGGCCTTCAACATACTCCAGAAGGGCACAGGTTTATGCTCGGCCCTGTGCCATAACTAACAGACATACATATATATCTTAGGATGAGTCAAATAACTCGCTAAAGTCCTCTGACTGCATTGATGAGAAGCATTGGCTGTGAAGGGAATCATAAACCAGAAGGGCTGGGTTCAGTTGCCAGAGTATCAGCATGTCGTTACTGCTAAGAATGTAACGGAAATTATCTGTATCTTTCTCTATGTGGCCATTTGCGTGGAAAGGACTGGAAGCAAGATGGATGTGTTACCGTTAGTGTTTACACTTTCAATCTGGGTCCTTTTGGAGCAGTAATACTTTATATTTTACTTTTCTCATTGTCTCCAACACACCCACCCTATCCTCCTCCCCCGAAGAAACAGAGATGTGATATTTGGAATGAAAAGGAAAGTTTACATTGTTATGTCTTCTGGGATTTATCTTTCTATTAGTAAGGAGTAGAACATTTTGTGCTCCTGCCCATAAAACATTTCTTATAGCAGCTACAGGAGGTCAATATCAAGAGACCCAGAAATACTTACACAAAGTGGCTTGAATGGCTCCCTCTTCCCTCTTGAGATTTCAGTTTATGGACCAGAATTCTTATCACATTAATAAATATAATAAAATTAATCTGAAAAGACAAGACAAAATCTGTAAACTACAAATCAATACATATCTTCAGCTGACACAAATTATCTGAAAATTCCCTGTTATAGGAATTGCACTGGTATAAATCAGTCAAGATCTGTTCACAGGTCAAATCAATACCATTAGAAATAGTATTATTTTTCCCACCAGTATATAGTTATATATAAAGATATGCTGAAATTTTTTTTGAATGAATATAGACCTACATACCTCAATATAATTTTATGTCTGATACTAAGCCCTAGTATTCACTGTCAGCACCTGGCAGACATTTCAAGGTCTAAATGGTCCCCCCGTTCCCTTCATTTTTTGTGACAGGGATCATAACAGATACATTTCTACATTACATACTGTTTCCTCCCTAAATTTAAATGGAATGAACGTGTACATAAGGGTTTTTTTTGTCTTAAGTTTACATCCTAAGAAATAATTTTAAAAATATACTGGATAAAATAAATTATCTATATGTATGTCTTGTATTAAACCAGCTTCATATTATCTAAGAGTCTTGCCTGCATGGATTGTCTTTCTTCAGAAATGACTTACAGAGACACAGACATGACTGTGGTCTGTGGAATGGAGATGTCAAGATGATTCCATAGTGTTCTAGCGTGACTCTAGAAAATATAGGTTTTACCCTTTAGCTTGTCATTTAGGGTGTTTGGGGTGGGGGTGGGGCACACAACAAAACCATAAAAAAAAACAACAAAAAAACCTATATGTTATACAATAGTTTCCAACTCTTTGAAATTCAATACTAAAATATGTGCTACTGTTTTTCTTCCAGCTTACTGAAAGAAGACACTAACTTAGTTTTCACATTTCAAAACGTACTCAGGACACAATGAAAAAACATACTAATACAGTGAGCAGAATGGGGCCTTTGATGATCCATAACACCACTCCATTTTCATCATCATCCCAACATCTGAAACAGCAAACAAAACCAGACATGTTATCTGTCCCATGTGAGCTTTTCACGGCACATGAATGTATTTCTGTCACAGAGTAGGAAAGTGATGGACACTAAGTTTTAAATCACTATTTAAATGCCCCTGCCAGTACTTGCACCCTGATACCTCTCTAAAAGCTTCTGTGTAGCCCAGCCTAAAAGAGGCTTATTCAGTAAGAGGCAAGGGTTGAAGAACCAAAGCAAAGTCAAGAAACGCACATTGTATTTCCAGGCTTCTTTCCTGCTCTTCTGTTGAAAAAGTGGCTGTTTGACAGGGTACAGATCAGAGACTGAACTACTGTGCATCCACAAATGTAATGACTTTGGGGTCATGAGGAAATAGGCAAGAAAAATCTAGAGCCCTAGTAAAAGTACCCTGAAGGAAGAGAGCAGAATGCACTTTTGGTCCTTGTTTTGAGGGTTTCATGTATTTAACATCAATAACAGTCCAGCTTAACTCCCTGCAGGCAAGTACCCTACATGCTAGGTTGTATCATGGTCCCTCTTCCTGTATTTTCCCTTCCAGTTTTGTGGCACAGGATATTTGGCTGCATAATGATAAAACTTACAGGTGGTGGCTTATCCCAGCATGCCCGAGCGTAAGGTGTATCTTTGCAATGTGAGTTCAGACCAGCTGCCTCTGAAGAACTTGGGTTTCCCATTTCCTAGGCTATTAGGTAAAAGTATTAGGTAAAAAATACTGCAGTATTGATACTGCAGTTTATTTATGTAGCTAATATTAGAAGTTGTCTGAACTCTGTCTGTAACTGGAGTGTCTTGTGCCAGATTCTTCTCCTACTGATCTGACAGATAAACCCAGCAATTCTTTGGAAAAGAAGCACTAGGACAGGAGGAAGAACGAAATCTTCCTCACATCTCTACAGGTTACAAAAAAGCACATGATGTGGAAAAGTAGACCACTTCCACTTATGAAACAGTAATAAAAAAAGGAAAATAGGATGTACTAAATGTGGTGGACCGTAGAACTTATGGCTTTTACATCATTAATCTGAGTCCTGAGAAGGCAGGTGTAAAATAAAACCTTTTCTAACTGATCATCCATGTGAAATGACCTGAAGGCCTTCGGGGCAGCTTTTAGTAAACAATCATCTGCTTTATACCTGGCTCTTATACTGAAAGATTTAAAAAAAAACAAACAAACAAACACTCAATGAACTGAATGGAAATGGAAGAAGAAAGTACTTATCAGGACACAATGTATTTGGGGGGTACTTATTTGAAGAGATTAAGAATAGTAATTTATGGTTGATTTTATACAAAAGCAGTGATTTTCTTAAAATATAATGATTTCAGGGACTGGGCATTAGGAAACTAAATGAAAATTCAATACTTACTATATTTCCAGGTTTTATTATTCCATACATGCACATAAAAATCAGAAGGCTTAAAGCTATTTTCTCACTTACTTGCGTATGAAATTTAAAGATTAGAGGCGCCACTTTAGAATGACATTTTTTTTCCTTTTTTTTTTCTTTATATATATATCTATTTTCCCCCACTGGCAAATCAAAATACAGTACAAAATAAGATGCCCTTGGCTTCCTTATCCAAGCTCTGATTTACCCGGTATTTTGTCGAAGGATTCTTGTGAGGATCCAAGCAAACATCACAGCAGTTGGAGCTCCTGGACAAATCAACATGGAACACAATATAATTGCTTTGAGTACCATGTCCCATGGAAACTTTATTCCAGGAAGGTTCACAGTGCAGCAGATTGGATGGACACTAAAGATCAAAGAATGGGCCAGACAATAAATAACTTTATGAAAGAACTTAACTTGCTGCTCAGGGAAAGAAACAAAAAGAAAAAAAAAAAAACAGAAGAATGAAACCAAAACAAAAGAGAATAGGGGATGCTGTGAAATTATCTTTTAAAAAATAACAGCTAAGAATTACTTGAAGGTTTGGATATTAATTACTTGCGAAGCTGGAGGAATAATTTATTTAGCTAAAGCTCTTTTATCTTTTGAATTGTGGCCAGCATACAACTCTCTGTACACTAGTTGGAAGAGGTCACATTTTCATCCTAAGAAGCCTCTACTGATCACTCTAGACCCAACAACTAATGAGCATTCCATGAAAATGTAGCTAAATCCATGAACTGGTTCTTTCTAGCCTCACTTTGTTACTGCTTATCCTTCTGCATTTATGACTGAATAGTTATTTCTTTTCTTTCTACTTTTTTTTTGAATTTTTTTAATAGGTCTATAAACTAGCAATTGCTTTTGCTCTCGGTCTGTGGAATTGAATTTCCAAAGACTAAGTAAGTTTCAAATCTGCGACAAAAGGGACTCTAATCTGAAGCCAGTGACATTTTCACTGATAAATCTATAGAAATATAGCTAATATCTTTCTAAGTATCATTTGAGATCTGTGGGAAAGGACCAGAAATTGTCCTTCCTAATTTTAGACCTTTGTTCAAGGCCTTTAAGCTGGGACCATATTCAGCTCAAGTTTCCTTTTTAATTAATCAAAAGAAATATTTACATCTGTATCTCCTAAGATCTGTGTTGCCCCTGAGATTTCTTTCACTTTCTGTTGATTATAGAAGGAGGCAAGGATTACTATATTATTAATCGAGGTGTTTCTTTTGTTATCTCAAGTTAGCTGTGGTTAATCAAGGTCTAAACATCTAGTTTCAGGATATCATAATTAGAACAGCTCCAAATCAACATTCCCTTTATAAAATTAAGACTTTTAAAATTTAATTACATAAAAAAGTCTGAGAATTTGAAGATGAAGGATAAATTATTATTTCCTTCAGGAGAATTTGATTTTCGTTCCTAAAGCCAAAAATATCATGTAACCACTCAGTTTGGGTTCCTCCATTTTAAAATAGCCAAGATGAGGTACAAGAGTATCTGGGAGTTACAATGAATAATTCTTTGCAAGGAAAGAAATTTTATGTATTGCATGCATACATTCTAAAAATCAGAGATAATTTTAATTGCTGTATATTTAATTACTGTATAAACTCAAAAGATTCCCTAAAGCCAGAAGATCTTTGAAAAAACAAGAAGAATTTTTTTTTATTCCTAGGCCTGAACTGAACATGATTTAAGATTAATCTATCTAGTTCTGCTTACTAAAAGCAAAATGTCAACTTAGAGTTAGTCACCCAAACTTCTTTAGTCAGTGGAGGAAGGCGATGTATTTCCAGGATTTTATCCAGCCATATTACTCATCTTCCTGAGGAATGGATTAATCACCTCCGTGGCATGCATACCTAACACTGCTGACTGCAGGAGAAACCTGGAGACATAGTTTAGATTAGAGGGCTAATATTTAAATTACTGTAGTTGCATGAAATTAATTCTAATCATAAAGACGAATACTGTAGTCTCTCAAGTAGGCATATCATGGTGCTTCTAGTAATCCAGCCTATCCTCTCCTTCAAAGTTTTGAATGGTTAAATACTTAACGACATAAACAGAAAGACATAATCATAGTATGGTTTTGATGTAGCAGTACTGGATGAATGGGCAACTTTCGTTAGAAAGGTGGCACTTTGATAGGCACCTTTTGTCTGAAAGTAAATGGAAATACCAGGTAACACAAAGAGGAGAAGAGTACTAACCCCAGCCAGTAAATATGAACCACCATACATACTGCTTGTCTGAAACAAAGGTCAGCAAAAGCAGTGTTTGCAGGTATATCCCTTCTATAAGAAGCCAGAAGAAATTGGCTAAAATACTGAACTGGAAGAACGCCACAGCAGCCTTACAGGCAACCTGGAAATGCAGAGGAAGGAAAAACTATTAGGTGTGCTCTCTATGGTGCCAGGTTTCTCTACAAGTACAGGCAAAATTTGATGTTACCACACAAGAATGGAGAAATTATTACAAGATTGGAGTAGGTTTGGGATTCCATCATTTCAATTGACTTTACTTCATTTTTTTGAAAGGGTAGCATTGACCCTGTCTTACAAATTAAATTCTTCACTGATAGAAATTGTTACAGCTCCATTAGAGTCAACAGACCTGTACCTTATATATCAAAGCTGAATGTAGCCATAGCGCTTGGTCTTTGGGTTTCTGTAGTATTGTTTAAGACTTCAGTTCTAGCAAACTAAAGAGAAATGGGATTAAGAAATCTCCACGTTCTCTTCAGGCCAAGAATTAAATGTTAAATCAAGGATAAAAGAGAGAGGAAGTTTAGTACCGTTGACATTAGGCAGTGGTCCATAGTTTCATCTGCAAACAAAACAGCATCTTTGGTGAAAACAGCAATTGCTCTCAGGATAAAGGAGACAAACAGGTGCATATGGATGTAATTCCGTGTACAGTGGAATTTTCTGACATGGAAAGAAAAAATAAAAATTGTTCTTCAAGAGAAATTTCTCATGGTCTCATCAAAACTCAGACAGGAATACAGGTTGACTTCAGACACCTTCCAAAGCAAGTAAATGATCTGTCATTATCTAAGAGGGTGCTAGACACAAAAGAGCAGAGCAGCTATTATCTCTTTAAGCTAATAAAAGTGCTAGTATAATTGTCCTTGAATCACCACACATTTAAGGGAAAAGCCAAAAGCGGAGAGTAACTCTGTTACTCCTGGGCTGTATTGCAATAATACCTTTCAATTATTCTAAATAACATTTTCTGTTGCATGAGCTTGCAACAGGCTCTTCAGCCCCGTTCTGGCTAGAGGAAAACAGTATTGAATAGGTTTCAGTCACATGTTGTGGGATGGCTGCCAAAGAAGTAGCTGCCTTACCCTCGACTGCATTTCCCAAGATTGCCCTCTCCACAGTTTGACCTTGAGCTGAAGGAATCTCCTTCAAGGTTT
Source organism: Phalacrocorax aristotelis (assembly GCF_949628215.1). Taxonomy (NCBI): domain Eukaryota; kingdom Metazoa; phylum Chordata; class Aves; order Suliformes; family Phalacrocoracidae; genus Phalacrocorax; species Phalacrocorax aristotelis. The sequence goes on along the minus strand of NC_134277.1, from coordinate 4,302,521 downwards.
GCACAGATCAGCCTCTTGGTCCTGGGTGTCTCTATAAGTGATATGACCTTCGAGACTGCAAAGCCACTCCAGTTAAGAAGCTGCTTCTGTGCTCTGTGCTCCTGTCTGCAGAGTAAGCTTAAGGCTTTTCTCCAAATGCACTGGAACCAATCAAAACGACAATCAACTTCCTAATATCTGACACCATCGAACATGACATTTAAATCTCTTTAAATCTCTTTCTGAATCTCCCAATTATGGAAGCAATGGTCTTTCACAGAGGGAATGGACAGTTTAGAATTACTACTAGTCCAGGGACATGAAAGACTTTTTCTCCAGAGCATGTCCTGCTAGGCACTGGAGGAATAGTTATCTTACATTAACAGTGATAACAGGCTGGAGCATTTCCACTGTATGGTGTCATTAAGGAGACTAAGACAGCCTGCCCAGCCAGCTTTATCGTTTTAACATCTGCAGGGAAATGCCACAACATCAATAGAGAAGGACCCATTGCCATCAACAGTGTTATGTCTGAGAAGGATTTGAAAATAATAATAAAAAAATTGCACAAAACAGAAACACAGAGGGTTTGAGAGGAATTAAGATGAGGCTATCTTAAGACATCCTGGAAGAAAGACCTTTTTTTTTTTTACCTGAAGGCAGCAAACACAATTAGAGCTGTAATGAGTGAAGTCACTGATGCTGCATAGCCAGCAGTGTAGACACGCCAAAATGCAGAATAATATGATTTCTATGAGAAAAAGAGAACACAGACCAATGCTGGTGGTTATGCAGCATGCATGCTAGTGTGCATATTTCACTAAGAGACATTTTCCCTTACTAGACAGTCCTATCACCTGTGTGCTGCTTTGCATGCTTAAGATCTGATTCAGGTTTTCCCTTCCATCACTAACACACCTTTTTTCTTTTGAAACCTACATAACCTTACACATGAAAGAGGTTCCACAGCCCACAGGCTCGTATGGAATAGTGACCCTCTTGAGCATGTTCAACAGGAAAATGTTACTTTTGTTAAGTAACTACATTTTCTCCTATAGATACCTAAAGTCTCTAGGGCACTGAAGGTTGCTGATGGGGGATCTGTAAATCTGTCGCTTTAGACTTGGTCTAGATTCACTCTGTTTATCTCAAATGATGTTTTCCACTGATTTAATAAGTGTTAATTTTCATAAACAGCTATATTTAAAGAGAAATAAACCTTTCATTTTGCAGGTGAGGAAACGGAAACACTGGGAAACAGTCACGTCACACTGTGGAGGTAGGAAAGTTAAAGCCAAGGAAATAACGTCACAGTCTAACTCTTTGGACAAACAGTTCATTCAGTAGCCATGTATTGTAACACCGTAAATTCTTTATACTTCATTTGTTTGTTTGCCCTGCATTCAGATATCCTATGTCCCAAGAAATATAAAGCATGCTTACAGTGCTTTAGCTATGCAGATTTTATTCTGACTCCCTACAAGATCACCTATTTATTCAAAATGCCAAGAAACTAAATTATCTGAATCGAGGTATATTTCCTTCTTGCAAATGCAATGGACACTTTGTCCTCTAATTGATCCAAACTCTGTTTATCCAAAAGGCAGTTGCCTCTAGGTTGAGGCAACTGATTAGCAACATTAGGTAGGTCCATAAATAAATCTTGCAACCCTGACAACCTAGGAATCATCCTGGTGTTTCTGAAATAGATTTAATCTTTTATACAGTGATTTCAAAACACAGGTGAAAATTAGAAAATAGGTTCTTCAACTGAACAATGAAATATTTCAATGCATTTTATCTGTTTTTGAAGGGTAGCTAAAAAAACAACACTATTTGCAGAAGACATCATAAGTCCTCACTGCAGATACAAAATACAAAACAAGTGGTTGTCTTAGAATTTAAGTGGGATTCTTCTCACCTACTTCTCTATGTTTACAATGCAGGAGAGTTTACTGATCTTATCTTCCTTTTATGGACTTTGCGGGTTTGTCTGCAATAACAAACCAGACACAGCCACAGCACAGACATGAGCTCTGCCTGAAATCTTTCATAATGTTAAAATGTAAATACAGCCCCTTGCCTGATTTCAGCCTAGTCCAGCTACAGACTATGTCTGGCTTAGCACAAGCCAGGGACTGCTCAGAGAAATCCACCCTGGCGTGGAGGGTAAGAGAATTTAGCCCTGTGGGTGAAAGCCATGCCATGGCAGCTGGCCCCATGGTTGGAGAACTGTGTGCCAGAATACATGACACCTTACCAGTCTCACACCCCTTCTGAACTGTCTGCATGGTTTCCAGCAACTTTCTGGAAGTTTTCTAAGCATTTCTCTTTCTAGCTTCCCCACAGGGTAAAGAAGTACAAATGTTCTGGGTTTACAGGAATTGAGCTCCAGATATCTGTACTGCCTGTTCTAGCTGTGCTTGAGTTTCTAAGTTCATGGAGGCGAACGTGACGCCAGTTGTGTCTACACTTCCTGAAGATTCAGTTACCTGAACTAGTGTTGTCTTTGAGCTTTCATGCCTGGAGAACCAAAAACACTCGTAAGGAGTTTCATGAGTTAGCCTTTTCTTTCATAGATCGGAGGTAACCTATCGCTTCTGTCAAAATACCAGAGGAGGAGGAGGAGGAGGCAGTGATGTACCCCAGGAGCTAGTGCATTGGTACAAGATGTATGAGCCTTGCCCCATACAGACAGGAAACGAGGGGATGGAGACAGCCCTTTTCTCTCGTGCTGGAACTGCCCCGTTTAGCAAGGGTCAGAACTCAAGAGGCAGAAGCAGCGAGCACATCTCTGCCTCATGGCTGAAGGTCATTGATTAACAAAGTTCACCACTGAGACAATGACACCACCAGAGCAGTGCGAGGCATTCTTATCCTGGATAGGATGATGAGGATCATGGAAATTTAAATCATATGAAGAAGTGGGTGAAAAAAAAACTACTCCTGGAGTCTAACTGAGCACCTAATGATGCTCTTCAGATAGGAAAAAATAGAGGATCATTTCCTACTCCACTGAACACCTAAGATAAAGTGTGAAAATACTCAATGGAATCCAAGAGTTCCCTCCTTGAGGTGTGCATTGACCACCATGCTATGAAGTTATGGAGTCTTTTTTTCTAACTCAAAGAAAATCTGGAAAAACAAGGAACAGGAAGGAACTAAAGGAATTTTCCCTGAAAAATTCCCCACAGACTAGTTGGTAGGACTTCCCTGGGAGATGGGTGCATGATGTGGATTCAAATCAGCTTTGCCAGAGAAGTAACATCATGAGTCTACAGATTAACACCAAGAGGAGACAACTGGATAGAGACAGAAGTGTTACCTGCCAATCCTTTGCTTCATATTATGTTTAATTTGTTAAACAGTCTCTAAATATGCCTAAGAGGTTTGAGCTTAGCACTGAAGACGGGCAATTACTGGATTCTGACAAGGCTCTCGGGTGGGAGAATCCAACTATTCATCACACTCCAAAGAGGGTACTCTGGAGAAATCCCCAAGCATGAAATCAAAATCTCACCTGATCCTCAGGCCCTTTACTGGAACCTTCATCGAATCCACAGGCGATGGTGTATGGTGGGAATGGTTCTGACCAATAGGTTTCCTGTGTACAGTTTCTCTGAAGGAAGCCTTGAACGGTAAAATATATCAGAGAATGAATTATAGAGGGGGAGGTTCTTTAAGTTTTGACTAGAAACAAGTTTTTATTCTTACTTTGGTGTTAGGCACTTACAGATCTAGTCATGTTCAGCAAGACTGGCTATAGAGCCATATTATTCTATATATAATTTGAAAAGTTGAGATAGGTGTTCCCATGCATTTCAAGATGCAGTGGAACGTCTACATTTTATATAGGAAAATCATTCTGCAGATTCAGTCTTTACACAGAGGAAATCAAATTATGCAGTCTATCCTGCATTTACAACATAATTTGTGCTTGCGGACAAAGTCCTGCACCACCTGATCTAGCTTTGAAATTAGATTCAATTTTTGAACTTGGTCCTGCTCTGACTGGAGGATTGGACTAGATGACCTTTCTAACTGTAATTATTCTATAACTTTGTAAATCAGTTATTCTATCCATACTTATATTCTTTTATAACCTTAGCAACATAGTGCAATTGCCCGTATTTTTTAGACCACCGAAGAGACTAGACAATTAGTACAGCATAAAGCAAACCAGAAGAGTGCCAAGTATTGACCATAAGCCAAGATGTGTATCTGGATAATTACTCTATGTTGGCTGACATAAAATAGCATAGTGAATCAGGAAGATATGCAAGTTACTGAATCTTTAACTATTAAAATTTATTTTCAAAATATCTAGGGATAAGAAAGAATAGGAAAAAAGTCTTGCCGTGGATATTGGTGATTTCTTCAAAAAATCTTGGACAGGGAACTTTAACCACTTCCCCAAAAGTGGCTCTGGGCCAGCATGTTAGACCATCCCAATCTCTGGTGCATCCTGGAAAAAAAACAATGCCTGTAAATAACACGCAGAACATTATACAATTGATCTTCCATAACAATTTTGTCTGTGGCTTTCCCACTAACTCATGTGCATAAGGAACAGCCACAACAGGACACGCAGCTCTGCAAGTGAAGGATTGTGTTGTTTTCCTCTTCTTGAATGCGTAGTTGCTCACAAATGCACTTGGCATTCCAGCCGGACCTTCCCCTACCTTATCTCATGAGAGAATGTACCTGAAATTCAAGCAGACACAATCTGAAAGGCAAATCAACTGGAGCTCTTTCTGCTGTCAAAACAAAAGTCACCAAAACGAAAATATTGAATAATTACTAGCACTTGAGATTTCTCGTTACTGGTATCAGAGTTTAACTGAAAACAGAGTTAAGAGCCTTAGCCTCTCGATTCCATGCTTAAAATCTACCAATTTTACCTGACTCAAAGGAAATAAGGGCTGAAGTCCTGGTCTTAGGCACTCCATGGCATTTTTACAATACACTTCAACAGGGATTAGTTTAATCCCAAACTAGAAGAACATCTCTCAGCATCATATACAATATCCATATGTCTGACTGGTTGGCATTCATGAGGTTCCCTAAACCAGAGGTTGGTAGCTGATGACACAGGGCATGCTGCTAGCTATGAGTCTGATAAAAAGGGTTTCCAGAAGTTATACTCAGTCACAGCTTTGTCACAGATGCATCACTCTGAGGCTCAAGCTGTGGTCACGCAATGTCTGTTGACAAGTAGGTGTGGGTGCAGTGCAGAGAAATTATCAGCATGTAAAGGTGCCCGAACCAATAAAAAAACCGCTGTGTTGTAACCAAAACCAGTCTCTAGATAGTCATAAGGTGGATATAAAGCAGTGCATGAGTTTCATTTGGGAGGTGTTATTTTCTTTCACTGATTCTTTTCTGTTTCCTGTGTGACTGATGACAAGGCAAATCTGAAATTGTCAAGAGCTGAAATGTGGAAGCAATATTACTTGTCTGTAGCTAAGCAAAGTTACTCTCCGGCTTCTGAAAGGATAGTCCTGAGAATCTCCCACGGCATTATCCTCACATCACCCTTGGGAGGATGAAATTCCTGGTGTCCCCAATTTGCCAGATGGGAAAATAAGAAGCCCTGATTCATCACCTCTAATTTTAATTGTCTAAAATATGTTAGCTAATCTTAGCTATGTTCCCTCTGTAAGCAGTAGAAAGAGACAGGGACTTCCAGCACATGATTCATCCCATATATTGGAGGCTCCTTCTGAGGATGGGATGAATCACTCGCTGCAAGTACCTAGGTCTCTCTGATTATTATAGCCTAAACTAGGCTGCTAATTTTCAAATGAATGAAGTCAGGCAATATCAATCCGACTTAGACATGCAGTGGCCCACACACTTAGACTTAAGGGCTTCAAGGATCCCTTGTAGAGGGACTATATTACTTTTGAGGAGGTGGGTCTAAAAATCTACCATATTTGTCAATGGGGGATTAAAAACCAGAATCAGGTGACCTTATGTAGGAGTGGAACCTGTATATTTTAAGTCTTAGATATGGCTTCATTTCCAGTGACTTCTACAGTTTTTATCAGAGAAATCGCTGAGTGCAGAGGTGGCAAAAATGTTTTACATGCCAAAGTTTTCAAGAGACTAATGGTTGTCCAAGTCACCTGAGACTCCATCAAGACAACGGCAATAGGAATTGCATCAAGCAATGTTGACATCATATATATTTAAGTGTTCTTCAGTAACCCAGGGCTCTTTCTTTTTTAAACAATGGAGAAAAATAGGCATTTTTTAGAGATTGATTCAGTTGACCTGTTTTACTGATCTACTTCAAGATGAGAGGAATTGCACCCTGGACTCTACTGATGACACTCATTAGACAGCGCTTTGTACAACAAGAACAAAGTGGAACTACTTCAGACTAAAAAGTCTGCAACACAAACTAATTCCAGCTTGGATTCTCTGTGAGGGTTGAGACGTAACTCTGTACGAATTGTGATCTTTCCATTTGTCTCAAGTGTAATTCCTGAAAACCAAAATGAAAACCAGGGACTTTTACCAATTTTAGACTAGTTTTAAAACACCCCATTAAAAATATTGGGGATTGTTTTTCCAGATCTAATGTTTCATGTTAAACTATATTGAGAAAGGCTGTAAACACAAAACCAGATTTTGAATAAAGTTTTTCCATCTCTAGGGAATAAAATGTGGAAAGGGGAGCTTTGAGAAGATAGGAGTTGGCAAGGTTCAAGATTTTAAAATAGTTTAACAGAAGTTTGAGCAGTTTTCATTTCTTTGAGTAGCCTTTGTTGCAAAAAGGATTCCCAAATCATGTAATTATTTTTCTGGTACAGAGAAAAATTCTTGGAATGTCATACCGTAATGCATGTAATAAATCATTATCGGAAATGTCTGAATTTGCCAGAACCTTTTCGGATGGGTTACTGGGTGTTCCAAGAGAAAAATGTGTCCAGGAGGCATTCTGGACTTGATTAAAGGTGTGTGTGTGGAGGGAAATACCACTAAAATAGAGCAGGCAAGTACAAGAAGTATATCAGATATTAGAGTGATTGGAAAGGCTGCAGAAAAATAAATAAGAAGGTAAAGGAAATATCCTAGGGGTTAGTCTCTAAATTTTGGTAGGCTGCTAAAGGCAGACTTCCAGGTGGTTGCAATACTTCTATTCATACCAAGTGCATAAGACATCTTTGTCTCATAACTCCTCTGTAGAAAATGAACATCTGATAATTCATGCCAACTCAAAAATCTCCCTAGAGGTGGAATCATACTTTTCTAAACAAAGTTTGCCATAAAAAATATGACTGAACTTTTGAAAGAATGTGAATGTTTTTAAATTTCACTTTGAATCACTTTGAATCAATTCAAAATGTGTCTCCGCAATGCCAAAACCCCAGCAAGGAGAAACCCCTACCCAGAATTTTAAAAATATTTTACAGGCTCTCTGAAATGTTCATTTTAATTATCAATATTAATATTTGAGCATGGAATAGATTTCAAAACACCACCACAATAAATCTTTTGAAACAAATGAAGAAACAAAGAACCTCCAAAAATGTACAAATAGAATATTTTGAAGAAGTTAGGATTAATTTTTTTCTTATTTTTTTTTCTCAAAGAACATTTTCACCAGATTGGAATGGTTCCTATCACAATATAACTGCAGCATGCTTTTCAGTGTCTTCTGTGGAAGCTTCTTTGTAGTTTTGGATATAAGTAAAGTACATACCAAATACTTTAGGAATGTAAGACATTCCAAGTAGGGCTTTCCTGCCCTAACTAAGCATCTAAACTTGCCAAGGTCTGATCTTAGTTTCATTCTGTAGTTAGTAAAAAGGAATATGACTCCAGAGAATGATTCATGTCATCCTATAGTAAGCACCTAAACCAGAGGTAAAGCAACATGTTCTAGGGAGTCCCTTCTTCCTCCATTTACTTTAAGGGAATCTAAGATGACCATTCCTTACTTATACATTGAGCTTTTAAAGATGTCTAAAACATGATGACTTAAAGTCCCAGCCTAGAGAAAAAGCACCTCATACTATTAAGAATCCAAATAAAATAGGAATCAAATCTTAACTCAGGTGAACAAATGGTATCTTGACATGGTGACCCTGAAATGATATACAAGGGATATTCATATCAGAGTTTGTCAATCAGGATCGTTACCTTTAAGATCAGGTGAAACAGATTCATTCTTTTCTAAGCAGAGAGCCTCCTCTTTGACCACCTGCTGGAATATCTTGCATTCTGGATGGATTCCCGCAACCTCAGTGAGAGAAAGACAAAAAAGACCAAGACGTTCTGTGATTATCAGAATGAGCAAAGCCAGGGTTCTTTCCAGTCTCTACCCTGTGGATGATATTTTGAGGTCTAAGAATGTGAAAACTCCAGTTGAGGGTTTTGCTGCAAAAAGGACAGGTAAAAGGCAGAAGGAGGATGTGATCTCGTACATTTATCAATTTGAATATACATACAAACATGCATACTTAGATGGATTCTTCAGGGTATCATAAGAGTCAAGCCCATGTAGCACCTCTTCTCCAATTTGAACATTTATACCACGTGTTCATTACACCTATTTTTTTTTCACAAAACTTAAATGGGTTTCATGGTCTTTGGATCTCCACCTCTTTGTCAGCTGGCTAAAACTGAATTAATCCATCAGCTATGGGAATATTCACACTGAGTCCCTCAAACATACCTGCAGCTTGGCCCTATAAAAACAAAATAAAAATAAATAAGCTTCTTTAAATATAAGTGTTGGTATTTTTTTTTCAGTTAATTATTCTGGGTGTGCTAGAATTGTCTTAAGTACAGACACCTAGTGTCATTTAGGTGCTGTTGTATATTTTGCTTGACCACCATCTCCCACTCCAGAAAATTTCATTTCCCCTGTAGTCCTGCGTCATATCTGCTGTGGTTGTGAAGATGTTCTTAATACCCAAAACATCCCCAAAGGATTACCTCTGGAAAGGCAACTAAATTCTGAGAAAGACTCTACAATGTCAGTGTCTACATGTGACCATGTTATCTGAGCTTCTTTTGCAGTCCATGGAAATTTAAAGGATGTCTCACACGCCCAGGAATGGTGAGTGCCATGTGGGAGGCTGTAGGGTGTCTCTGCCCTCTTGTGCAGATTCTGCATTCATTTTGCCAGCCCTACGTAGGAGTCTGAAACGCATTGTTTGATGTGTCAGGTAGCTCTGCACACCCGTGTTTAAGTAACTCAATTAGACCCAGAGACAATAGAGACAATAGTGTCAGAAGAGTCTAGAAAGCAACTGAACAGTCAACTGAATATTGCACCAAAGCCTCCTTTGGGGTACTGGGCTCTTCAGGACATCGCAAGTCTTACATGGAAGAGAGCAGAGGGTTTGCTCTTTTGCAAGCTACGCTATTCAAGGCAAAGCCATGGGTTCTCAGAGGGTAGTGATTGTAATTGAAATGATGGATTGGAGGCTTTCTGAGACATTTCTGAGGAAGACTGTAGGCCATTCTAAACCTCTAATGACTTTCAAAAAACAGTGCAGATGAAAACATCACTGCTATATTGCCTTTTCAGTCTCAGGAATTTGATTTATTGGCCTTCAGAATGTTTTCAGTGAGCAGTGCAACCAGGACTTCTTTTAGCCTCCACAGAAACTTTACTGGAAGTCATGTAGACTATGACATTTTAGCAATAATCTCTGCCCAGGGGAAAAAAAATAGAACACAACTTTATCTTTAAAAACCTTTAAAACTTCTGCCTACATTTGGGTTTTAAAGTAGCGTAGACAGACTGCATTTAATTATGAGGCGGTAGAGATGGTTCATACATTCTAATATTAGAAGAGAAAAAGGATTAAGGACACCGTTTGAAAAGAAAATTAAGACATGGCTTTTTTCATGCATTATATTTCTCCAGTGGGTAATTCGAAATACATTTTATAAATCAGCATGAGTGATACTGAAAATAGTACTCCTTGCTGTTCAACTATAGTAACACAATTCTGAAATGAAATTTTTCAGGTATTAATAGGATCCCTGCTCATCGCTTTATCTTTATACATTTCACTTTTCATTTGGCCTACATAACAAATGAATTATTTGACTAGTAGTAACAAAAAAATTGCTACATAAATCTCTCACTATTTCAGTTTATAAAGATGGATTCAGCTGGCCAGGAAAGAAGTAATTTCTCTACTTTCTGGAATTTCTGGACTCTGTTATGGCTGAGAAATTTTGCATTTGGAATATTCTTAGGCTTGATGTTTAAAAGTCATGACAACTTGACATGATGCTATACAACTTACCATCTATACCGAGTTCTCTGGCAAAAGTCTTGAAAGCAATGGCCAGTCATAACCCAAAATGAAAGCAAAACCGTGAGAGGACATTTTGAGAAACAAGCACTTGGGAGAGATGGGTTAACTTAACTCCCTCCTCATGCCAGAGGTGCGAAGAAAGGTGGAGACAGACACAGAACTAGTTATGAAAAGTTTCAGAGGAGGAAGGGTTATCCTTTTCCAAAGGCCAGCTTAAGCAATACATGCAGCAGATGCAGATGGAACATAAAGGAGGGACTAAAAGGCTCAGCTCTCCCACATGGTACATGGAACATTGAATATGTGTGCCAGGCTGCCTGCTGCTCAAAGTTATGTGTCCTTTTTTCTCTCCTTTGGTAAATCTACACTTATTGAGCCAGACCCTCAGTCACCATAATTCAGCAGAGCTGCACTGAAATCAGTGGGGTACTATTCATTTACAGTGGCTGGGGAAGCCCATACCCTACCCACCGCGAAGCTGTACTGCATTGGTTTTACAGAACAGAGGAACTGCCAGATCAGATCAGATCCCTAGTTCATGTACTCCAGACTCCTGCCTCTGAAAGCAGTGATGAATCACCAGAAAACATGATTTTACAATTTATTCTAGAAATCCTGACCTATTGCTGGTGATGGTCACCAATGGCGAGCCTGTAGTCTGCCCCACTACTACCGATAGCTACACAATTAGTCAGCATGCTCACATTTTGTTTGCTTCTGGTTACTGGACGGGGGGGGGAGTAGTGCAGCTATAGCTGCCAGAGCTGGGTTTGTGTTATACGCCAGTGCGTAGGTTAAATATTACTGACACTTCAGTGTCTGAAAATCAACATCAAGTGCAATTGCAGATATAACCTACAGATCATCCCGTAAGAAGCAAAGATGAGGCTGGTGTTAACTTATAATCTTGTAGCTTTACTGGAAGTAACCCTGCTGTTACCAAAAAAAAAACAAAGCAAAACAAAACCAAACCAAAAAACCACATGTATACAAGAAATTGAGAACGGTGATGATGCTTCAATTTGTTGGTTTTCCTCAGGCTTTAAGAAAAAGAAAGACATTAAGCCATTTTACAGTTAAGGAAAAGCCTTCTGGGCAGAACATTACTTGTGATTTGTTGAATATGGCTTACTTATTTTTTGTTATTAATCTCACAGTGCCTTGAGAGAAAAGTGCATGTTGCTCCTTTCATCTGCCTACAATAGTTAGGTGATGGGGCTTTCTAGAAAGCTGGGGCTCTGTACTAGTTGCAGGGACGTAGTGCCATTTGGGAGGCAGCTGCTGAATGTCTGAGTTCTTGTAGGAAAAGGGTAGCTCCTGTTCACCTTAGAATAAGATGATTTAGGTACCAAAACAAAGCAGAGTTTTCTGACACAGGGATGTCCAACCTGACACAGTCTTCCTTGCCACAATAATAATTGTAAGAGGCTGATTTAAAACGCTACTTCTTAGATCAAGATTTCCTGGTAGCTAGGCAGTGACCTGGCATGAACCTCACTGAAAATCACAGTGGGCTGCCTTCACCCCAAGGCTTATACAGAAAACTTAGAGGTTTCGTGCAGTGTTGCAGACAGCTCTCAAGGAACGGGGTTTCGCATTGCTGAGCATCACAACACAAAGAACTTTTTACTAGCTTGAAGATTAGTGGCCAACCAAAAATTCACAAGGGCATCTTAACTCTAAGTCTGAAACAGCCTTGCCTGGAACAAAGCAATCACATAAGGAACATTAAAAAGTTACCTATGATAGGTGTGGGCGTGCTAAAAACCTGAGAGAGTTTAGAGAGCCAGATTTTGGGCTTGCGCTTACTTTTGGACCTCCTTTTCTTAACATCTGTAAGGTTACTGCACTGAAACCCGAAGTGGTATACACACTGATATTAAGTCTAACACTGTTTTGTATTTCCTGTGTTACATGATAATTTATTTATTTACCCAAATCTGAACAGAAAAATCAATCTAATGACACTTTGGGCTTTGATGACACTTTGTTCATGTTGGACAATATCAGACTTAGCAAGCACTGGGAAGAGAGTTTTTCTAGCAACAACCTCATGCCATACTTGGTGCAACTTAGTTAAAAACAGTCTTTCCTGAGAGCCCACCCAAAGATGGTGCTCCTAGGCTGTTGTGGTCGTAGAAAATCTGTAATTTAGATGTCACATAAAAGACAGATCTTCACTCATTAAGAAGTCCATAAACACACTTGGGGAAAAGTAGGGACATTTTCTATGCTCTCTGAAAACAAGGGAAGTGCTTCAAAGCTGGGCACTGAATATATTAGTCACTTTTGAGAAAGCAATTCAATGGGATCAAAGAGCTGGAAATAAACTGGTAACACTTAGCCTTTTTGAAAATTAATCAAAAATCAAAGTGGCTGAATTCATTGGCAAGATGGGAAGGCTTCAAGAATTTGAAGGGTCTTTCCAGTGACCCAGTTTAGTTTCCAATGCAGTGCAATCCTAAACCTCATGAACAGGTTTTGTGTCAAGTGCATAAATCATTCACTAAGAATATTCATCACTGTTCTTTTTGCCTCTGTCTCTACAGCTTGCATTCATGTCTCAGATCTCATCTCAGATCTCCTCTGAAATATTTCTGTACTCCCTGTTCTCCCTGTCTGTGCTTCCCCTGTTCAGCTTTTCTGATACGACTCTAATGCCTGAATATTTTAGCTTTCCCTTATACAAAACCAGAGCTGTCGCCATTCGCATTACACACTGACTCCCACCTTGGAGAATTAAAACTCACCTGGTATTTTAGGGTACAGAAAGTCACAGCAAAACTCCTGCATCCCCTGCCCATTTTTAACCTTGGAATTAGGTGTTCAGTCAGTCCTGAAAGTTGGCTGGTGATGACAAAGACACAGGATATGCTCTGAAATGCATACATTTTTTTTTCAACTGAAATTTTGATGAACAGGAAAGGCTTATAGGCTGGAAGGAGGCTTATGAAAAATGTTGAACACAGGTCAAATAACTGAAGAAGACAAAGAAACCCTTCGTCTTTTTCATAAACTTCTCAGACTGTTGAATATATCTCATCAAAATCTTCCATAAGGTCTGTCTCTTTCCACCTGTTTAACTCCTCTCTCAAAAAGCCAAGTGCTAATTAGAGAGCTTGCGGACTGGGAAGCACAGGTCACTGAGGTCAGGGCCAGTCTTCACACGTTCTTTGAAGGCAGCTGGGACCAACCTCGAGCTCCATAAGCTCTTGCCCATTTCAGTACAGCTACAGTCACAATCACCAGAGTAAGGAACTTCCTATCCACTGTGGTCTATAAGTAATTCTGGGATATTTAAAATGTAATATATGTAGCATTATGTTCTGTCAGAAAAACACAAGAAACTATAAAAAATAACCAAAGATTTCTTATGCAGCGAAGAAGTCCACCACTCAAATATGCTTGTGAATACAGATGAGCACCCACTTTGTTTCTGCCACGTCCAAGCCACGTTTACCACTCTTTGACAGTAAAGCGTGAGGTCACCACAGCAGTGACACAACTCCAGTCACCAGCAATGTATTTAGTTACCATAGAACGTCCTGCCCTCAACTTGTGAGCTCTGACACGGTCTTGATCCCAGAAGTTTTCAACCCCAAAGATAAAGACCTAGTTAGTTCCAACCTTTCTCTTCGGCCAGTTAAATAGATTATTTCAGGAGTCTTTTTCACTGAAAATGACTACCTAGAGGACATTTTCAGTGTCTGTTTTCTCTTTCTAACTCAATTACCTATGGAACAAGAGAAACAGAGACACTGATTGCCTTACAGTCATTTAAAGGAATATCTTTTCAAGATTGTTTTGAAGACATTGGAGTAATGCTTGAATGCTCCTCTTTGTATTGGATTGTATTTCTCTGACTGCATTTAACTGTATAGCCTTATGCACAACAGTACTTGCTATAACATACATATCCATGTATACCAATATATGTATTTACTCATGGGTATTCTGTATGTGACAATACAGCTATACTAATTTATTTTGTTTATAAACCTGATGTAGTCAGTAATATATTGAGAAAAAATAAAATTAATTTATTAGCTCTATACTAAATTTGGTAGAGCATTTCATTACCACTAACGCTTAAAGAATAACAAAATACTAATAACTGAGGATCCTCGTTTTCTGATATTGCAAGTATTCCTCCAAATGAAAGAGACATTTCTCCCTCTCTGCATGTATAGCGTGTTTGCCTAAAGGTGTGGCTCATGTCGCCTAATCCTGAAGAACTGAAACCTGGATGTCAAGGTCCATTAGCAACTTCACTCCACTGAAGCCATAGCCGTTGTTGTTGGAGTGTTTCCACCTCTGCCCAGCAGTATCAAAGGAGGTTAAAAAAGCAGCTGTAGACAAGATTCCTAATTTTAGACAGCTAATTTTAGATGATTAATCTGAACTCCCCCATCAAGCCTCCCTTAATGATCAATGAAGGCAGACAAGCAGTTCCAGGGAAGGATTCCTCCTACCTCTCTCAGACACCTATTTGAGGACAGTGACTCACTGTACAGGAGCCTGTCTCCCTCCATTAAATTCCTCCAGGCTAACAAAACACCTAAGCAGACTGATTCTTGCACGCCTCGAGTTCCCTATGGAGGGTAATTTAAGGTCTGCAGGGACTAGATCCCTAGAAGAAGCATGTATGTCCCTCCAAAACAAATTAACCAATAGTAGCTGTATCAGAAATGTAGGCACCCAGCTCTGTTTATTTAGGAGTTCAGCGTCTTGCCGCAGATTTGGATTCATATGCCTATTACCACAAGAAATACTTTGTTAAATCAAATGTGTAGCTCAACGTTAACACACCTACGTTTCCGTTTTCACCTCCATTCATTAGATCAGACTGAACCCGTTCCCCAGAAATGTGAAAAGCTGTTACGTGTTTGAAGAAGAAAGCAGTTTGGCTCAGCAGGACGGACAGTGAATACAGAGTCTTCTCTGTTCCCCGTCCTCTGTTTCCTGAGACTCTGAACTCTTTAAGACAGGAAAAGTAGTTTTTAGGCATTTCAGGACCCACAGTTCTTTCTTCCTTGTCACTTACAAGCAAGTGGTAATTTTTAATGTCAAGGACTCCATTCTGCAAGGCACAAAGTATATCCTGCAACATACAGCTCCCTGTGGAGCTGAAAGAAAGTAAAAGTACCCAGTTTCACAGAGAAAGTTTTCAGGATTACATTTGTGGGTTTTTTTCATATTTGAATAATGAATTATTTCCATAATCCACACTAGAATTATTTCTTTGCTCTGACATTACCCTTAGCAATATGAAAGGGCTGTTTACTCAATACATCCTACGGGTCTCCAGCCTTCCCTGACTGTCTAACTAAGGGTCCAAATCTTCCCAGGAGACCTAGTTTGAGACATGAAAACCACTGATAATTAGAGCACTGACTCTTTCCAGACATGGAGTTGGAGTTCATGTATGAGCAATAGTTTGAGGCCAAAAGCTACATAGAGCAAGCAGTTTGTAGAAATTCTTTTATTATGGGCACAGTCTGCTGCAATATGCTAAACCAGTAAAGGGATGCGTGGCAGCCCGCGGATGTGCATGATACATCACTTCAGGTTAGCACCACTCTGCTGAAAGCTGCAAGAATAAGTTGTGCCTCTATTATGTGTAAAAAGGCTACTCCAGATGCCACAGTCACTCTACCTGTAGCAGTGTAACACTTGAGGTTGACTAGTTTTCCCTGAAAGAAGGGTATTACACATGAAAATAACTATACATGACAAGGTTTACGTAGCAAGGACCTATAGCCTATCACTTGTGCTTAAAGCTGTGTAAATACAGAGGTGTGAAAATTTAAATTCCATCTTTCACCTTTTATAACTGAAGGGTCAAGACCAGTCTGTAATGATCTAGGCTCTCACTATTATCAGTGGCAGGAAACAAGCCCTAGAGGAACATTCACCTCATCTGTCTTTCTCAGGACAAGATGAAATGCCTCCTGGTAAGGTGACTGTCTCCCCCTTGACTACAGCAGGAGTCTAAATACCAGCCTACACTAAACATTTAACTGTGAAACGGCTTAAGTTAGCATTAATGAGTCCCTGGGAATCACACCCAGAGGAAGGTTTCCAAACAATTCTCTGAAGCCGAAGATTGAGGGGAAAGAGAACATATGACTGTACTTGTATTTACACTAGCTTTTGCTAACCAGCCCAGGCAATGCCGGCAGTAGAGTGTGGGGCTTAGCGAGGGATATACGTGCTTGAATAGTGTCTCTGTGCTCATACACCTCCCCTGGTGTTTAGTGTTACAACCTCACCTGCTGCCTCCAGTGCGTAGCAGACATGAGATGGTTCATGCTCCTGCTTGGTGATATTATGAGCAGCTGCCTTCGGCAGTAAAAACATCAGTGCCCTCTCAAAGAGGTAAATGTCCCAGATCCATCAGGAGGGACTATTCCTTTTTAGTTATCCTCCTTCTTCAGCAAAGTTGCCTTTCTCAGGACAACTGGGACAGCAAGCTGTCCCCTTCTCCCATTCTGTCCCTCTAAAGCCGTACTACAGCTATTCTGATTTAGGGATGCTTTTTTGTCCTATGGAAGATGTAATTCTAATGAATGGAAAAGACATTTATTAATAGCATCTTAGGGCTGGAAAATTTTAAAGAAAAGACCTGGGTCAAGCCTCTAACTCAGGAATATTTTTCTTTCCTCCCATCCTACATCCCCCATCCCCCTCCTTTTTTAATCTTTTCCTTATTTTCCTTTCTTTCTACCTGCTCCCTGGTACGAGAAAAGTTACCCTGCCTCCGCAGAAATCCCCCCCCCTCGCCCGCCTCGATCCTGCGGGGCAGTCGCAGAGCCCATCCAGCTGTGGCCAGCAGTGTCCGGAGCCAGCTGTGCTGTGCCCTACGCCTCCCACCCCCTCCCCGAGCCCAGAGGCACCACCGCCGGGCACTCACCAGCGGGAGCAGCAGCCAGCACAAACTTAGCATCCTCCGCAGCAAACCGCCGGGTCCTCCCCGCTCCCTCCGCCTGGTGGGAAGCTGTCAAAAGCAAAGGCTCAGCCCTCCCCCACCTGCCCAAGACCCGCCCCGGAGCTCTTTGCACCTCCCTTCCCGGACACCCGGGTCCCTCCTGGGGGAGATTCCCCCCACCCCCACCCCCACCCCGCCCCGCAGGACCCTCCCTTGCGGCGGAGGGAAGGAGATTCTCCAGCATCCTCCTGGGATTTTGGTGCCACTTCCATGAACCTGTTCCTCTGGTCACCTACCTGCAAAACTGTGGGCAGCTGGAGCACCGCCTGGGCTTTTAGGGTGTGTTTGGAGGCAGATGTTTTCCGAGCAAAAAGAGATGCTGGATTTAACCCTCACAGAATCACAGAGTCACAGAATGGCGGGGGTTGGAAGGGCCCTCTGGAGCTCACCCCGTCCCACCCCTGCTTGAGCAGGCACCCCCAGAGCAGGGGCCCAGGACCGTATCCAGGCGGGTTTCCTTCTGCTTACGGGCCCATGTCTGTGGCTGGTGGCGGGAGGTTTTCAGAGGATCTGGGTTTTCGGTGGGTCTGGCAGTGTGGCATTCTCTGGGGACTCAGAGATGCAGGTTCTGGGTTTTGGCATTCCCCTCTCAGGTGTAAAATTTTGAGCAGTGAAAGGGGATTTCCTCCACAAGCTGCATAAGGTCTTTCTGGCCCTTGTGCTACAAAGATGGCTCGAATGTAGCTTTATTTCTTGGTGCAATAGGTAAAAGCTAAAGCCCTTCTTGCCTTTGGCTTAGATTTGGGGGGGAGCAGGGTGGGGAAAAGCAAAAAAATTATAGTAATGTTTTAACTGTAAGGATTCATAGGACCTGGGCACCCATTATGGCTTTTGCCACAATAAATATTGCACCGTGCTATTTTCAGGACCTGGGAGAGCAGGAATTGTGGCCATGACAAAGGTATTTTTTCTTTATAATAATTATGTGCTATTTCATGCCCTGTTTATCATTCATTATTTCCCAGTGGTGTTAAACACAAAAGCTCTGTATAGTCAGAGGAGATCCAGGACTCACCTGTTATCCCAAAACAGGCATCTAATGCCATTTGAGGAAATATATATTTTTGCAGCTTTCTTCGTAAGTGTATAGCTCTCCTATGTGTCTTATATTCATGTTTGCCAGCTCCACCCAGACATTTCAGCTATAGAAGGGCACCCTGAGTGGCATTCCTTACTTATGTTTAAGAAACTGAGTCATGTCAGTGATGTCTATTAATTTCTCCCTTTGCATCCTGATAGTCTTGTCCCTCTGTTGTAATGCAAATCTAGACAACTGGTACACGTGTGGACAGCTGTATTAAAATGCTGTAATGTGGGTGTTTTTTATGAGGATGTACCCTACCTTAGTCTTGCAAATGAAAGGAAAATGGGTCTAACATCAAATAGTATCCCCAGGATCACGCTAGAGAGACAGTCAGTTCTACAACCTGTGGAGAATAAAGAGGGGGGTGAAGGCAGAGATTTTTGGGAGAATATTTGTAACCTCATTCTCATTTACCTTCCCTTTTCTATATATTTGTCTTTCATTAGTGCATAGAGGCATCTGGTCACTTACCTGCACAGATAAGTCTCAAATGCTACGCCAAAAACCAAGTCTGTTATAAAAGAAATAGACTAAAATCTAACAAAATAATTTTAAGTCTGATTTTGACTGTTTTTCCCCATCTATAACGGATGAGTTAAAGCTGTGGCCAACTCTAACTAGTCAATAAGGTGGTTTTCATCACACTGGAAAAATGTTAAGGTTCCCACTACAGGGCAGACACCACATGGTATATCAGGCAGTTCCTGATTTTAATGCAAAGGAAAATGCAAAGTAGAGGCCTATCAAATACCCCCAGGATAGGAACAGATTATAATTCCTGCTACACAATATTCAACTAATCTGAGTATACGAGATCACAGAATAACAGAATAATTTAGGTCAGAAGGGACCTATGGAGATCTGGCCCCAACCATCTCCTCCCCTCAAAATAGGTCAAGTTTCAAAGTCAGGTCATGTTGCTCAGGCATTTGCTTGCTGTGCTTCAAAAAAAAAAAGTTGCTCTCACTCTCAGGAGTCACACTGAAAACACAAAGATGCAATTAAAGGAATATCAGCATGACATCGCACTCCATTATATTTCAAATGGATTCCATTATTTAAAGACTCATAGGTCACTTTGATGAAGTCTGTTAGGTCATCATAACCAATCCTCCAGTTTGGAGCAAAACCAAATTAGAACCATTTTTTTTCTTTTTTTTTTTTTTTTTTTTTGTCATGATTTAGCCCCAGTCAGCAACTGAGCGCCCCCCAGCCGCTCGCTCACTCCCCCCTGGTGGGATGGGGGAGAGAACTGGAAGGGCAAAAGCAAGAAAACTCATGGGTTGAGGTAAGAACAGTTTAATAATTAAAATAAACTAGTAATAGTAATAATGGTAATGATAATGATGATGATGATAATAATAATGATAATATAATGAAAAGGAGAATAATGAGAGACATGAAACCTGGGGGAAAAAAAAACAAGCGATGCAACTCCTCACCACCGCTGGTCCCTGAGCCGTGACTGCTGCTTCCCCTGGCCAACTTCATCCAGTTATTATGCTGTTATTATACTGGCTGTGACACCATATGATATGGAATATCCCTTCGGCCAGTTTGGGTCAGCTCTCTTGGCTGTGCCCCCTCCCCTCCCAGCTTCTTGTGCCCCCGGCAGAGCATGGGGAGCTGGAAAAGCCCTTGACTAGTACAAGCCCTACCCAGCAACAGCCAAAACATCGGTGTGTTATCAACACTATTCTCATACTAAATCCAAAGCACAGCACTGGGCCAGCTGCAGTGAAGAAAATTAACTCTATCCCAGCTAAAACCATGACAGTCATCATAACCAGTCTTCTAGTTTGGAGCAAAACCAAGTGAGAACCACTTTTTCTGTATTTTTTGGGGGTAGTTTCTGGACACAGGTGTGCATAAGCACCCCTTAGGAGAAGGCATTGCTTCTTTGAGCAGACATGGTCTCTCAGTGTTTCCTTCCTTCTATGTCTTCTAACCTCCATTGCTTTTCCAGTCTGATCTCCAGATGATCTAAAAACCAGACCACATTCCAAATCTTGAGCTTTAAATTAATTAGCTGGAATCTCCTCTTGTAAGAGTTTTTGTCCATGCTAATAAAGAAAACAAAGCCTGCTCTTGTCAGGTTTTTGAAACATCTCACTCTAGTTAATGTTATAAACCTTGCCTACGTTAAAGTCTCTGAGTTCCTTAGTCTACTTATAGCCCTTCATCACTTTAAACAGATCCTTTTGTAGGCTAAAACCTTAATTAGGCTAAAACCTAATTTCTGTTTATCATATTCATTTACTTTATTCATTCTACTCTCTGTTATTTCTCTGAATGCACCCAAAGAAGATCCAATAACGAAATAATACAGGGAAGTAACCATATTTCTCATAATGTCTAGTCTGTTCTGACGTATTTTGATACTTTTTATCAAAAAATAGTTTCTTGCCTGGTAAGCTGGCTATAACAAAGCAATTTTCTTTTTCCTTCAGAAATTATAGGTTAACTAATCTAAGGACCAGCTCTGTTTTTCTACTGCTCTCCAACACCAACCTGGGCTCAGAATATAACTCTGATGTGCATAAAAATGTCCTCTTGTTAGCATCAACAAGTGATCTAGCCATCCTGATGGAATGAAACTTAATCAATGAAGCGATAGACCTGAGATTCTTCCTAATCCCCATCATGGATATTCTGAATCAATTGATGCCATTTAATGAAAACTACTTGACATTTACCGAGCTGCGTAGACCCTTTGTAGAAGCTGGAGAATGTTTTTTTGATACCATATGGTACCTGAATAAGGCTTTTCCATAACAAAAATCTTTCTGAAATGCAACCATGTTTCCTCTGTGTGCATATACAAGCACCTCCTTAGACAACAAAAGTATAGTGCGCCAGCACCGCATTGCAATAGGACCCATCAGCCAGAGAATAAAGGTAAATCTATTGACATTTCTGAACAATCTTTTGATAAATCTGACTAAAGATGCAAAACAAAAACTCCTGGAAGTATGGGGAACAAGGCTGTAATTACTGAAAGCACGTAATCCAGCAGTTAGACAGAATGCGACATTACTGAGTAACATATTGCAACCATAATTAAAAACAAAGTTTCATTGTACCTAAAAAATGGAGGGTATATAAACAGGATGGAAGTTTTATTCCTTCGAGTGATCTCTGTGTGGTGTTTGAAGAAGCAGGGTGAAAGCAGGAAGATAAAACAACTGAAGAAATGGGTTGTTGCTGAGATACTAAAGAGGTAAGGCACTAAATATCAGAAAACAAGTACTTAGTGCTGCATGAGGATAATTTGTCCGATTCATTTTCTTAGTATACACTATCTGTGTTATCTACTTACTGTTTTTCTTGGGTAAAGTTAACTCCTGCTGCGCCCTGGAGCTCTGACTCCGTACATAGCCATACTCTGATATCACTACCTGGCCTGACTCCAAGGACACCACAGAAGTATAGGCAGTTTTGTCATACCCTCATGGACGCTTGGCTCATGTGGATTCTGTCCCACTTGTTTTAAACTGTAAACTTAATTCCACCCAAGCATCTAAGATCCTTTCTTAATTTGAAAAATATATCTTATCTGTACTTATCTACCACAAACATACTATTAATATTCTTTTAAAAATAAACTCCTTTAATATTTTCAGTATTTCTACTTTAAAAAAAAATCTGTCAGTGATCCCTTCTTTATTTATTTTGTATCTTATTTGTTGAATAAGAAAGGAATTTTTTCAAACGGAAGTTTTTCCAGTGACACACAATGCAATCTTCGTTCCTATTAATAGTCCCTGAAAAGTTGACAAACCAGCTGTTCCTGTCCTCAGAAACAGTTTTATGCATTATATTATTCATTTGTTTTCTTGCTTTCCTCTGGCCGTTTCAACTCACATTCATTTCTGTGTGTTTTTCAAGATGAGTAGAACACTGATTTTTACTCACTAAAATGCAGTTTTAAGACCAAGCTTGTTCCCCTTGTGATGGCCAAGATCCATGTTTCTCCTAGGCATAGGTTGAGTCTATAAAATAGAAGATAGGTAAACATGAGCAACCTATTTTTAACAACATAGAATTTCAGTAAGTAGTGTATACTGGTATCTGCTTTTTTTAATGTTTCACAGAGAGAAGGCCATCTTTTGTCCAGGCTTTTCTCTTTCATCGTGCCAATTTCTCCACTGACTGTAGCGGGGGCTCAGACAGCTAGCTTACCTCACACCCCTACAGTACTACTTTTCTCATTTAATTTCAGACATTAAAAGTGTAAATGTAAACTGATTATTTCAGGTTATTTTTGCAGTCACAGATGCCACTGAATGCAATTTGCCTGACATAATTTAGATGTCTACAGAGGACAAGATAATCAGTTCCTCAGGGCATATTCATATCCACTGTCTCTAAAAGAAGGATAGGATGATGGCTTAGATGTAGGTGTTTACTTTAGGGGTGAAATTCTACACACCGCTATGGACACATAATGTAGGCATCTATCTGGATGTATAAGCTGGAAAAGTGAGCTCCCGCTGTGGTTAACAGCCAAACTAAACTAATTAGCTAGGCTTCCCTTACAGTTATGGGAACAAGATAGAAAGTTCCTGTTAGGAACTCATTTGTACTACATTGTGGTGGGAGGTACTGAGTCCTAAGCCATTGTCTGTCTTTTAAGTGACTTCAAAGGCAGAAGAGGAGTTTGCTAAAGACGTTAAGAAATTTAGATATCAACATGTAGGTGTCTAGATGCAAATTGGATGTTTAAGCTTCCACTGGGGTCGACAATCATCTAAAATGGTATCTTCATTTAGTCCATTGAATGGTTCTTTAGACTCCATTGACTGTCTTGGCTGAGATCCTGTATAACTGCATACATCTCAAGGCTCAATTAAGTTGCCTAATAATGGGTGACGAGGGCCAAATGAGACGCCTTAGTATATTTAACATTCACAGGAGGCTGGCAGATATGAAACTTGGGCACTGAAGGCATGTCAGGTTGAGGCTACCTGGGTAAATGGACCTAGATACCTGTGTGCGAGCAAATTAATCAAGTCTTGAAATCAAATAAGATAAATCCTAGGCAGAGTAGACATCGGTTTAGGCTGACTTCTAACATTCATCTTTGGTGAGATGAATCTCATACTGTGTGTGTCTCAAAGATGATTTGAATTACAACAAGGCCTGGCTGCCCTCCTTTACCTAAACCTGGTTTTCTCACCATCACAGTTTCTCCTTAGGATGCTAAGCTTCTTGTAAGGATGTATCATCTGGTTATAGTACACTTCATCAATTATTTAATTTCCTTCATTTAAAGCAGCCCCTTCAATCTCACCTAAAATATATATACTTATCGTCTTTTGCTGAAGGGACATTATAATTAGATTTTTGTTTTTTGGTTGATGTATTTCTGCATATTACAGGGAACCACGTAACTAAATGTTGTACTATTCACAGTTGGACTCCAAATAAAAATGGAATGAGGTCCATGACTTACATTATGAGCACACTGCTAGTCCCTCCATATATACTAAAGAGCTGCAAACATGTGAAAGATCCCAAAGTTCATTTTCTTCTTCAGCTTCCTAGGTGTGGTAAAATAATTGCTCATAGCAGAATGCAGTACCTGTGGTGATTTTAAAGATGCGTGGCTGTTACTATGTTGAATGAGTGCTGTTGATGTCATTCATCTCTGTTCTTTCAGTGGAAGATACTACCACATACTTCTAATGATCCCCGTACTAACACAATTCATTAAGACTGATTGAATCAAGCTTTGGAAGGGTAGATGACAAGGACAGCAAACATGTCACAGGAGCCATAGCAGAGGATCTGTGGGATCTACAGAACTCCTCTGGCAGTGGCAAGCCAGACTGCTCTGCTGTCAAAAATTATGGTGGTATGGTTTTTGCTGTGCCTTCCTGTGTTACTCTTCTCATTAAACGTAAGGAAATATTGTGAGTTCTGATATGGACATACACCAAAAGACAAACCTTCCTTGGAAAAATGAATAGAAGAGTGTCTTTCCAACACTATTTTTACTAAACAACAACAAAGTTCTTGATGTGATCCAGTTCCTCCTGCCATTCAACATGATCTTCTTAGCGTTTCTTTCTAGTGTCTCAGCTTTGTGATCACATTCAGTTCAACCCAAACCCAACCCAAAGGAAGGGCTTGCTGACAATTGGATCAGGTGCAAAGCTTGCATCTGTCCTCGAAATCAAAATGGGCAAGGGCCCGTTCTGTGTCTGCAAGAGCACATGTTAGAGGCAGATCCTGTCCATGTGGCTAGTTTCTCTTTCCTCCAGAGAGAGCCCAGCCTCATCCTTACCACCGACTGGAAACAGCCTCTGGACTGAGCTATCACCTGAGCTGTGCCCAGGTATGATCTAAAGGAATGCCAGGCCAAACCATGCCAACTAGTGTGCTAACAGTGAAACAACGTAGGTGCCACAAACACACCGATGGTTCTGTCTACGGCCCTCCTTATTTTCCTGTTTTCGTACCATGCAGGTGGCCCTGCTCTGAAGGAAATGCTTTCCTAATCTCACCTTGGCAGAGGTGAGGGCACAGAGTCAATAAAGTGACACTGAACCAGACGGAGAATTATTACCTCCTTCAAAGCCTGTGAATGAAGACAGAGGAACACAGTGACCATTACAGCAAATTACAGCCGTTTAACTCAGACAAACACACCCATGTGTTTTTAGGAGATGATAAGGGTACAAATATATTAAAACAAGATTTTAATGTCTAGAAGAAACATCATTTATGGGAGGAACAGTGTAAAGAAGGTGATACACAGGTGTGATGCAAACCCTTTATGTATAAGTTTCATGAGCTGGCCAATTTTGTAATAGTCAGAGGACAGTGTAAAGAAGAACTATCTAGGAGCATGATGAGGTAAGAGTTGGTTACATTTTGATTAGCTAAGAGTTACACACAGAACAAGATCATGGTATGGAAATACATTGATTTTTTTAATGACTAGTTATTAGAAAAGTTAGATGAAATATCTAAATAGCAATAAATACAAGGACCCAACTCTGACACATATTCAGCCACCATTCCCAGCTGATGTATTCATCCATGATTCCAGAAGTATGAGGTTCTTTTCACCTTCTTTAAGTGTTTATATTGTAGATACTATGTACAGCTGAGACAGTCATGTCATAGATTTACTTGTAATGAAAGAAGAAAAGCGGACATGTTTAAGTGTCCTTTAAAAATTTTTTTTCATGTATTTTTATTTTAACATTAGACCAATTGGATCCTGTGTGCCATTGACTGTACTGATCAAACGAATCCAACACATAAATCCTTTATGTGATCTACCCCATGGAGACTCATTATTCTGAGTGCTGGCAATTTGGAAAAGGAAAAAATGAAGAAAAATTAAATCAAAACAGGAATCACAAGCTTTCCTGTAAAGGAAACTTTGTGTGCTCAAGGCCAACTGCTGCAAGCTATGCGTAGGGGGAAATTAGTTGACCCAGTTTCTGGGAGTGCAAAATGCTATAGCTAAAGATTCCTGAGTCACAACCCTCAAATGGGACAGAATCAAGTCTTACAGGGTTTAAACTTTCTTGAAGGTCTTCCAGCTAAAGCTATAGTCATAAGAGCACCTGTATTTGCCCCAGAAAGTAACTACCTCAGGAAAACAGAAGGGTCGTCAGTCTCTAGGATTAAGCAGAAAATTCTTTTGGTTTCTATGTAAAACATAACAACACCAACCTGCTTTGTTCAACATACATATTTGGCCTATGAAAGGAGAACTTTGGAATACTTCCATGTACATTAATCTTGGATGAAATCCTTATGTTAGTTTCCTCTAAAGCAACATAGTCCCCAGGAATGCCGAAGTTAGGCTTCTGCTCTGAACTGTTTTGTGGAAGGGCATCTCTCTCTTCTCATCTACCGATTACGGGGCACCTAGTGGGACCCTCCCTTTATGTAACATACCTAAAGTTCGACAAAGTGGATGCTGCAAAGTGTATTCTCTAAATGTTACCCTCAGGAGCACATGTAAGTAACTGCACAATCTAAGCTACCACACATCTCAGAAAAAGCAAACCCTTCAGACTCTTAGGACCTGAAGTGTTTCCTGTTTCACAAATAGTATCTGGCAGGCTAATAATGAGAAAGGATCATATATAAAATATATTAAAAAAACACCATCAGCTTTGGCTATGAAAACTGCTACCGGGAGACCTTTTTCTCTTTTCTCTTCTTTATTCCCACTTCCCTCCCTACCTTTCTTTCTCTTTCCTTTTGTAGTATAAAAGATTTCTCCCCCCAGAAGAGATTAAATACATTAAAAAAAAATCTTATGGCTGTCAAGTGTTTTTAACTCACTGCATTTAGATTTGATGAAAACCATATTTCAAATAGCATATCTAGCTAAAATCACAATCAAAACTAATAATCAATGAACAGGGCCATTTGTTAGTAGCAGAATATCTCTTCATGAAAAATCCATTACAAAAATAATATGGAATCCTATCTTTTTTTTAGAGCTAAGCTTTTATTTCATGTTAACACAAGTGTGGTGCAACAGATAATTATCACCTTATGCTCTGATTCTTAAGCAGAGGAAGAAAAATCCATGAACTTCCTCCAGCAATAGACCAATGAAACAAAGAAGAGTTTTTATTCTGTAAAATTTGTGAACTCGTAATGGTTTAACTGATCTGAAACACTTTAATTAATCTGCAGAAAAACTGTCAAAAATTACATTTGTCAGTATCGTGGCATTGACAAGAAATTTAAAAAGAAATCTTGATTTGACTCGAACTGAGAATATTGTTTAAAGTCTTGGCAAATCAGTCAGTCAAGGTACCTTCTGGGGTCAGAATTAAGTCCGTAATCATTGCTTAAGTGAGATTCTGTTTTGAGCAAACTTAACATTTCTGAAGAATATGTTACATATTTTATTGTTGTATCTGCTACATTTTTTTTGTCATTAGATATTTTTTGTAGTAACTCAACAATATGATGTATTAAGGGTAGGTGGATGCAATTCTGAGTGCTACTTGAACATCCATATTCTAAGAAAACACTGGTAGTAGAAGCAGAATGCCACGTGAGCTAATTCTGCTACTCAAGTGACATTACTTGAACCCTGTCTAACAAATCAACCATTGCTTGATTCAGTAAGTCTAGATGATCAAAAACTAATTACATTGGTTTTCTCCTAAGTATGTGGGGAAGATGCTGTTTTCTATTTATGTTTTAGTGTAGGGTTTGCCCATTGTTACTCTTGCTTTTCTAGGGGTCATTACAAACAACAAAAGAAAACTGGGTGAGAAAAGGCATCAAAACCATTTTCTTTCCATTAAAAAAATTTATGTAATTCAACCATAAGGTAGTTTGGGGTTTGGTTTTGTTTTTTTAGAGAACTGTGCAATAGGGAGTATATTACTCAAGCATATTCAGAGAATTAAGCTATTTCCTAAATCATCAGTTGAATAATGTGAGAAAATTTTTACGGTAAACACCTATGAAAATTAGCTGCATGAAAACCAAGTCAGCATTAGGATTGCTCTATATCCAGGAACTCATGAATAGAAACTACATAAAAACTACCTCAGCATTACAACTGATTTACACCCAGGAGAGCAGGAATAAGAAGCAGTGTAAGTGTATCCTGAAGCACAGAGAGGGAACAAGCTTACAGTGTGAGATTGTGAGGTTTTACCTTTTCAAAGATCCTATTGTATAAACTCATTTATTTCCCCAAAATTTACTTTCTTTTAAAAACAATTGTGACTGCCTTCCTCTGCTTTCTCCAACAATATTTCAAAACTAGTAAAAAAGCCTCTGGACTTACAGTAGTCAGGCCAGAGAACATGAAACCATAAAGTTCCTCTTAATTCCATTTATACCTATAATAGGTAGTTTTCTGTGCAGAACATGGTGAACAGTTCATCACTTACACACATTCACTGAACTCCTTTTCCTGTTATTTAATATTTTATAAACAAGCTTTAATTCTCCCAGATTAATTATTTGAAAAACTGATTAATAATTCTTGCATACTGACACAATAACTTTGACTTGAAGCTTCAGGCATGCCATACCTTTATATTCTCTGATCACACTGGCTTAGCTTCTGGTCTTAATTTCCTGACGCAGAAATTAGTTATATTTGCAATATTCAGGCTTTTTTTGTGTGTCTGTAATGTGCAATACTCACTTGAAGAGATCAAGAAAGGGATATTTTCCCTCATTTTTCTCTCTCTTCCAGGGAAAATAATTGTGAAAAATGAAAAGAGAAAACAAATCCATCACAAAATCCTTACAATAGTGTTGGTGAAAAAATGCTCTATTTTTGCTCTAGTCTGTAAGGAGAGTCAAGATTTACATACAAGCCAGCTAAAATACCAGAGGAAACGATGAAGATGTGAACAGATGAAAAAACAAACCTGAAACAACACATCATCCGTAAAAAAGACCTACTTTCAGTAGAACTGAGTTGTCAATTTACAGGGCCAAATGGGTCAACAGGCATTCAAATGTGACCAGCTGACTTGTGTAACAAATAATTAAGCCATTGACCAATTTGTCCCATAATATTTTTCAGAAGTTGCTGAGCTGGAGACTGCTGGAAATCAGCCAGGTATTCCTGGAACAATCATGGCATAGTTGTTGTGCCCTTATACCTTTACTGAGCTTTCTGCTCCAGCCACCGTCAGAGAAAAGAGTCAGCCATTAATGCCTTTGCACTGAACTGTACTAAGTTTTTCATTATTTTAAACATTAAAAACCCAAAACTAAACAAAAAAGAAAACAAACAGCAAGCCAATATATTTTCTCATTTAAAATATTTCAAGACTGGAAGGTAGATTCTGCTATTTAAATAAAAGCTCTTTGAGCAATACTGTTTTATTATAATGTTTACCATCAAAAGACCCTGAATTTTCTCTGAGATATTATTAAGGAAATAATAAAACAACAACACTCCCATTTACACTTGCTGCTAAATCTGCAACTCTTGATGCAAATATTAACCAGCAAATCAAACAAAATAATAGAAGCAGAAGGTAAGTGAAGGTGAGTGCTCAAATCAACCCTGGCTTTTCTGCATTTTTAGTGTATTCTTAGAAATGGTTTTCAGGCAGGCACATGAATTCTGAAAAGATACATGATTACATCCTTGAGTACAGGTCTGGCTTGAGTACACACCCTCAGATCTTTTCTTGGAAACATCACCACCTTAATTCAGGTTGAAATGATCAGGTGATTAGTAGGTTATTTCTGCAGCCTCCTATTACAGGCGATATAACTATCAGCTGCAAATACAATTCTTTTTTGAGAACAACAAAAACAGCTCCTGTAGCCTCTGCTAATTAATAGATGGCAGTGAGCTCTGTATCAAGGACTTAGATGTTTCCTCCTAATGCAGGGTTTGTTATTATTGTTTCTCCTCCTGACACTGGAGAGCTTATTATAGTGGAAAAGCTACCAAGGTAGAATCACCATAATTAAAAAGACATTTCACGAAACACGAAGCGGCAACAGAAAGACTGTCCCCTTTTGTGTTGGTTAAATGTGAAACTCCTTAGCGGCCTGAGGAGTCTGAGGGGCTGGTGGTATGTGCCCAAGCGTTGTTTGCGGTGGTGTACCAGCTGCAACGGTGAATTAAGCAAAAAGAGATGTGTGCAGCAGAGGATTCAAGGATCCAGTGAGAAAAAGAAGGCACCTTTACAGATGCTGGTAACGCAGGACCCATGCAGAGTCCCTCAGTGCCGCCCAAGGTACTTTCTCCCCCATACATTGTCTTCTGCAGCGAGACCCGACAGGCTCTAACAGCTTTGTGCTGTTTCGCACTCACCGGCCCGTGCAGAGACAAGGGTCTCATCTCTGAGGGGAGCTGACACGTGAACTTCACGCTAGAAGGGAGCAAGTGCAGTTGGTGAAGAAGGACAAGAAAACAAGTGTGCAAGTCAGGGCACTACTGAACTGAGACTTCTGAAGTGGAGGAGCAGGAATAACTGATTCTTACAAATGGAAAAGATATTCGGGCTGATCTGGGTTTTTTCCCCCTTCAAGTATTCCAATGAACAAAAAAATAAAACCAAAGAAACAAACCGAACCAGGTCAGAATGAGTAGGAATAGTTTCCTCAGGTTTTATTAATTCTCTGTATTTTAAGTAAAGTTCGTGGAAAATCACAACATGCCAAATGTTGCAAGATAAATGTCAACACACTGTAAATGAAAAGCCATACAAAAATCCTCTTTGATATATTTATCACCTTAGTTTATCTCCTCATATCTGCAAAACTAGAACAAGAAAGTAGGGACCAAATACTGTGAAGTGTTAAAATGTAAATGCTAAACTGAGGCAAGTCAAACACTTGGAAAGGTGTTTTGAGCCCAGAAAGGTGCAAGGAAGTAGTTAGATGGTTTATTAGCATGCACTTGCTAACAGAAATCACATGGACTAATTTTAAAGCTGATAAACAATCATCTTGTTATGGAACCCATTACAGAAATTTAGGTGCATCAAGAAGCATCTATGTAATGCACATTTGTGACTTTGGTAAATGTCTGTACAAGGCCACCTCTTTAAAGATCTGCTGGTGCATAAATATTAGTGACGATCACATGACACAGGAAAAAGAACGGACAAAATTAAGTCATAGATAGAAGAATCCCAGAGAATTTTGGGTTTTTTTGAGCACAAGCAATCAGCCTGATAACAAAAAATAATCATCAGATGTTATTGTTGTCTGGGATTTTGAGAAAGGGTGTAAGTATCCTGTCCATGGAAAGTATTCAGTCATACTTTGAATTTACATTTACAACCAGACCAATAAGGTGATACTTGGGGAGACACTCTATGGGCTATGTCTGGCTCAGAACTGTACCTCAAAGCATGAACTGCATTCTAATGTAGTACCCAAAGCTAGATCTGAAGGTGGTGGAAATTGTTTATATTTTCACTGAATCCAGCAGAATGCTGCCAAAGAAAGGCAGTCTATAACCTAAGTTGTGTCCTTTCACGCTCACCCCACTTCCAAGAACTTTAATCCAAGAGCTGTGCTTTAAAATTAGATTATAAATTTTCCAACTAGATTCAACTATTCTTTTTTTTTTACTCCCCAAAATACTGTAAGTTTTTTGTTCATGTAGTTTTTTGTGATTTTTTTTTTTAAGATGTAAATGTTTTACTGAAACCCTCCAGGTCAAAACAAAAAGGAAGTATTCCCATAACAAATCTGACAAAATAATATGTTTCTTTTTTCCACAGGCAACTACTTAAAGAATAATTCAAGTGCCTAAGGATGGGCACCTGGCCTCATCTGAGATACTCGAGGACATTCTGCCTGGCCTCCAGCTGCTGCTCCAGAAGGACACAAAATCCCTTTTGAGGTTTAACCCTGGTAAGGCCCTCAGCCCCACACAGCTGCTCACTAACCTTCCCCCCACATACCCTCAGTGGGACGGGGAAGAGAACTGGAAGGGTAAAAGTGCAGGAACTCGTGGGTTGAGATAAAGACAGTTTAATAGGGTGGCGAAAAGCCACATGCAAGCAAAGAAAACCAAGGAATTTGTTCACTCCTTCCCCTGGGCAGGCGGGGGTGCTCAGCCATCTCCAGGACAGCAGGGCTCCACCACGCGTAACAGTGACTTGGGAAAACAAACACCATCACTCCGAAGGTGCCCCCTTCCTCCTTCTTCTCCCATCGCAATCTCTTAACTACAGTGCTGTATCCATCTGCCTTGTGGAGACCTCCGCGGTACCCTTGGACATCGGCAGTGTGATTAGATATACACTTTTTCATCCCATACTGTGAAAAGAAGTGTCAAAAAAAAAAATGGTTTTGATTAGCTATAATCTCTCCTTGGGGAAGTAGAAATCAGGCCTTCTAATAAATTCCAGGCGCTGGAACAAAATCCACGAGGTGTCAGCAAAATGCAGTGCTGAAATCAGTGGTATGGAGCATCTTAAAATGAAATCACTTTGTAGCCGCTTCAGTAGTTTCGTGGAAGATGACTTGCATGATCTTGTGTGCTTTTACATGTTTTGCCCCAAAAATTTTGAAATCCAATGTCCCATTCCATCCACTCTTGACAAAGCAACAGAGGCTGACTAGCATTACTTTTTACCAGTTTAAGGAAAATAAGGAATCATATAGTGGAGCATGACCTCATTAGTGCTCCCTCTTGAGGGAAAAAACACTGTATGGGACCAAAACTTAGAAATCACATGAGAGTTCAAATTTTCCGGCTCATTTTCATTAAAAAACACCCCCCCCACACAAAAAAAAAAAAAACACAAACCACAAATCCTTCACTGTTTCCACTACTCAAAGAACTTCCTGTGTTATTTAGGATCTAAAATATCTAAACACTGAGTAAAGGGTGATTTTTTTGGCCAGGAAGCATTGTTGGCATAGAAAAAGATCACACAGCAGTATCATATATGTAAGCAAATAAAGCTTTGTCTGTAAAGACACCCTTGTTACTCATGAAATATTTGGTTACTTGAAAATGGTGTCTCCCATAGCCTCCTCACAGGCAAGCTAAGGAAGTGTGGGCTGGATGAGAGGACAGTGAGGTGCATTGAGAACTGGCTCAACAACAGAGCTCAGAGGGTCGTGATCAATGGGGCAGGGTCTGGATGGAGGCCCGTCACTAGCGGTGTTCCCCAGGGGTCTGTGCTGGGTCCAGCCCTGTTCAACATATTCATCAGTGACCTGGACGAAGGGACAGAGCGTCCCCTCAGCCAGTTCGCTGATGACACCAAGCCGGGAGGAGCGGCTGATGCACCAGCAGGCCGTGCTGCCATCCAGCGAGGGCTGGGCAGGCTGGAGAGCTGGGCCCAGGGGAGCCTCATGGAGTTCAACCAGAGCCAGTGCAGGGTCCTGCCCCTAGGGAGGAACAGCCCCCCGCACCAGCACAGGCTGGGGGGGACCTGCTGGAGAGCGGCTCTGCTGAGAAGGCCCTGGGGGTGCTGGGGGGCAGGGAGGTGACCCTGAGCCAGCACCAGGCCCTTGGGGCCAAGAAGACCAATGGTGGAAAAAAGTGGAAAAAAAATAACAGGTACATTTGACTTTGACTTTAAAACCAACACTTTTCCTAATTTCTCAGTAATGAAAACTAAGCACAAAGTCGGTTATTTACATGGCTGTGTTTGTACACACTGAACAAATACCACTGGGTATAAAATAAATTTTTCTTCTCAAGGCCTAAGTACAGTACATCTGACCGCTGCCTGTCTATATGGATCTCACACAGAAATGCTTCTACATGTTTGTGATCATTGAAAGTAACCACAGATTTGGGAAATAATTGGCTCACAGCAAGTTCAGTGGCTTGTACTTCTCTGCATAATGTCACTGCTTCAGAGGAGAATAGAGGGAAAGTGTCCCCAACACGGGGCAGCACACAGTCAGGGCCAACCTGAAGAAGCTCAGTTTGAACCTGGGCAAATTGAGGATATGGCTACTCTGGGTTATCTCCCAAGATGTGCAAGTGCTCTAAATATCTATTTCTTTGAAGGGAGAACAGCACACCCAGAAGCCCTCTGCATCCTGCATCAATAAGTGACCTCAGAGAGCACCTGCAAGTCCACTGGAAGCCTCTGAAAAGGATGTCAAAGAAATTCCAGTGTCAAAGGGCTGTCAAGTTTGGGGTCTGGATTGGATATTACTATGAGGAAGGCTAAAACTCCCTCAACACAGGAAGGCTAAGGGCTTCTATGAACCAAAAGACTAACCAAAAGCAGGAAAATAAAATAAAAATAATCATGTGTTTATGGAGTTCTGGCCCATTCTGTGCAGAGAAAATTTTTTTTTTTAGAACTGTAATTTGGACTTTAGTACTTACATATTTACAGATTTTCTTTGAAATATAACTCTATGGAACATAACTAAGGTACTCAGCTCTGGAGAGGGGCAGTCAAGTACTCAGCCTTGCTCCCATTGGCTTCTCATGTTTTGCTTTCCACTAAGGGACCAAAGCTCTGCTCTCAGCTCAAAAAGCTCAGCTCAAATGGTACAGTGCTCACGCGAGCCACTGAGCATCTCCAGTCCTTGGAGACATTAACTATCCCTTACAAAGATGTGGGGAAAAAGACGACCTGTAGCTCTAATACGTTAACAAGACAACCCTTTCCGAAAGAGCAAACCCCTTTTGTAGCCCTGCTAAGACGTGCTTCACACCCCAGAGCGTTTCCTTGTGCTATTTCCCTTGCTTTCTTGCTATTTGTTCTTTCCCTGGCTGTTTGGCCGTGTGACACTAGATGGGGCTGCGGACTTGCGGAAGGCACCAGGCTCCATCTCTCCTCCTGCCCGTAGAGGGCACCCAAGCTCTTCGCGGGTCTGGTCATCCCGTCCTACCAGGGGGTCGAGAAAAGGTAAATTCAGTCCTGTGACACATTAGTCAGGGATTTGGAGAGGTCGGACAGGCAGCAAGTTTGATTCAGTCCCTCTGAATGACGATGGTCTCGGAGAGAATATTTTTAAACTGGGCCTTGAGCGATAGAGATTTTTGGAAGTAGGCAGAGATGGGGACAGTCAACAGGTGCCCAGCAAAGAGTCTGTGAACGTAATGTATTTGAGATAAGATTGGCTTTGGGATGCTTTCCCAAGCTGCAGAATGCAAGATGGGAAGCAAAGACAGGATTGCTAAAAGCAGGGCTTCTGAGAAGCTACATCTTTGCAGAAGCGCAGGAGGAAGATGGATCCCCCTTCTTGCCTCCCACCGCCAGGGTGGCTGGGGGGACAGCCCTGAATTGCCACCCTTATGCCTCTGATAGTCCATCCTTTCTCTTTTCTTTGTCAGTTTCCAGCAAACTACAGAGCCAGCTCATGCAACTCTGATCTAATGTTCACCCTCAGCTCCTTCACCTGTCCACAAGGTCTCCAGGAATGCTAGGTACTCTCCCAGCTAAACACTGAACCATCCCAGAACCACCCATCTCAAAAAGAAATGTGTTTACCTGAACATGGCTGCTTTTCACTCAGCTCCATTTCTAGTCTTCCTACCATGCAGTAAAGGGAACTTGATAAAAGATGGAGCAGCTTCAACATGGGGACCACAAGGTGATCAAAGCTTTCAGGTACTCTTCTAATAATATCCTGCATGATGATGATAATATACAATTCAACAGCAATGTTTAAAGTTTATTTCCCAGCTCCAAAGTAAATTAGGCAGATGTGCTTTCTCCTTATCAGATGCCAAAAGCACCGTGAAAATATTTAATGGCAGATGACTGTAGTAAGCCATGCACTTTATAGTTACCAGGTATATAAGCTATACAAATATATGTGTCTCTGTGTGTTTTTAACCAAGTATATACACAATTTTGCACATATTTACCTTCCACTGAAGATAAACTTTGCCATGTTTACTGCCTGTTCAATCTAGAAACAGCAGTCACTAATTAGAGGGTAAGTTTGTGGAAGAGAATTAGTTGACTCTTTACTGCTCTGTCTGTCATGATAATAAAGCCAGGCAAATATGACAGCTGTAGGGGAAGAGTTTTGTTTTTGATTTCGCTCTTTTTTACAGTGTGATTCCAATTTAATTTTTGGAATAATGTGTAGGAATCCTCCTTTTGTAGCATTCAGGACATTGTTTTCCCACTGACTTCATACGCAACAGGTCTCTGCTTAATGACATCCAATAGGCCTCACTTTGAAAAGGGCATATTTGTGAGTAACTTCGACTCACATGTCCATTATCAGCTTTGTGTATGATGGCAACATTAAAAATCTGACCTTGTCCAACCGCAAGATTGCTTCCAGCTTTAATGAAGCAAAGCCTGGAAACAGGTGATATCTGTCATTAGAATGGCAGACACAACAGGAAAAAGCAAAGGCTTTGAGCACACGCTCTTTTCAAGTCTGAAACAACATCAGCAACAATGTTCAACTGAAGCAGAGCCTGGGGACAGTTGTTCCCTGTTTAACTTAGTTGTGCTGATCAGCCTTAAGTAAGCAGAAGCAGGCCCTGGAAAAATGGAGAAATCATGATTCTCTGTGTAAATCTCCAGGCATTTCTTTATTCACTTGCTGGTAAATTAGATGCCTGGAAAGTTTTTTTTTCCTGAAGTATGTTAGTTTCTTTTTTTCTATTTGGAAAAGCTGACATCATTAATCTTTTTAAATCAACCCAACTCGGGTCTCTAGGCCAGGCCAGTAGGGCTGGTTTGTACCAATCCAAGTCCTGTTTACCTTTCCATTATGTAAAGTCCTTTGGACAAGGAAATAATGAGTCATAGAAACAAAGTTCCTGTAGAAAAAGGGAAAAGAAAATAAAAAAATAAAAAAGGAAAAGAAAAAGAAAAGAGAGAGGTGCAATTTAGCAGGGACTCTAACAAGCTACCAGCTTGTTTTTAAGTTCTCTACCACTCCAGTGCATAGTTAAAAAGTCACATGTGTAGCTGAAGGAACCTCAGCAGTACAACCAAAATCGGGTGGTTTGTCCCATTCCTGAAGTACTGAAGCCTCGTAACTCCTCAAAGGGAACGTGGCAGAAGAGACCCAAGAAACAGGGTGGGGGAAATTGAGAAAAACAAGTTTTTGTATTCCCATTGCTCCTGGAGAATAAGAAAGGTCCTTCTGAGTTGGTGTAGCAAGGGCTACTGAAATGTGTTACCTCCCTGCAGTAGGGTTGGTCCTGTGCCTCCAGCTTCTGCCTTCTGGGACCAAGCAGATAGCATAGCCTTACGTTTTATTTTTGTGTGCATGTGTGTATGGGGATGTTATCTGTCTTCGGGAAATTTCACCTATGCCTTTTACATAATAAGGTTGGTTAATATTTGGAGACTGTTTGATCTTCCTTCAATGTCAGGGAACTTTTTTTCCCCAGTGAGCAGAATTTTTCTTGGAATTGAGCATTAAAACACAAAGTTCAACCCTGACCAGTTAGTCCAACTGTGAGGTCATGCTATCAAGTTAATGAGAGGGATGATTTAGTAAGCTCACACAATATATCTTTATCAGTGATCTGGATGAGGGGATTGAGTGCACCCTCAGTAAGTTGGCAGATGACACCAAGTTGGGCAGGAGTGTCAATCTGCCCGAATGCGGGAAGGTTCTGCAGAGGGACCTGGACAGGCTGGATCGATGGGCCGAGGCCAGTTGTGTGAGGTTTAACAAGGCCAAGTGCCGGGTCCTGCCCTTGGGTCACACCAACCCCAGGCAACGCTCCAGGCCTGGGGCAGAGGGGCTGGGAAGGACACACAAGAAGAAGGAGAAGGCCCTGGGGGTGCTGGCTGACAGCCGGCTGGGCATGAGCCAGCAGTGCCCAGGTGGCCAAGGAGGCCACCAGCCCCCGGGCTTGTGTCAGCCCTGGTGTGGCCAGCAGGGGCCGGGCAGGGATGGGGCCCCTGTGCTCGGCCCTGGGGAGGCCCCACCTCGAATGCTGGGCTCAGGTTTGGGCCCCTCGGGACAAGAAGGACCTTGAGGGGCTGGAGCGTGTCCAGAGAAGGGCAGCGGGGCTGGGGCAGGGTCTGGAGCACAAGTGTGCTGGGGGGCGGCTGAGGGGGCTGGGGGGGTTTAGCCTGGAGAAGAGGGGGCTGAGGGGAGCCCTTCTCGCTCTCTGCAGCTGCCTGAGAGGGGCTGTAGCAAGGTGGGGGCTGGTCTCTTCTCCCAAGCCACTAGTCATAGAACAAGAGGAAACAGCCTCAAGTTACATCAGGGGAGGTTTAGATTGGATATTAGGAAAAGTATCTTCCCTGCCAGAGTGGTCAGGGAGTGGAACAGGCTGCCCAGAGAGGTGGGGGAGTCACCATTCCTGGGGGCCTGGGGGTATTTAAAAGACGTGCACTTCAGGGCATGGTTTAGGAGGCCTGGGGGTGTTAGGTTGGCAGTTGGACCTGATGATCCTAGAGGTCTTTTCCAATCAATAATTCTACGATTCTATGATATGCTCAAAACACAACGATATTAGAGACTTTGGAGAGCAGAGTCCATCAGAGAAGTTCTGCATCAGGGAAAATGTCTTGGTTTGTCATAACTTTCTGTATATTTCTGCCCCGAGTGCTGTGTGAACAGACTATCTATTTTAAACCTTCCATCTGATTGCTTTGAATATCTTTATTATACCTGCTTGCCAGTGAAGTAGGAAAATATCTTGTTTTAAGAGTCTTTCCTTATATTAAAAAGTCATTTATGCTTTAATCTAGGATGACCACAGATGGCAGAAAGAGTGGAATTAAGGCCCTAATTACAAGAATCCCATGCTGTGGTAGGCACTGATTTTGCTTGTAAGCAAGTCTCTCAGAGATCATTTATGTTTTCAGTTAGCCTGCTGATTAAGGGTAGGTAGGCAGAAGAAGGGACCAACAAAGAGATCAGGCTGATGAGCGAAATCCATAAACTAGCATAGCTGATTAAAACAAGGCCTTTGAGGCCTTGATTTTTTTTTTTTTAAATTTTGTAGACCTTGCTATTAAATGTTTCTATCCAGCCATTATTATTTTTACAAATTTTTTTAAGTGCAAACAATTGTACAATCTTGCTGATTTTTTTTTCCCTTCACATCTGCCCTGTGTTTTCAGGAAGTTGATATTTTTATGGAGATGTAACATTTTCTACTGTATATGTTGATACAGAAGGAAAAAAACCCTTCTGTCATACCCCAACACCATCATAGCTACAGCTTTATACTGCACACACGGATTGTCACAGTATTCTTCCTTTCTTAGTGAAGTCCCCTTCAAGCTGTTGCCTATATATTGCCAGACCTTAACGTCCCATTGACATTGGAGAGAGAACCCCGGATCCAGACTTGTCTTCCACGTCTTTATTTCTTACTGAACGGAAGCCAAAGAAACTTAAATGTATCAAACCAGCCCTGAACCGGGGACTATTTTTTCCAAAACAAGACTATATATTTTTGGATTTTGAGTAATAGAATGGAAAAGCAGAATTAATGTATATGGCAGCCCTTACTGACAGGCATGAGGCTTCATCTTCTCCTTAGCCCCAGGCAGTATATTTGGCTTTCTCAGTGCCTTGACGATACTTTCATATGTATTGTCTCCGTTGTTGACAGTTACTGCATCTCCAGCCTAACACAGTGCAGATGTTAACAGGCCTTGAGTCCATCACGTGAAGTGACCGTCAAGCAGCTGTTAGCTGCTGTTCGAAAACAAGATTTGAATTCTTTTGGCCCTGGAAAGTGACAGTCAAAGAGAGACAGAAAGCTACACCAGATCTGTTATTATAAAAACACAGATACTTGCCACACAGTAAAACTGGGAAGGGGTGGGAGAAATCAGGCCCAATCGATGCTTTTTTTTTTAATTATTTTTGAAAGATTTTGGTCTGTTTACATGTAGACAAATAGACATTTTCCATCCAAAAATCACCAGGGATATATATCATCCTCTCACATGAATGGAATGAATGAGGAATATTGAAGGACATATTTCAGCTCTTTGTTTTACACAATAATAACAACAGGTTTGTAATAAGAATAATATCTGGATGCAAGGTCTTTAGGGAAAAGTAGTAGTATTTATTATCCCAGCTGTAATGAAGATAGATCAAGCTCGTCCATTTTTTCCAGCTGTATCAGCTGCAGATACTGAATGCTGGAAGGAATCTCATCTAATTCTTGTGTCCTTTTTCCTACGTACTGGAAACAGACTACTGTGTTAAATAAACTCTTGGCCTGAACATTTATGTTCCTATGGTCCTCCTTGCACTTCTTATTTTATATATGCAGGTGGGCAAATCCACACGTCCTTGAAAGCATGCATGTGCCTAAGGTAACCAGTTAGACCAGTGTGTTGTTAATAAACTCTGATTCTACAATGTGCTAAACCCAATTTCTTATCTTTATTTTGAAACCTAGGTGTTGAATTCCTTCTCATTGCTATGCCAACTCCAAACAGAAGTGTTTGAAGAGGATTGATGCAGCAGTCATTCTATTCTGTCTTTGCTGGAGGATGGTGAGGTCCATCTCTATCAAATCTATTTAATCAGTCAGTAAAATCTTTCTGAGTACTGATTTCTCCTTGCACTAGCCCAGCCAGCACACTTCATCCAGCCAAGCCCACGAACTCAATGCACCAGAACTGGATGTATCTTGTGACTGCTTGGTAGCCATCATGGAGGGGTTCTCCTGGCTATCCCCAAAGCCTCAAAGATAGGCATCCAACAGCTCAGCTTGAGTACAAAATTTGAAGTACCTTAGGAGGAAGTGAGAATGTCCCAAGCCCCATCACCTGTTCATGTGATAAAAGCAGAATTTATTGTTTAAATGTCTGCCTTCAACCCTCATTTTGAAGACAGTCAAATAAGAACTTTTTAGGCTGAAAAAGATGTTCGGCAGATTCATTAGAGTCCTTATGCTGTATGCCTGAACAGAAGTCCACAGTGGGGACTTTGCTGGCTACCCCCAAGAGACAGACATATTTCAGTTAAGCCTGAGTGCCAAAGGGCACACATAGGAGAAAATCACAAGATCCTTTAAAAAGTAGAGGCTGTTTTTTCTGGCTTACAACTTCTAATAACTAAATATTCTTGTCTTGTTACTATTTCACTGATAATAAATAGCCTACACTGTTTCTGTTTTGTACAACGTTGTTCTCTCAAACATCTGTTGCTTTACAAGCACACACAAGTCTACTGGAGATTTTTCTGTTGCCATCCCCACTAGTTAAAAAAAGACATTAGAACTACTGATAATGGCTATGTCCTTTTGTTTTGCTCTCATTCAGATAGTTTCTGCTACTGTGCCTTTTTGCTTTACAGCATCCCATCTGGTGACCCAGATCAGCTGGCTTTCTCCCAGGCTTATGTCACTTCTGCCTCACTCGCTTAAAATATCTGGTTATGCTGAGGGCATTGTCTCTTTTTCCAAATGTGAAGAACAGGATTTTGCTGAGGGCTGCAATAACTTTCTAGGACTAGCCACATTTTTTTTTTCCCCCAGATGTAATCCAGCAGCCCTTTTCAGAATACCCCTTTCTATCTAACCAGGGGCAGTAAAAACGAGGAATAACCATCAGGGATGCCACTAATGCAAGAAGAGTCTAAAGTCATGCACCACTTCACTTATATTCAGTTCTGGTGTAAAAAAAATGCACGGATCTGTCTCGTTTGGGTCACTGGCTGAATCTATTCTAAAAGCTAAATGCCTCCCTCAAGACCAAACACACCAGCACGAGAAAAACCTGTTAACGGTCTGTTAATAACCTGTTAACCTACCAGCATTGTAAGAGGATGCCCATGGGACTCTGAATCCCTGGGTCCACGGATGGGTTAGCACAACCAGCCTTCTAGCACAGGTTGCTTGGGAGCTGTCAGAGACACACAAGAAAAGAAACAGCAGGGTCAACTTTTGACTACATACAGAGCCTTATGGCCTCTGAGACAAAACCAACAAGGAATCCTGTAGAGCCAATAAAGGGGGAAATAAAAGCATACCAGAACTGGCTGGGGCTCCTTGCGGTATGTCAGTGCAGGAAAAGTGTTTGGCGCTAATGTCCACAGTGTTTTAGAATATAAATAATGATATTGAGGAACGATTAGGCCTGATAGCTTGTGCCTGTCTCCTAGTGAGACTGAGGGTGGGACAGCAACGATTTACACCCTACCATTGCAATGTGGACACTCTCTCTTTAATTTAGTAGATGGCTTCAAAACAAGCAGCCTTAAGCAGACATCCACTACTTCACTGCATGCTGAAGTTCATCCCCCCACATCCATCTTTGGCGTTTAGATCCTAGCCTGCTCCTGCTGTGTGCTGCCATTAACGTTTCTCTAACCTCACCATTCTTCTTGCCACCTACTGGCCATCCACTTGCAGATGCTAATGGCAGCTTTGGTTATGAGGGGAGAAAGGGGCTGATTTATCAGGTCATTAGGCTGCTCTTAGCAAAGCTCCCTCAGCTACAGGATCTGGTCTATTTAGTGACTTGTCTCCAGGGTTTTGGTCACACTGGTTTAAGGCACTCAATATTTTAGGGAGAGGAGGCACACGCTGAGCTAAGAGACAGCTCTAATTATGGCTATCGACATACAAAATTTTTCCTGAGGGTTTTGTGGTGGGGAGGAGAGGGGGAGGACCTATCAGCTACATACTGTCATAACCATGAGTTCCTTAGCTAGCTCATTTAGCCTGATCTTTGCTGTCCAGGGGACCTTAATAACATTTAATAGCTGCTTTTTTTTTTTTCCATTAACTTGCTCCTTTTCCAGCTCTTTATGATTTTTTTCCCCTCAGTAACAAGTTGTATTTGCATCTCTGACCCAGGAATCTTCCACTTGCAGCTCTCCTTTCTGATCTTAAAAGTTTATATTCTGCCCTAGTCAGAGGTTGAGCTAGTTTCTTTCCAGATTTGGACATAGCAGACACAATAATGAATTA
This sequence comes from Phalacrocorax aristotelis, assembly GCF_949628215.1. Taxonomy (NCBI): domain Eukaryota; kingdom Metazoa; phylum Chordata; class Aves; order Suliformes; family Phalacrocoracidae; genus Phalacrocorax; species Phalacrocorax aristotelis. Next base: position 4,259,886 of record NC_134277.1, on the reverse strand, counting down.
ATTATTGTATTTTCCCCTTTACTTCTTGAAGAATAATATAAAGATATGAAGTGCTTCTTTACAGGCAAACATTTGCTATGGTCAGGCTTTTTTAAATTTTGTTCTTTTTTTTTTTTTATTTCCTTCCCCCCTCTGGAAGCTATTATGACTACTGAATATCAGGGCAAAACCCCGTATATGTCTCAGGAAGGTGTCTAAGGATACAGAGGACTCTGATCTTGGCCAGGTTAGAGCAAGAGGAACCAGTCTATGTCTTTGACTTCACTTTGACATCTCTCTTAAAGGACTTTTCTTGGTCCAGGTACCTGGTAAGTTCCCAGCATGATGTTAATTTACCTTCTCCAAGGGTTTTGTCCTCCTGGAGAAGAACGCTTACTTTGCTGCAATAAAAATGATAATAACTGCAGGACTTAAATGTTGATAATGAAAGCTACTCCAGATTAAGTGTTCTAGCCAGTGTCACAGGGCACACGGAAGAAAGAATGAGCAATGTGCTATTTTCAGCAAATAGTGTTGTCCTGTCAGCTTCTCTTGTAGAGAAAAACTAGCCTGGAGGAGCCTTTTCTGGAGCTGAGACCAATTAGTAAGGGAAATAGAGCTAGCTTCAAGTTCACTGGAATGATAGGCACATTTTCTTGCTCACTGGCACATTAAATAACCTCTCTTGCACTCTGATTTGGCCCCTAAGTGAGGGCCTTACTTGGCTTGCTAGTCTTTGTGGCTTGCCTCTAAAACAGCTCATCTGAATTTTATTTATTTTCTTTCTTTATATTTCTGTTATTTGCCATTTTATTTTATTAATCTAATTTTGTTGTATACTTTTGTTTCCTCTGCTGAGATAGTGACCTTCTTGGGAAAGGGCAACAAGTCTCTGTTCAGAAACTATTTTTATTTTTTTCTTCTGATTCGTTGCCCCTTTAATTAGTGAATTTGAGCTAGTTTGCAATAGGCTTGGCTTCCTGCGAAGCCTTTAGAAATAGTTTAATGTTTTCACAGATATGTGACCACAGGTTGAAAACCATTGTTGCATGTACTTACAGCTTGATGGACTGTTTAATCACACTGGAAGCAAATGCTGACAGAAAATCCACTAATTATCAATGAATGTGGCAGTAGGACTGAGCGCCCACTCTTCTGTGACAATGTCCCAGCAGGCTGCTTTCACCCTTGCCCAAACACAGACAAGATGCAAGCAATCTCTGAGCAAGATGAAGAGCAGAGTTCTTTATCTGTGGCATGTTGCATGGAAGGAGGGGGTAAGAAGATGAAAGGATTCCAGTGGAGTGATGTACAGTGTGCTTAAAAACCAGTTATAAGAGGTGCTTACTCCTTCTTTGCCCTTCTCCAGAGGTTTCCACTTCAGGAAGTCAAAGCAGGTATTCCCTATGTTTCATTAATGGCAAAATTTACAGGACTTTAACATTTCAATATCAGACATTTAGATTTTTTGTTTGTTTGTTTAGAAACATCGCTCTGTCTTGGGTGATTTCACGAGGGTGTAAAAATTGGTAATGACGATACCAACCTTTATCTGCTGATCTGCACAGAATCACATTCCAAATATGACATTTATGTATTTAAAAATACAAGATAATTTTACAAAGCCTAAAGTGTTTAGGTGCCTGAGCACTCTGGGAGTTAATGGGAGCCAAATATTAGGTGTGTATGTAAGTCTGAGATCTACCTAATGATGACCTCACTACATGTTATGTGCATGATTAGGCATATAAATGCTTTTGAAAATCTAGTTTTCAGTGACCAGCTTCAAAATCACATCATCAATGAACAGAAAAAATGGAAAACATGTTAAAAAGTCATAGTGGCAACACCTTATAGCTGTGGTGTTCTACTGAGAGGTGTAGAAAGTTTGTAGGCAGAGAGTTTATTTTAGGTAGCAGTAGAATTTCATTCGGCTGGGTATTATAAGGAAAAATAGAGAAGCTCTTCAGGACTTCAGTATGTTTTGCTCTAATAAAAAATACTTTTCTTGCATTACAAGTCATTACTTCTTCCTCTTTGCCTTAAACATGAAAAGATTATTCCTCTCCTCTCCTCTCCTCCCCTCCAATGCCAAACTGTGTTATGCAATCAAATTAAGACTGGAAGAGGACATCTTCTGCATGCTTACAGGTGTGAAAGCATTTCAAACACCAGCTTAGGAACTGGGACACAGAGGTTCACTTTTTTCCTTACACTGATGGTCTGTGACTCATAAGACCTACCCTGAGTCTCCAGGTGCTCAGGAATTTTGTGGGGGGCCTCTCCACTCCAGCTGAATGCAAGTAGGAAGGAGAACGCTATCTCTAAATTTGATCCAATTTCCCAAGTCTCATGGTTTTCATTATGTTTAGAAATATTTATTAAACATCTGTCTTGTATTGGTGAGGGCACAAAGATGGGATTTAAACCAAGGCTGTCAGAAAACTGGGCCTGAAAGGTAAGGTAAGAGAAAAAAGAAACCTTATTTGTGTGAAAGAGTCTGTGATACAAGTAATTAATATGCCTTTTGATTTTTTTGCCCCTAAGCAGCCATCAGACTCTGTTAGACAATTATATTCCTTCCTGCTGGTGATTTATATCTGGTCAGCCATCCCTAATTAGTGCTTGCTGGAAAACACCAGAACACCAGTAGCCTTATGCGTACAGAGTTTTCCTGCCCCTGTCAGAAGGAACACAGCAAAAACCTGAACATCTCTGCAAGGGAGCTGCTTCAGCCCCTGACTGATGCAAATTAAAAACAACAGGATTGATTGTGCTCCCAGACATAACTGTGAAGATCAAAGGACCTTTCAGAAGCTTGTGCTTCCTGCCTTGAATAAATCCAGTACTGCCGTTCCGGCTGCATTCGCAGGGGGAACATTGTGCTACCTTATGCAAGGAAAGGTTTGGATGGAGATGTATTAGCTTTTTATCAGACCATCTGAGATAACTGGAGAGTACAGACAGGTGTTTGACACTCTTGCCTTTCTCTGGGTCTGAGGAGCAGCAAACTTCAAATTAAGAGTAATTGCTCTGAGTTTAAAACAAGTAGGTCGGTCAATGGGACATTTTGAAAGGAGAGAGCGGTTGGTATCTGAGGGGCAGAGGGGTGTCACCCAAAAGGGAGACTTAGAGAGAGAGGAGACAGAGACAGCTAAATAACTGTCATCTCCATAAAAGCATTGCTGTGCACCTTCTTCTATGAAAGGTAAGAAAGCCCACTTCCATAGAGGGTTCAGACTTAACAGAAATCAAGTAGACTAAAAATCATTTGTGGTCATGTGTGGCTCTGCTATTCTATGCAAACCTGGACTGAAGCTTTCAAAGTGCCTTAATATAAGCCAAAAGTTTCAGCCCCGAAATACTTTGGACCTGTAACTTGTAGCTCCTCTGGTTTTCACTCCAAGGGATGCCCCTGTTTGGCCATGAAGCTAAACCCTGAATAAGAAATTTGTTTCTTCTTTTAATTTCTTCTTTTTTGACTCTGTATGTCTTTCAAGGCACCCTCCCTGTTTGCTTAAAATAAATTTCTCCCTAAACAATGGAGCCAATGAAACAATGGAGCCAATTATCATGATTCTCTCTCTTAACCTAATTATCTGTAGCTGCAATAATACCTACTTCTCCTCACTGTAACCCTGTTTCCATACGTCCCAGCCTTTACTTGCTAAATACTAGGGAAGCACAACCTGCATGATGGTAAATTCCAAGTTACATACGTATTGATTGGATTGCTAGTGCTTGCAAATTGGTGGATTAGTTCAACTGAAATAAATAACAACAGATATCAGAGGAAAGTTCTTTTTCTTGTGCAGTAAGTGGTGAGGTTGAATCTTTGTTCTCAGATTTTAGTCTAATCTCTAAGATTACAATAAGGTAAGATTTATGAGTGCTCACTAAGCTCATTTAGTGGTGTCTGAGAAGTAGCAGAGTATTATTACAGGTTTCTGAGTGTGGGTTGTAATAATTATTGGTCTAAACAGATGTACTGTGACCTCTATGCTTTCTGTGTAACTTAAACAGTGTATTACCCTTTTAGATGTTTGTTGAGGCATGTAGATACTGATATGGTCTAAAAGAACCTTTGGGAAAGGTGTTACTGTCTTCCATTACAAGTTTTGGGCGTTTAACTAGGAATTCTGGGGTTTCAGTCTATCTTATAAACCAAGGCTCTTAGATACAGTTGGTACAAAAGTTAGCATTACTACAGTACAGATGTTATTATTATTTTCTTCTGGAAGTTGACATAAATATTTGCATATTGTTGGAGCTTTTTGGCACTGTAAGTGAAAATCCTGACTGTCCCAGGTGAGGCTGCTGTTGGTGAAGATGAATTCAATGACCTTGATGGTACGAAAGGCTCAGAAATCTGAGTGCAGTTCTTGTTCTTGCAGGACTTAGTTCATTGCTATCAATACCCCATTCCCTCCTCCTTCCACTGGAGCGAGCAGCCTCAAGGGTTTCTTATGTTTGACAACCCCACAGGTATCAAACACTTTTTCTTTTGAAGCAACTAGTTAACATAGTTAAATTGCATGCTTCTCGGCATCTATTAGGCTTGAAATGTGTTACTTCTGTTTCAGATCCAGACCAAGTATGCTTTGCAAGCATTCAGGAACCTTAAGTTGTCAGACCTTCAGTCCTGGCTTTTTTAACAAGATTTAGTTGTTTGCTTCTTTCATGAACCTTTTAATGTTAAAAAGCTGAAGTTGCATGTCCTTTTTCTATCCTGTTTTGTCTTTTATTTTAATATTGCTACTGATATTGGCATTTTTCCAAGTAATCTAAACTCACTTTGGTCTTGCTAGATAGATTTTTCTAGTTACTGAGAGTAACACTAGGAAAAATACTTGTATAGTTTAAATGGATTTGTAGGGATGTGCTGGAATAGCCATACCATTTTTATATAGTTTCTCAACATTGTCAGTTCTTCTTATTTAATTCTGACACTTATATGACCCCATTATTGGGATATCTGAACATTTCAGTCTTTTTTTATCTTGACAGCTTGCTTAAGAGATAGGGACAATACAAAGTCTCTCTTACAGTTGGCTGAAACCCACAAGATAAAGCCCAGATCTATTAATTTCTTTTAAGTAATGTTCAATCTACTGTGTTTCTCTGACTCAGCTATTCACTCATTTAAGGATTATAGTCCCATTAAAAAATAAATTCTTAAAGGTAAGTAGATTTGCAAAAAATATAGTAGTGAAATATTTACATAGAATTTATTGCAAATAAGACTCCGAATCCTGTTTAAAAAAAAGTCCACTACATTTGGGAAATGGGATTTAAGCATTTTGATTACTCAGGTCTTATAATACTGCATGAGGAAGCACTGTATATTCTCGTAAGAACCTGGTCCCAAGTGGCTTGGGCAGAATAACATTGGTAATTCCATTAAAAGTAACTGAATCTGAGCATTCAGACTAACCACTGTCCCAGCCTCTACTCACATGCACTTATTAAATTGCCCTGGATGATGAATTTTAGGCACTGCACCAACATGGTACAACTGTCCCACTTCAAAAACAGGGAACATAGAGAAATATATTAAGCTCTCCTAGTTCCCAACTCGTGTGACTAGGAGGAGCTTTCCTTCTCGCAGCTACTCGCTTCCTTCTTTAGAAAGTTGCATGGGCTGGAGAAACGTTCACTCCTGTCCTCGTGTCTCCAGGTCTGGGTTCTCATGCAAAGAAGTGATGCAGTTTGGGAACTCGGGCTACTCCCAGTCATTCTTTCTCTTCAACTTGTAGGTTTTCTAACTCCTTCCACACAGAAGACAAGAGCCATTCTTTTCTGTGAGAATCCTGTTGGCAAGTTGGTACCGCAGGCTTTTGAAGGCCATTACCCACCTTTTGCAGTTGGTGAGACTGTGGGGACAGCAATACAGGAGTATTCCTCAAAAAAAAAAAACAAACAAACAACCCTCTAATTAAGTTGAGCTTCTGTTGAACTTAATGTTGTGTCAGGATCAAGGAAAGATAGCTTTTGCTCCAAAAGTTTGTCTTGCTTATTCATTTAGAATCTAGGTTTCTACTCTAAGCTGGTTATTGAGGCTCCCTCCAGTTTTGATGGAGAACTCCAGAGAATGACTGATCCCAGGTAAGAAAGCTCAAAAAAGTTGATTCTGGACAATTGGTTTAGCCTTTGTCTTCTAGGTGACATCCAAAATCCTAATAAAGTGTGACAAGTGTTTTATGAAGACATCAACAGTAATTAAAACAGTCCACACTGGTAGTGGTGTAGAGGTTTTTATTTCACAACTCCTGATGAAACTTCAATTTTTGTTCCGTAAAAATTATGCTAAATTATCAAAACACCAGGAATATACTGATTGGATGCTCTCTCCTGAATAAACAAAACATTTACATAAAATATGTCTTGTCCTCCTAAACTGTGTAGTTTTGTCAAAAGCAGCAATGAAGGGAGTGAGAAACATGGTTCAGAAAACTTCATTACTATATCTGTTTTGAGATGAGGATATCAAACCCTCCTCTCTGCCGTGTTATACCCAGGTGCAGCCACGGCTGCTCAGTCTGTTGATAAAAAAAGATCAGGGCTTAACAGCTTGTGGTGGTTTAGCCCCAGTCAGCAACTAACCATGACGCAGCCGCTCGCTCACTGCCCCCACCCCTGTGGGACAGGGGAGAGAATTGGAAGAGCCAAAGTGAGAAAACTCATGGGTTGAGTTAAGAACAGTTTAATAATTAAAATAGTATTAGTAATAATAATATAATGAAAAGAAAAAGTAGTGGGAGAGAAAGAGAGAGGTGAAACCTCGGGAGGAGGGAAAAACCCCAAACTACAAGCAATGCAGCTCCTCACCACCCACTGACCGATGCTGCTGGTCCCCGAGCTGCGATCACTGCTTCCCCCGCCAACTCCCCCCAGGTAACACACTGGGCGTGACACCATATGGTATGGAATATCCCTTTGGTCAGTTTGGGTCAGGTCTCTTGGCTGTGCCCCCTCCCCTCCCGGCTTCTTGTGCCCCCGGCAGAGCATGGGGAGCTGGAAAAGCCCTTGACTAGTACAAGCCCTACCCAGCAACAGCCAAAACATCGGTGTGTTATCAATATTAGTCTCATACTAAGGCCAAAGCACAATGCTTGTGAAGAAAATTAACTCTATCCCAGCTAAAACCATGACACAGGTACACCTGACTGTCTCACCAAAACAGCAGTTATTCACTATTTAAACCTGTTTATTGTTGACTTGGCTGTGGTCAGTACACTATTTTATCTACAATCTTGCCTCAACTAGTGTCTTTAGGCTGCAGACTTCTGTAAGAAACACTTATTACTACAAGTTTGCAGTACTTGCACAGTGGATTTCAAACCAAATTTAGATGCCTCCTGTAAATCACCATCATTGTGGGGTTAATAGCGGAGGTTTGATTGGATCTTTTATTCCTGATAAGAAACTTTGTTTTCTACATGTTACTTTTTTTCACTGTGTTACAAAAAGTACTTAAACCCAACCTTATAATTTTGAGAAAATTGAGACTATGCAGCTGCTGGAGCTGACAGTGTCTGACAAATACTTTTCCTTTGGGGTTATGTCAATTATGTTGTTACAGAACATGCTGAGCCTGGATCCATCCTGGTTTTGTGGTTTGTTTTATTTTTTTGACATGTCACTGGGAGTTGTCATTTGCAATAATGGATGAAATGGTTACATTCAGGCAGCACTTTCTTTAGAAAGTTCTCCTTTCTGGAGAAAGATCATTGTTAATTGCAGATTGGAACCATTGTAGCTTTTCGCATTAAGCAATCTGGTAATTTATAAACATGTCTCTGATCATCTATGGCTGTTCGGGTAGCTGCACTAAATAAAGATTCAAAAAGCTGCAGTGTCCTAAATAGTTTCACGATGACAAAAGAAGCTCTTTTGGGTTTTTTTTCTTTGTTTCTCTTCCCTGCCCCCCCGGTTTTTGCAATTTCCAGTCCGGATTTTTGTAACTGATAGTATTCTGAGATAAGCACACAGAGCTTGATCCAAAGCCGTACAACTTAATTGAGCTTCCTTTGTTTTTTATTAGAGTGTAGGATCAGAAATGCCCAATAGTTTTTAAATCAGATGTCACAATTTCTGCCTAGCAAACCACGCAGGACCAGGGCAGGGCCCAAGCACTGGCAGATTTTTTGAATGATTATGGTTTCTGCATGATTTTGGCCATGCATTCGAAGCGATTCTTAAGTTTGTTCACATTAATTAGCACAGGCCATTGGTTATTTTCAAGAAGCAGTTTGGATGAGGCCATGTGCCCTGAGGGGAGGGAAAGGATTTAGCTGGATGGCTGTGATCCATGTTGTGCCAGCATGTTGAAGGAGAGCAGTCCTTGCCCCATTTTAGAGAGGGTACAGATGGAGCCTGGTAGTCTAAGATACAGTAACCCAACACAGTCTCAACAGATCTCATGGAAAGATAAATTTTAGGACTTGAGGTATTTTAGGGGCAAGATTCCTCTCTCCTGCCTTTAGGCAATCACAGGTATCTCCACCAAGGCTAGTCATGCTGAGTTCATAGTCAATGGAGAGAAAGGGGCACTTTTAGGCCATGCTTTGCTTGACTTATTTCAGACTTCTACACTGAGATGGGAGAAACCACACATGCAAAGCTTTATAGCTCGGACGTTGGAAGGGGCACACCAGAGATGCTGCAGCAGTGTGTCTAACCCCCTACTGAGGTTCTGTAGTTGGCTGGATGACAAATTGCACCCAAAAAGTTTGTTTCTCAGCAGTATTTGTGTAGTAGGATGACTTTCCCTGATGTTGCCTTCTGTTTGGAATTGGAGCCATAGACTTTTAGGAAGGTGTTTCATTAAAGATAACAGGTTAGCTGCTTCATTCAAACAAAAAAAAAATCCTTATTTTGGATTTTTTAAAAGTAAGGAGACCTACCTTTGTTAAAAGGAGTCTCTGAGACTGCACATTCTATGTAGAGACAGGCTTAAATATTTTATTCCTTCAGGATCTCTAATATCATTGTCATAAAACATACACAACACTGTATCTGAGACCACCAGACTGAAGGCAACTCATCAACAAATCCCATGAAAAGAAAAATTCTTGCAAAATGTACTGTTGTTGGATTAAAACTTACGCTGCAGTTATTATTCCTATTACATGTGGAGACGACTAATGCAATTACCTATAAGCTATGCCCTTTTCAGATGTTCAACACTTGTTTAAAATTTCCTTAGCTTGCTCCCTTTGAAATTCCTGTTACGTGCCAAAACACTGAATACAAAATCCAATGTTGTATTAATCAATTTCTTGGCATCTTTTTTGTAGCCACAAGGTTCTGCAGCTTTTTATGGCACTTCCCATCGTACTATTTGTTGTCTCTATTTGATTTTTTTCTGTTTTCTTTTTCACTAACTTTGTGACCTCATAATGGCAGTTAACCTGCCTTGAAACATTAAAGGTGTAAAAGGAAAATAGCTCAGCTTCAATTTTGGTTTGGTAACATTACACTGGTTCCCAACATAAATAAATATCAAAGCCATTTTTGTATGACTTTGCTCTTAGGTCCAAGAAAAAAAAAATTAAAATGTAGTGCTCCTGCTTGCAATTAATATTCGGAATAGTATGGCATGGCAAATCTGTGAGAAAACTCTTAATCTCACATTCTTCTCAAATTCAGTCAATCAGACAAAAAGCCAGTTGCTTCTAAAAAGCAAAATTTCTTGGCCCTGTTTCTGTAGAGAGAGGAACTTCTATCCTTAAAGTAATAGTCCATGACTCTTAAGGAGTTTCACATCAATTTTTTTTCGGCTTACAGTAGTTCATAGCCTGTGACACTTGACATGTTAACAACACTAAGCCTGAGTCACTGTTTTCCTTCTATTTTTATACCACCTTCATCAGGAAAGCCTTTTAACACAAAGACCACTTCAGCTGGTCTATGCTACCTTAACGAGGAGACCAGCTTCATAGTAAATGCACACAAGAGTTTCATAAAAACCTCTATCCTATCGCACATCCCCCAGTAGATCAGGATAAATGATTGGGAAGGTTGAATTGAGGCAGAAAAACAAGTATCTTTAATCATATATGCATATATATTTCTGATCTCTGGGGGCACCCACAAAGGCAAGATATTCAGGCTGGGTTAGTCACTAAAACTTGTAAGTAGTGATGCATGCAGTCTGTCCTGTTGCCTTGGGCATCTCTTGGAGTGCTGAAACACAAGCTATTATTGCAAAGAAGGAATAAGAAGAAAAGCATTTCCTCTTACAGTAGATTTTTCTATAACGGTAGAACAAAGCAAGATCTAAGCAGCACGAATGCTGTCCAGCATAGAGGGTTTGCAGCTCTTCCTGGTAACCAGTGAGGGCTGAATGTGGTGTCTTAGCTTGGCTGAAATGGTGTCCATTTAAACACTGTCTCAAAGCTGGGACAGCCGAGAGTGATGGCTGGCTGTTGAGAGTGATTGCCACTCCACTCACCCTGATACATCTCTTGGCAATGGCAGGCACCTCATTTTGCCTTCCCATAAACACAGCTGGTGACGGGGTCCTGAGTATTTTACTGACACTGCCTGATCTTAGGCAAAAATCTGCTTTGCCTTCAGGACTTCGGTGATTTGCTGCTATGCCCAAGCTAGTGGGACTACGTGATCGAGAGAGTATATTAAACTGGCTGTTGGGCTATGATGTTGTAGCTTTCCAGCTTCTGGAACACAGCTGGTTCATGTCTGACCAGCTCAGAAACCTCCTGCCTGTTAAGGTCTATCCAAAGTCTAGTTTGGTGACATTACACTACTTAGAAAGAAAGTGCAAGTGCAACTTAAAACAACTTAATCCACAAAGCTTAATCAAGGTATCTGATGCAGTCAACAACATGATTAACATAAAGACAGAATTTGAAAATTAAGCTAGTAACAAAGGGTTTTTTTCCATAGTCATTTTTATTACAGAGTATGTAAACAGGTATGGCTTGTCCAATAACTGCCACCTTCTACATTCAGAGAAAACTGATCCCTGCACAGAAATAATTTCATGACACCAATTTATCTGAAAGTCTTCCTTGTAGAGTACAAATCCAAGATTCAAATCATGTAGTTGCTATTATGAGGCAGCAAACTGCATATGACCTGAATAGGCTAAATGGGCCATTTCAAGACAAACTGTATGATTGCCTCGAGCATAGCTCATGCAGGTGTCCTCAAATGCACTATGAGATTACAAACCTGTGTGGGGAACTGATTCAAGGTAAACCTGTTTGCTTCCCAGGATCAATGTCAGTGCAAGTGAATTCCAGGCACAAGTGAGGAAAGCTCTGTTCTTCTCCAAGTTTACCCTAAGTGGAGTCAGAATTAAGGTTCTTGCTTCTCCTTGAGATATGTTGCCCTCAGTAAGTCCCAGCAAATGTTTGTGAACTGCTTAATTCCCCCTCACAACCTTGTCGTTCTTCATGTTCTAGGTATTTTAGGATGTGGTAGCTGGAAACTGTAAAGTGTTACATAAATGCCCATCATATATAGGTCTAATCAGGAAATCTCTTTGATAAAGTAAATGATGAGATTTAAATGTTGTGGGTAAGATTCATCTGCTTTAGCTTTAGACATCTGCAGTTGATAGCCCAGCTGTCCCCCCCTGGGAAACTCACAGTCAGCAGAAAGAAATAAACACTTCCAGAGTGATTCATCATGTCTCTTTAGATATGTATGATAGAGTTAAGTGAATTGTGCCAGACTTCACGGATGCTGTTGATTAGATCTTCCATGAAGAGAGCCCAGGGTCAAAAATTAACTTTATATCCACGTAGGCATTTGTGTTTGGACAAATGTTTTTACCTTTTAATTTTTCATACCTATTAAAAAGTAGAATGTACCTGTGGAAAGGGAAGACGTTACTACTTCAGCGTTCGTGATCATGTTTGTTCAACCACCTCTGAATCCAGGGAAGGCAATTTTAGCTTGTTTCACTCAGAATTTTATTTTAGTTTTGCCTTAGAGTTGAATGTTATGATTACTAGGCTGAAGGCTATTCATGAGGGTGAGCTTTTAAAGAGAAAAAAGCATTTTTTAGCATTGAAATAGTTCTATATAAGTCTGCATTTAGCAAATAAATGTCTACAAAGGGGATGGGGGGAACCCTAGTTGTCTTTCTCAGTAGCTACTTTTTATAAAGTGCTCAATACAGATATTCTTAGTATATACCTATGCATTAACACCGGTATATATTTGGGCACAATAGGCAAAAAAAATAAAAAGATCCTGTAGCTGATCCATTTATGATTTTTATTTTGCTTCATTCTTGGAAGTGGCTCAGACTATGGGCTATCAGAGGGCTTGATATTGTTTTATAGCACAGAAACAATGAATGTTTGCGAATGGTAAATATGCTCATCTGAGCCTATCTCTTTCTGCTACGATATTTGCAGCTTTCTTTTGGTCTACACTGCAACATCTTGTTCTAGTTCACCTATGGAAAATTCCAATGTAGTCTAAAGTGACCGATAGAAACCCCCAGTTACAACTTGTTGATATTTGTTTAGCTGGTATTTGCTCTATAGGAAGCTTAGAACCAGACATTTAGTGAGTACAAATCAGCATATCGCCAACTCATTCTTATTTCTTTTTGCAAAATCACATGACGATTGAATCTGGTCTAGTGTAAATCAATTCTTCCTACAACAGTTACTGCTTAAACTAATGTTTTCTTAGCATCACTGAGGCAACCAGCCTTCATTTATATCTGGAATGATTGCTTAACAGAAGTTTTTTTCATAGTGATATTTTCCATATTTAAAGACATACCGACAGCCCAATGTGGTCTCTTCTCCATCAGGTTTCATCCACCTAACCTGCCTTAGAAAAATTTGTCCCAGGAGATGTGTCTGTGTTTCCTTGGAAAGCCAAATGTGATAGGTGGTAGTGCAAGGTGTGCATTCCTTAAGCTGCTTTGAAAATGTTGCCTTCCTGGATCTCCAGCAATAACTGCCCAGTTAACTAACTGAAACCCCAAATTAATTCCTATAAGTAATTTGATCAGTAGCAAGTAGAATTTTTTGATGATCCAAACAAGCCTGATAACTAATAATTCAGTGTTTTAGAACAGAAAGACAAGGGGCCAGAGGATAGAAGGCATTTCTTATTCCTTATCAAGCTTACAGCCTAATTCTTCTGATCAGAGTAAGATGTGGCAATCCATCTGTTTCCAGTTGCTGCTCTTAAGTGAGTATTAGATACTAGAAACTGAAGAATGACGTTTCTGAGTAGCTGGAACTAGAAACTTTTCCCGGAAGTTATAATGACAGCAATCTTAAAAGATGCATGGTTCCATCTGATATGGCTTTTGCCTCATTACTGATATCAAGACTAGAAGAAAGGTGTCTGGAAACTTGGTCAAAAATTTAACACAACTGCTTATAAAGGGTATCTGCTGTGTAACTATATGTAATGAGCTGTGATCTATATTGTCACCATGTTTACCAATCTTATAGGATGACTCATAATGAATAAGCATAGGGGCTGTCACTTCTCACACAGTGTGTCTCGTGTATACATGAAACAAAAAAGGCTAGAGTTGTGCATTTATGTCCTCATCTTCATCCTTACGGGCAGCTGACTGTAACCACTGTCACCATACTGCCCAGAGCAAAAAGCAGCTATGATGTCATGAGATGGGGTCCGCACCTCTGCCTAAGCCAATGTGGCCAAATGGCCACATAATGAACTCGGTCTCCCAGAAGTCCTTGGAGCCTGAGGCAATAATATACCCCATACCTGGGAATTCCTGTCAGTGGTATTTTTATTTAGGAATTGAAGGTTTGCTCTATAGCTGTTCAACTCACCTTGCCATCTGAGGGAAAGTGGCTTAAAAACACATTAGAGATTATGTCAGGACTCTTGGCTCCTTTGTCCATGTGCTCATGGTGTGTCAAATGGACCATTTCCTTCTGCTGTACAATCAACCTGGAGAGAAGAAAGTCCATTAGGGCTAAGCTACCTCCTGATTTCTCCCACCTGCCCCATGATAGAAGCAAACTTGGAAATTGCTTCACATTAAAGCCAGATTGCTAGGGTCAGTGCTGTCAGGGAAAAGACGGCATAATTTTCTAAACAATGAAACACCCTCACTTATGGGATGCGGGAATGAAGCTGTGTAGCCAATTTAATCCTTGCAGAGCTCGTACTTTATCAGCCTACACACTATTATCCCTTTCACTGCTGGCTAGAGTCTGCATTGTAGACTTGTCACTCCAGCAAGGACCTGGAGGGATTATATTAACTCTTGGGCTGCTTCCAGGCGTCCCACTGCAGAACTCCCACTGACTTAGCAAAACACAACCAGGTTGGGTTTTCATCTTCCTTCTGCAGTTGTAAAGGCAGGCTTTGCTGTAACTAAACACATTGTTCTCGTCCAGTGGTTCCAAATGTGACCTTTCTGTTAGGAATGCAGCAGCAGGGATTTGATTCCAATTTTAAATACAGGTTCTAGCCCTCATGCCCTGACCTCAGAAAACTATTTTCTACTTCCTTTTGCAGCAATCTAAACTCACAGTGTAGGGCTTTAAAACTTGCTGAATGGTAAGAACGTAAGTTGTACAGGTCTGTTGGTAATAATTATTTCCATAAGCTTTTCCCACTTCTCTGGCTGTTCCTGTTATCCATGCCTCGTATTACTCCTTGCTTTTACTTACCTTTATTTCATGTAATTTCCTTTTTCTGCTCAACATCTTTTAGATGGACCTCTCTCCGTGGTTGTTATAGCTACTTAAATTCAGAAACTCTGCTACCTATTAATATTTCAGGTAATAGAAAAAGAAGTAAATTGTCTCTCAGGTCACAAACAACTCTTAAACCACTTTTTTCCTGCTCTTCTATTTATCTTGCAAAAGCTGTCCATGCAAATCCTTCTGTTTTAATTCCATACCTTATACACTTTGAATCTAACCTTTACATCTCTATGCGTTACAAGGCAGTAGTAACTTGTCATCTCATGCACATGTACATATTGACAACTGTTCTGAACTTCTAAATGTTATTGTAATTGTGTAATGATTAGCTCACTTTAACAGAAATACCTTTCAAAACTAATAACACTGCACATATAGAGAAACATATGTTAAGCCTGGCCATTTTTTCCCCCTCCTTGTTTCTCGTTCATTGCACCAGAAAACAGAACGTAACTCTTTGTAAGCTCCCCACTGGCAGCTCTTAGGGTTTGCTCTGCCTTTAGGCTTCCAGACGGCTACCTGCTCCAAATATCATCTACATATTAGATCTGTTGTTGAGTCAGCCTCCAATATAAGAAGGGCACAGGAAAATCTGGCTCCTCTTTTTTTTTATGCCTGATCTGTAAAACTGCCTTGACTGTAGCGCTTGGTCCCCAAAACTGGTGAAAGGTTTGGAGAACAGGGGTGGAGGAAGAAGCAGGGTTGGGAGTTCATTAGGAGCCAGCAAGGGCTGTGTGCAGGAAGAAGGGGTGTAAGATTTATTACACTGTGAAGCTGGGGAGGTGTTTACGTGAGCAATGTTTCCAGTGCAAAGCTATTTTAAAATAGATTTTTTGGGCTTTATTTTGGAGCAAGAATTATTACAGACACACTACCACTTCAATAAATGTTGGGTTAAGTAGTCTGATTAAAGGTTTAAAAAATTACAATTAAACTTTTAGCGCTTGATCCCACAACTTCAGTTAGATTCTGTAGAGAGATATAGATTGTCTAGAGTGTATAATTCAATATTAATATAATTCATTAATATAATTCAATATTAAGCAGAGCACAGGTTAAGGTGAGTGGTTCAGATGAAGATTCCTGGTCTGATGGCCCCAGCCTAGACAACTGTGTAGTTTGGCGTGCAACTGACCCAAATGCTTTTTTATTGGTACAGTCAGCAAAAAACCTGCAGACATTTTTTTTTTGCATCTTCACATGGACAGCATGTGTAGCCCTGTTCCTAAGGTACTATTTTATTCTATATTTGGTCATATATCCAAACTGGAATTGCAGTTCCCTACTGGTGCAAATAAACACAGAGCTCACTCCAGTAAAAAGGACTCCAGATTTGTGTCAGTTAAGGACATGAATATTTTTCCTTTGAGCCTTTACATTTCTGTCCCACCTCATCACGCCAACTTAAACCACTGCCAGTCTATCAGTGTTAATGGAGTTGTGCCTGATTTATAATGTTGTGACACTAAAATCAAACTGAAAACCCATAAAACTTTTAATTCATCATTTTAACATGCAGTAATCAATGTAACCTACTTTCATGCGAATTATTTTACTTAGAGAAATAGATCAACATGAATTCTTTCTGTATTTCTTCAAGATAAAAATGACTGCAAGCTGTTTACGCTGTGCCCATGGCAGTGAACAACTCCGCAACATTTCTGCATATCCCTTATTGTTACAATTGCTTTTATTCAGATTTTTGAACTTTCCACAATCTAAAAGAATTCATTAAAAATTAAGTCACCAACCTGAGTAATTCACACTACATGTTTCAGCTTCCTTGGCATTATCCTTTCAGCCTCACCCTCCTATTTTTGGCATCCACTCTAAGAAAATAGAGACACCTGATTGACTGAAAACACTTAAAAAGAACAATAACCATTTGAGATCAAATAGAGCAAGACAAGAAATTGTGTTTGGACTTTATTCTTCAGGCTTGATAGCTTTCTAATCTTTTGTAATATAAGCTCTGTCCAAGTCACAGCAGTCAATAAGGAATGCAGGCAGACTGTGTCTCGCTAACTGGTCCCAAAAAGATGAGTACGTACCTTGAAGTTTTGCTGGTTCATGATAACAGTAGTACAGCAAAGGAATTGTGAGGTTTCAGCACCTCACAGGATGGTGGTCACCATCATCTGGGCTTCCCAGATGTGCACATATGGCGTGGCTTTGCGCTGGGAGTACATCCGACCTCCGCTCTCCCTCAACTTCTGAAATGGATTCTGAAGTCACATGAACAAACCACATTAATTCATCTTATTGGTAAATATTACCTTGAAAGTTGGTTCTTTTTCAATGTTTAGTTTCACACGCATACATAATGAATTAATTTTCCTCAAGGAGACCCCAATATTGTTTCACCTGAGCTAGTGAAACAGAAACATTTGTGGTGAGCAACTAAAAATATCCTAACAGTTGAGTTGAGAAAAATGTGCATTAAATTATAACAAGACATGGTCTCCAACTCCCATTAAAGGCATGAATCCCTGTCTCTTCTCCACCGTTACCATTACACTGGATGCTTTATTTTCCCTCCTCGAAAGACAGAAGCTTCCAAGTCACCTTGCCATTTATGAATTGTTGCTGTTAGGATGATGACTGCAGTTTTGCTCTATTAATTCCACTTTCCAATTCCAAGCTGTAATTTTTGCTATTGCTGTAATCCTTTTCACCAGTAGACAGTGCACTTTCATTTACCTCTTGCCCTGCTTACAAGAACAGTGGGAAAATCATAGAATCACAGAATCATTAAAGTTGGGAAAGACCTCTAGGATCATCAAGTCCTCCTGGCTGGACCTGGGGGCATGGGGCTGAGGCAGCTTCACCTCTATGAGCTACCAGATTTAGCACCTCCATGGCAGGCAATGCAGTTGCAGTCAACTGTATTTCTGGAGTGGTCCACAGGAATCTGTTACATATAATAGTGGGGTGTAGCAGGCAGAAGGCAGTTTTAATCTGGACCAGAATATTAAATTTGAAGAATATGAATACTGAAAGAAGTAGAAGTATAAATGAATCTTTAATATTTTCTTTTACCCTTCCTCTGTGCCACCTGGTACTTTTTTCTTGGGGAAACACTCATGAAATTCATGTTCCAATAAATAGCAAAAGGTCATTTCATAATTACTATGATTGCTTTTATTAAACTGCCCTCCTCTAAACAACCCTGGTGTGATTGCTCCAAAATGAGTTACATTTTCTAAATTAGTTCTACCAAAAGCTAAATAGACTCATATAAAAGCAGAATGAAAATTAATATCAGAAGAAATTTTGTATGGTTTGAATATTGTTGTGATCAGCAGTTTTGGAACAATGTGTCCCATCTGGATCTGCGGTGTAATTGAAAATGCAAGTTGTACTAACAAAGGTAAAAAACCTGGCAGTCCAGGGAAGCACTTCTCAAACACCCACTCAAACCCACCACTTTATAACATGTAGTGCTGGTCTGAATTGATTTGCACTTTACAGAGAGAGGAGGAAGAAAAGCTGCACAAGTGGCAAACTCCTAGATGTGAGAGCATTCTTGCACAACGTAGTGAAATTCAGATGCTTCAGAAAGCAAGAGGCAATAAAGCTATAAACCATATGGGAACTAGGGATCAGGAACCATGATGAGAGCCCTGTTGTTGTTATTACCTTTTTTAGCAGTAAGAGGTAACAGGCATTTAAAATTTGAGCTAGAGGAAACATTTACAGGCTTATGCACAGTAAATGTGTTTTATTCCCTGTGTTTCAGAAGTCATTTTCCTTCACACATGTACTCCTTGAAAGTACTTCTATTGCTATAAGGTGAATAATGGGGCTATAAGCTGGTGAACTGAGACACAGAAACCTAGCCCACAGTTTCCAACACATTGTTTCTACTAGTGAATTCATCAAATGTTTTAAAACAAATTCCCCATAATCCAGTCTATTCTGCAGGGGAGTTCCATGTAAATACTGGCTTTTAGCAACACTCATGGAAAGTGTCAACAAAGTTTAAGTCCCAGTTTATTCATGTTGGTAGATAGTAGTCTTTATAGAATCATAGAATAGTTTGGGTTGGAAGGGACTTTTAAAGGTCATCTAGTCCAAGTGTCTTGCAGTGAGCAGGGACACCTTCAACTAATGAGTTTGCTCAGAGCCCCGTCCAACCTGACTTTGAATGTTTCCAGGGATGGAATATCTAACAATCTCTCTGGGCAACCTGGGCCAGGGTTTCACCATTCTCACTGTAAAAAATTTCTTCCTTATATCCAGCCTAAATCTGCCCTCCTTTAGTTTAAAACCATCACCCCTTGGCCTGTCACAGCAGGCCTTGC
The DNA here is from genome assembly GCF_949628215.1 of Phalacrocorax aristotelis. Lineage (NCBI taxonomy): Eukaryota > Metazoa > Chordata > Aves > Suliformes > Phalacrocoracidae > Phalacrocorax > Phalacrocorax aristotelis. The sequence goes on along the minus strand of NC_134277.1, from coordinate 4,240,910 downwards.
TAAAGAGGTCGCCCCCACCCTTCCTACAGCCCCCTTTAAGCCCTGGGAGGCCGCAATAAGGTCTCCCCGCAGCTTCCCTTCCCCAGGCTGCACAACCCCAGCTCTCCCAGCCCGGCCTCGCAGCAGAAGGGCTCCAGCCCCCGGAGCATTTCTGTGCCCCCTCTGGCCCCGCTCCAACAGGTCCATGTCTTTCATGTGTGGAGGGCTCCATCAAGCTTCATTCTTCAGATTTCAAGGACTGTAACAGTAATCATTAGAGTCTTCTGAGAAGCCAATTATTCTGTTTCCTCCTAAAGAAGGTGAATGTCTCCCCATGTTTTCTGAGCTCCTGAGCTCTTTGCAGTCCCTGTTCTGCTGTTGGCCAGGACAGCATCACTGCAGTTGGTGACGTAAAGCAGACAAGTTGTCCTAGCTCAGTTCACTACTGGTCACCTTATGCCATGCTTGCTTTTTTGACTCTTTTTCAGGTTCCCTAGGAAGGATACAGAGCCAGAAGGATTCATGTGGAGATCTGTCTATGGTGAAAAACTTCCTGAAGAGTTTCTCTTTTCCATTAAAAGTAAATAGATAAATAAATAAACAGACCCTCAGAACTTACTTTTCCTATGACTTTTCACCCCAAAAACAGAATCTGCAACTTTAAATGCTGATTACTACCTCATGCATGGCTGAGATGTTTTCTCTGTGTAATGAATGTGGCTGTATCTGTTAGGGTTTCCTTGTATTTGCACAGAACTTCCTTACAGAAATGTTGAAAGTACGCTGTTCTTCTGCATGGAGTGTCATTCCCACGAAGGGCATGCACTGCAGGGCTGCAGAGAAGGCAGGGGCAGAGGGACTGAGAGGGTCGTTGAGAGGCACAGGAGACTGGGGTCCATCCCTGGAAGGGCTGGGTCTGCTGGGCCATGCAGGACGTGCCAGAGGATGTGGGGAGGCTGCCACCCCCAAGGGGGGTGGGACGCAGGGAAGCTCTTTGGCATAACAGGGAGGACAGTGCATAAAAGTGTGTTTTAGTTTGGTTCCAATCCTGCAAACTCTCCACCTTAGTCTTCAAAATACCAGTGAAGGACTTCCACCTGTGTGTAGGCAGGTGGGATTGCTCTTTTATATCATTCTGTTTCATACCATTACTTATATCAGTTCATTATTCTTTCTGCACTGCACCTGTTTCTAAGCTTTTCCCCCCCCAACAGTTATTATACAGTTTAGCTCATAATTTTTGGTCTACACAAGTTTTTAGTCTTAGTAGTATTTTTCTTGACAGGCATTACCATGTACCTAATCCTTGACTGCTGAATCTTTTACCTCTGAGGAGATATGGCCAAGTTATTAATTTCTGTAAGCGGGTGACCCCCTCTGTTACGTTCCTGTTCTGCCAGAAGGCAAACACATTGCCATGCATTGGATTCAAACATTTGCACTGGACGTATGAAACTGATGTCCTGGGCCATGAAATATGTTAATTATCTCCAAATACTTTTTGCTACATATTGCTGATGACCTGATTGTTACATGTGCTGAAAGCAACTTCTTGTGCAAGAGAACTTGTCCCCACTAGTTGCTCTCCCTCCTAAGAGGTATCTGAGGACACAGATGGGTGAGAAGCAAACAACACTTGAGCAGCCTTTTGCTGAGAAACCCTGCCTATAACAAGCAACTGGAGAAGCAGAGGAACTTCAAAGGTTCTCAGTTTGTACTTCACATGGTAGAAAATCAACTTGACATCTCTTAGAATACACCTAATACACCTTTATAAGATCTTGGTTGTTGTGGGTATGGGTTATTTGTTGGAGGAAGAAAAGATGGGAAAAAAAAAGATTCTTTATAGAGAGAAAACCAATACATTGTACTACAAGTGCCAAGACACCTGGGGAAGACCAAGAAAACCTGTGTGAGGCAACCCTTCGCTTAAACCTTTCATGCCTCTGCTCCAGTGAAGAAACCAAAGACATCACATTGATATCCATGGGGGTTTTGTATGTAAGAAGGAAAGAATGAAATGAGCCTAAATGTTGCACAAGAGGGATCCTGGGAGGCAGACCTCTCTGCTGAAGATAGGCATTAAAAAGGACAAAAAGTTTGTGTCAAAACAAGCTTTAACTTTTACTTAGTAGTAAAGCGATAGGAGTACTTCCCTGGCAATTGACATGTCCAGGCCATAGAAACGTCAGTACTGTTACCCAAACTGAGCCCTTCTGTTCCAGGTTTTGAGTCTTCAAACTGAACTTTCAGTTCAAGTTTTATTGAATTAGCTTGAGAGCTAAACAGCAAAGAACAGATTTTGGACCCGTGGCGGTGATGCGTACGGATCACAGATTTTGGGCATATTTCATACAGTTGAGTTTTGCTGCTCAGCACAATTCCTATTTGTAAATTACTGTGGGTATCTGCTGAGCTGGTACTTCAGTCTACACCCTGCAGTAATGCACTAGAAAGGATCAATGGAAATAAACACTGCTTTCTCCTCCTGCAATGCATTACCAAGCCATTTTACTTCATATCTGTGGTCCTACCATGCGCTTTCAACGGACGACAGTTAAGACACCAAGTGAATTTCAATCAATTAGGTTCAGAGAGTCAAGTCTGAGTTGGCTAAGTCTGGAAGTTTCAAAGGTCCCTAAATAAAGAATACAACTTCCTTGGTATTTCAGTGGGACTTTGAAAGTCAGAAATTTCTAGGTCCTCTATCTGAGTACAGACGTGGTCCATCACACCTTCTACACTTCAGCAAACACTGGAATCATCTGTTGTGTTATTTAATGTTGAGAAATGTAATAACAGTATTGCCGTTGCCTGCAGAACAATCCACTATACAGTGGGTAATTTTGCTGGGGAAATTCTCTCACTGTTTTGTTTATTTTAAGCTGTAGATAAGGATTCTGTCTAGAACATGAAAGAAAGGAAGGTAAACTTTCCATAAGGTCATGCTGGCTGGCAGTTCAATTCTATTGAGATATTCTTGCACTCAGACAGGTTTCTAGTCCTGGGAGTCTTCAGTTTTTGAAACAAGTTTTACAGTTCTGGGGATGAAAGAGAACAAAGCCTGTTAAAATGGTGCAAGTTTAATAACTATGTTTAATTACCATGAAGATGCATACTTCGTATTCTACAGTTTCATGCATGTTACATTTTCTTGTTTGCTTTAATTGATTCCATATCTTCCACAGGTTAAACTAATAAATTTTGATGACTGTAATACTATACTGTCCTGGTTTCAGCTGGGATAGAGTTAGTTTTCTTCCTAGTAGCTGTTATAGTGCTGTGTTTTGGATTTAAGATGAGAACAATGTTGATAGCACACTGATGTTTTAGTTGTTGCTAAGTAGTGCTTAGCTACTGATGCTGGCTGGGCATCAGTAGGCGGGTGGTGAGCAATTGCATCATGCAACACTTACTTCGTGTATTCTACTACTATTATTATTATTAAACTATCAAACTGTTCTTACCTCAACCCATGAGGGTTTTTTTTTTTCACTTTTACTCTTCCAATTCTCTCCCCCATCCCACCGAGGAGAGAGAGTGAGCGAGTGACTGTGTGGTGCTCATTTGCTGGCTGGAATTAAATCACGGCAGTCCTGTTTTGGCACCCAACAGGGTGCTCTAAGGGTTTGAGATATTGAGAGATTAACCAGAGTGTATGAAGGAATTTATACCTGTTAACTGTTGCAGGTCACAATATTGATTCTTCTGTTCTTGATATTAGTTTATCTGATCTGCACCAGGCTCCTTTTTCTGCTGCACGTGTTAAAGATTTGTGTTGGGTTTTGTGGTTTGCTGTGCTTTGCAGTGATGAGTGATGATTTGCCTGGGAGATTTGTTATTAAAACACTGGCCTTGAGCTTAATCTGGTATTTGAGCTTTGCACTGAAACCATTACTGTCTTTTGGGTATAGGAAATACAGAATGGCACATTTGCTACCTTCTTCTATGATGTTTCCTCTGTCATTACAATAACTTTTCAGTATTTTGAACATCCTTGGATAGTTAAGATACTTCTATTGCTATTTCTTAGGGGTATTTTTCAGCTTTGTCGAAGGTTAATAAGTAATTTAAGAATATCATGCAGAAATCTGCCCCAAGGCTTGATAGTTATGAGTGGCAGGGTGTGTGGGATAGCATGGGCAAATGCCTAGGATGGTGGGCACCTCCAGTGTTTTGGAACTTCACCCCTGAACCGAGTGCAGAATCCTGAAAAATTAATAGAATATTGGGAAAAAATATGTTGTCACCCTGGCAATTCTAGGGAGACACAGATAACTGCAAGGTGCTGACGCCTGGCCCATACCTACCAAGCCCTGTTCAACACTATTCAGTACCCTCAAGGGGAAGAGAATGTCTGGATCTGACAACAAAACGCCAGGCACTGCAGCCACTCCAACGCTGGCATCAGGCACTGTGGTTACTCCAAGCCCCATGGCAGGCACTGTGGCTGAACCACAGAATCAACCCGTGCCGGTACCAGTTGTCCCTATACACAGGAAGAAATCTTGGAAGCAAAAGTCAGATCATTTAGTAAGGGATGATGAAAAAGTAGGGCAATATGAGAAAAGGAGAAGGAAGAGGATGAACTCACAAGTAAGACAGTAACCACCTGATCCCTATCCCTGAGTGAACTGCGAAATGTGCAAAAGATTTCAGCCATCGTCTAGGTAAGCACATTATCACCTGGCTGCTCCGACGCTGGGATAACGGGGCCAGTACCCAGGAATTAGAGGGTAGGGAAGACAAGCAAGTGAGATCCCTTTCTGGGAAAAGGGGGCATTGACAAAGTGATTTGAAAATGGACACAAACCCTCAGCCTCTAGAGGCAGCTCCTGTCCGGTGTGAAGGAAAGGTACACCTTTAAGGAAGTTGTTAGGTATCACCCAGGAAAGTGGGCTACCATGGAGAGAGGCATCCAGCACCTGCGGGAATTACCCATGCTGGAGGCCATTTATAGTGACCTGGACAAGGAGCAGTTATCCAAAGATCCAGATGAAGGCCAGTGCACATGACCCATGTGGTGGAAGTTTGTACGGGGTGTACCATTGTTGTATGACAATTCATTGGCAGTAGCGACCTGGAAAGATGAGAGGGACCAATGGTGGATGAACTCCAATGGCTGACCAACTCCTTCAATACAAAGAAAGTCTCTCTTCCTCCCTCATCTCCTTTGTGGAGAAACTGTCCCAGAAGGTCCAGCAACTCAAAGAAGATATGTCCTACTCCCTACCTGCACAGACCAGTATCTCAGCCATTAGGAGTAAGTGTTCTCCTGCTCAAGAGAGAGGATATAGTGGGTACACACCATGGTCCACCCTGTGGTTTCACCTGTGTGACCACAGAGAGGACATGAGGCAGTGGGGTGGAAAATGTACCTCAGTCCTAGAGGCAAGGGTACATGAGTATCAACGAAAAACAACCACCAAAGGGGGTCCTTCCAGGAAAATTACTGCTCCAGCTTCCAGTGAGCAGTTCCCCAGACAGAGCAGAAGAACTGATCTTACTCCTAATCTTATGAAGAGACTTCTGACTCATATGTACAAGAAGTGAGTAATGAATACTATAAGCAGGACTAGAGGGGCCCTGCCTCCAGTAGGTGGAGGAGAGGGATAACCGGGCTTACTGGACTGTGTGGATCCGATGGCCTGGCACGTCCGACCCACAGGAGTATAAAGCTTTAGTGGACACCGGCGCACAGTGCACCTTAATGCCATCAAACTATATAGGGGCAGAACCCATCAGCATTGCTGGAGTGACAGGGGGATCCCAAGAGCTAACTGTATTGGAGGCCGAAGTGAGCCTAACTGGGAATGAGTGGCAAAAGCACCCCATTGTGACTGGCCCAGAGGCTCCGTGCATCCTTGGCATAGACTATCTCAGGAGAGGGTGTTTCAAGGACCCAAAAGGGTACAGGTGAGCTTTTGGTGTAGCTGCCTTGGAGACAGAGAGAATTAAACAGCTGTCTACCTTGCCTGGTCTCTCAGAGTACCCTTCTGTTGGGGTAGTAATTTTCTTCCTAGTAGCTGGTATAGTGCTGCGTTTTAGATTTAGGATGAGAATAATGTTGATAACTCTCTGATGTTTTAGTTGTAGCTAAATAGTGCTTACACTGTGTCAAGGACTTTTCAGCTTCTCATGCTCCACTGACAGAGAGGGCTGGAGAAGCACAAGGTGCTGGGAGGGGGCACAGCCAGCACAGCTGACCCAAACTGGCCAAAGGGATGTTCCATACGATACAATGTCATGTTCAGTACATAAACTAGGGGGAAGCTGGACAGGGGCCCACTGCTCAGGGACTGGCTGGACATCGGTCAGCAGGTGGTGAGAAGTTGCATTGTGCATCACTTGCTTTGTATATTCTTTTATAATAATAATAATTATTATTTTTTATTATTGCTATTTTATTTTATTTTATTTCAATTATTAAACTGTACTTGACCCACAAGGGTTTTTTTCACTTTTACTCTTCCGATTCTTTCCCCCATCCCACCAGGGAGGGGGAGTGAGCAAGTGGCTTGTGGTGCTCAGTTGCCGGCTGGGATTAAACCACAACAAATACTTACATGTCTGTGTCGTTGAATCTCTTTCTTTTCAAAGAGCTCTTTTCAAAACTCTTTTCAGCTGAACTACTTGATTGGAGGAGGACTAATTTCTCTCCAAGCCTAATCAGTTTCTAATAAACCGTATAAAAAGTTAAGGATATGTGCATTTGTAGAGTGGTTTGTTATTTTTTTTCTAGAAACACACAGGGGCAGCAAGACTTCATTTGAATCCTACAACACAGCAAAGAAAGAATTGAAATATTAATAATGCATGGAATTTATATTGCACTATTCATTTTCAAAGCACTTGGCAAATCTTGCAGCTAATTGAATTCATAATACTGCTGTGGAGTTAGGGAGTAAATATTGTTGTGCTGAGGATATGTGAGGGTATATGAAGGCAAGATTAGGGGAATGTTACTGGAGGAGGGAAAAGCCCCAGGCCCGAACTGACAGCACTAACATGTCCCTTTTAGTCCCAGAAGTCAATCAGGAACAAATGTCAGGAAAATTATTTCACAGTTCAGTGTGTAGTGCCAATTATCTTAGATAATAGCAACACCTCATCTGAGGTGTGTGGTAGCGGTCAAAAAGACCTGTGTAGAAAATAAAAACCAACGTTCAGAGTTTAGATACCAACTGGAACAAGGTCCTCTGGGGTTGGCTTAAGAAGTCAAAGACCTCAAGGTGGTGTTAAAGCTCAGTGCTTTGTGTTGGCACGAGGGTCTGCACTAAGCATCAATATGAAAGAGGCTAAGGGGAGAAAAATCATTCAGGATCATGGTTAGTATTTACTTCAGCAATGACCTCAAACATGCTTACTTCTGAGTACACACTGAGTTATTTGGGCACAGGAGAAATTAGCCACCTTCTCCACTGCATCTGTAATGATTTACAACCTCAATATCAAGCCAGTAGGGATTGCTTTCCACGTTAGGTGCCAAACACCCGAGAATATATCAATAATACTCAGGATAATGAGTTTTCAGTCTAAGATGAAATATGGACAGGAACATGAGAAATTTTGATAGTAAGGTCCATGTTTTAGCTTCTCTATCCAAGTTCTGTGTGACTTTACCTTTGATCACCAGGGTTTTAGGAACCAAAGTTGAGGTTCTCGAAGGTATTTTGGTATTTCAGGGCTAGGTGCCCAAGAGCATTTAAAACAGTTTCAAACACAGTTAAGTTGTCAAAATCCATTCTGTGAGATGTAACAGATAATAAAATTTTATGTGGGCTCAAAAAGTGACTGCACAATTTCATGGACAAAAAGTCCTGCAAAGTGCTGCCAGGGCTCAGTAATTCTGAGTTACAAATTTCTGGAGGCTAGAGGGACATTCTGGGAATGTATCACTGCATGATTTCCCAGTTTTGATATTGTCCTCTACGCATCCACTATGGAGACACAGAGAGACTGAGAGGTTAGACTAATTTCCTCATTCCTAAGAGATTTATGATTACAGTTCTTGTACCAAATGACTGAAATTACTCGGCTGAAGAACAGATACCAGAGTGGCAGATTTGCACCTCATTACATTAAATTCATGGGTTTAGCTCATGTGAGCTGGCATGATGGTCTGGGCAAAAGACCCACACAAAAGACCCAGCAAAAAGACCCACACAAAACAAAGAAAGAAAAACCCCAAACAAACAAAAATAACTTAAGCTAATTAACACTGAATCTAGTAATTTGGGGTGGAAACATGGGACCTTCTTTGGATACTGACACATGATCTTCTGTCCTTAGACATCTGCAGTGAGTGTGAAATATCCTTGTTCATTTATTTTAAGAGAATTAATAACTGAATTGACATAGCTGATTGGAATGGCTCTAGAAAACTGAGGAATATACTCAAATTCTTTAATAATGTATGAATCTTGCGATAATAGCTCTACCAAAATGCTTTCCTGACTCATCTTCTGTTTTTGAGTCTGAAAGACAAAAAAAAAAAAGGAGGAACTTACAGGTTGTGACCTCAGTCTTTTTGGGTTTTTGGAGAAGGATTTTTTGTTGCAGTTTTTTAATCTCTTTCTGTTGCAAATTTTTTTAATAATATAGGTACTGAAAGAAGCTACCCTAAAACAAGTAGTCTGTAATCAAAGCTAAAAGCAGAGGGTCATAAACTTTGCATATTCCCTCATTCCACTTTGGACTCTGTTACCCTGTTTTATATATTCAAACCCAATCTATCAAGCTGAATAATTTGAGCTTTTTGAATGGCAGGCCTTTCAATACTGTGTTTTATTTCTGTTCATATTTTCATATTGTGAGTACTATCACACCACCAGGATACAAACAATTTCACTTCTAGCTATGCTTCAACGCTGCTGAATCATAGCAGCCAAATACTACCTTCAAGCCCATCTGTCCAAGGAGAACAAGAAGCAATTTGAAGTTTATCTGTACACAAACTGTTCATAAATCACTGAGTTATAGGAAGCATCATATCAGCTTCAGAAACATACTTCATTATAGGCAGCTTCCATTTTGTCAGTTGCAGCCACTAAAAAATGTATCAAGTTTCAAGAACAATGATTTTTTGGGAGCTTTTGTAAATAAATTGTGGGATTTTTTTGTGCTTAATACTCCCTTGTTAACAATTGAGTTTTTCATTACACTCTAATACTTATAAAGCTTCTCTCTACAAGAGTAAAAGCTGGCAGTTTTCTTGTTTTGATTTGGGTTTTTTTTTCTCCATGGAAAAGTTACTGTTTCACATTATTTAATGATTTCAGAAACTGATGCTTCAAGATATACAATAGCTCTCAAGCCTTGAGGAAATCTTTTCCTTTCATCACAAAATCAGAAGCGTGTCATGCTATGCTCTGCTTGATCTCCTGAGGTGTCTTCACTTTCATGGTTCCAGAATTGCAGAGTTTGCTTCACAAGACCCAGAAAAAGAGCAAAGTCCCCTAATGAATGGAGAGACAGATGTCAGTGGTACAAAGCCTAGTCCAGTGGTTCACGGCGTTGTTGCAGCAGGTAAATGATTCAGGGATGTCATGTGGACTTGCCTTGACCCTTGGCTTCAGTGGACCTTCCATGGTATCAGTTGGCATTCACCCAGCACAGCAGCCCATTCCCAATTTACCTCATCTTCCAGTGAGGAGCCACACACCAAATCCAGTTCTGCAGCTTCTTTCCCAGTTCAATTTCAACTATCGTTATTCACTGTGTTAAAGCATGATGCTGTGAAAATTTTAGTTCACTCCACTGCAAGGAAAGCTCCTCGCCCTCTGCATAATACTTTTCCAGCATGACAGGGTATCATCGAATCATAGAACTATTAAGGTTGGAAAAAACCTCAAGGATCATCACGTCCAACCATCAGCCCAACACCCCCGGGTCACCTAAACCATGCCCTCAAGTGCCACATCTACATGTCTCTTAAATACCCCCAGGGATGGCGACTCCCCCACCTCTCTGAGCAGCCTGTTCCAGTGCCTGACCACTCTCAGTGAAGAATTTCTTCCTGATACCCAATCTAAACCACCCCCGATGCAGCTTGAGGCCATTTCCTCTTGTTCTATCGCTAGTGACCTGGAAGAATAGACCAACCCCCACCTCACTACACCCTCCTTTCAGGTAGTTGCAGAGAGCGATAAGGTCTCCCCTCCTACTAAAAGAACAGAGAATTAAATTATGCAAACCCTGCAACCTAACATGGGTGTATTTTCATGACAGCTTCTTTACTAAATAAAGTTCTGAAACCTTCAAAATACCTAGGTTTATAATAATACATTTGAAGGAATTTCTACTGTCTTTATGGTTTCAATAAGTAGGTGGAGGGGAAAGCTGCAGACAGGGAATCTTCTTACATGTTTAAGAAATATAACTGCTGGCACATTAGGCTTTCAAACAGTTCAGGTCTGATTTTCCAAGCATTCAGTATCTTCCTTTATCAGGTATTTATGTAGCCTGGAGAAGCAAAACAAATTTTCAGACCTAGGATGCTGTGAAATATATTTATGCTCATTTACTGTTGCTATACATCATTGGGAAAAAGCACAGAAAAACATTGACAGAAAGATTTGCATCACCAGAAGAAGCTTGGTATATACTAATTATACGATATTTTAGGTATAGAGGACAAGAAAATTCAGAACTGAAGGCGGAACTGTATATTATTTTTACAATTCAGTTTAATCCTACTTTATTGAAATTCATAACTGGATAAAGGATGCAGTGAGCTTAAAGTATTAAAATAGAATGTTTGGTGTTTGGAAAATTATAGTTTGCCTCTACTTCTTCATTTAGTAGAGATCAGTTAATCAACACGACCAATCCCACCAAGTACACTTGCAATAGCCGTATGAAGACATTTTGGTTTTAAATAGTGCTGAATGCAGTGTGATTTTTCAGCTTCCATATTGACACTAATAGAATTCCTCCAGGCCATATTAAATTATGTTTTATATGCTATGGTGTAAGGAACCAAAAATAGGCTTGATAAGCGAACAGCAAAAGTGAAATATAGCACACTCAAAAGATATGGAAGAACTTTTGGCACTATATATCCTACATGGCCATGGAGCCCATGTGTACCGCTCCATCAGCTCTTTCAGCACCTCTTGAAATGGTAATTTTTTAAAAAAATTTCATATGGATGGCATTTGTCTGCCCACATATGGCTAGTACTGTGTCTTGGCATGTAGTAGTAGTAGCGCTTGCCACCCACTTCTCCCCTTGTGGTCAACAGAAATCTAACCGCTATAATGAATGGAGTCTTCAGTGAAACGCCCTTCATCCTAAAGTAGATATTTTGCACAGATGCTCAAAGGTTGAAATCTTGTTAAAATAGAACGAAATCATTTGTTAGGACCTTCTCATAGGACAATGTTCACGTGTGAAATCAAATCACTCAAACTGAACTGTTCCTGTCCTCTGGTCACAGGTGCTCCTGTGGTAAGACACCTTGCAGCGGTGCCTTCAGCTGAATCTGGTGAGGCTTCCCAAACCACTCTTCTGTTCACTTCTTATCATCTAGCTGTGGTCCTGTGTGACCACTCCATCTCATCTACAATCCATCTTTATCTATGATATTAACCACATCTCTTAATACTCTTAGCCACCTATAACAGGCTGTTCTACATTATTATTTCTGCTTCTACTGGGAAGTTTGTATTCCTTGTTTACGAATATCTCTGTACTACTCAATAACTTCTGCAGCAAGGAACTGCCTGGAAATCAATGAGTCACTTTACCCAGGATGTTCATCAGCACATTAAAGCATACAAATTGGACTGGACTGAGGAGGATGTGCCTGGGGGAATCTCCAGGACTGCATGAAATTCCCACCTGGGGACCTCCTGTAACTCTCAGTTAAATGGTTGATTGCTCAGTCGGTCCCCTAGTTTCAGTTCTGTCTAAAGCCTCAGCATGGTCCATTTTATCTCATCCATGCAGACAACTAGTCAGGCAGTCCCTGAAACACCCAGGGAACCAATGGCTTAAATGGACGGTTCAAGAACAGGCACAATCCTCATACGCAGCTACACTGCAATTGTAACTAAAGAACCAATTTTGTTTTCATACCTACAGGTTGTTTATAACTGAAGTCCCATAGCTCTTCCCACATGACCAAAACCTGGGCAGATGAATTGCATCCAGAAAGTGCTGCTTTCTCACCACTTATTCTAGGGAGTCCAGAATAACTGCTTCCACTGTTTATGTCTCCACTTAGTCTTGAGTCCCAGACACTGTGACTTTCAGGCATGACTCACTGTTATCTTATGACAGCTCTGAACCATATGCTAACGTCAACTGGAAATTCAGATGGAAGTGTGGAAGTTTTGAACAAACTCAGAAAGAAATTGCTTGAACAGCTTTCCGATCAGAGCAGTGCAAGCTAAAAAGCTGACTGAATTATCATTCTTATTCCGTGATGAACTTTTATTCATTTTTAAGGTATGGTTGCATGTGTAGTAGGCGTCAGAATATGATAATCACATTGTTCCAAGTAAAAACTGTTTTGAGGTGCTGGGACGTGATTATCAGTGTTGCTAAACTGCTAGAATGATCCTTGGCATGCCTTCCTTCTGGGCCAAAGGGCACTCTCTCAAACAACTCCCAGGCACAAGAATCAAGAATCAATGACTATATTTATATTAGCAAGTTGCTCAGCTCAGTAGAAGTGGTTATGTAAACAGAAATAGTTGTGATGGGAATTCAGCAGCTAAACTTTACACTGTGGGGGGCAGGTGTGTTCCAGAAGATTAAGTCTAGTCTGGTCCCATGGATGGGATTGCCCTTTAGTGAGGAAAGAACATTAGTTGCACTCTTGGAGTCTTCCAGTTTAGCTCCATCTGCAAGGACCACTGCCCACAGTTTTCACGAACACTCCGCAATGTGAAACAAAGCACAGGCAATGGGGATGATCAAGAGATTCACTTCTCAAGTAAGTGCCTGAGCCAGCTGTAGAGTTCCAGTGACTATTGCCAAAATGCAGATTGGAAGAAATCATTCTGGTTTGCAAGCTAAGGGAATCAACCAGGGTATATGCAAGCATTGCTGTGCCAGCTGACCTTGACTCCCAAGGACTTTTGTCAGGCACTTACAGCATACCAGCATAGACTCAGCCCACCCCTGACAGTCCTTTCTGGTTTTCTATTGATATGAACTGAAAACCTGTTCTTTATTATTTTTGTTACAGAAATTTAAAGTACCAGTTAAAATCCGAACTTCTGAAGGGTCTCAAAATGATCCAGGGTAGATTTCTGATTGAAATGCATGCTTAATTTTCGCTTAATTTGCTCATTTAGTTCTCTGACCCGAAAAGAAAATACTAAGTTTTCCTATGATCTCCATTTGAGAGGACAGAACACCTCAGGGAGTACCATACCGGGAAAGTCTTGGGAAAAGAGAAGGAAGAAAAAGGGAAATAAAGTCTCTGTCAGTCTTAATTATTGTCCAGAAGTTCACTACAAGAAGCAAAATTACAAAGACATTTGAAATACCTAGAGATGAAGCAGGTAGCAAGAAAGAAGGCAAAGGCATGACTGAAGGCTTGTACTTCAATATTTAGAACAACTTTAGTAGTCCTAGAATGATAAACCCACAGAGTTATCCCCTAAATTCTCTACTGGGCAAGTAATGATTTATCAAATGTCTTCAAAGGGTTCTGATATATAAGTTCTCAGTTATTAGAAAACTGATTTAACATGATGGATATTTGCTGCCTCTGATTCTGTCCAGGCATCCTTCCACCCCCCAGAGAGATCAATGATAAATCATTTTCTGCAGTATGGTACAAGGAAAGCACTTTCTCACACTCCAGTTTTTCTCTCCCTTGTCACTCATGTGTTGTATGACATCCAAGGAAAGATCTACTGTATTATTGTTTTTTGTTTCTTGTTTAATGATTTTCTTTTATTGTTTTGCCCTAAGGTCCCAGCAGGAAAACAGAAGTACAGCAGAAGACTAAAGAGCATCAAAAATTTGACAAAGACAAAGGACACATAAAAGCACTGATCAAAGAAAGTCCAATCTTAGCTTTTGATGATGGCAATGAAATACTAAGAGGATATCATTCTCTCTGGGGTTACATTTATCATTTTATTTCATGTCAAAAGAAAAATGTTAAGATATATTATGTCTGGATTTGCCAGTTCAGGTCCCCAGCTAGCTAATCCACAGTGCCGGCACCTTCCTGAGACTAACAGTCAATGCTTCTTCGTTTCAGCCAGAAGGCATTAGAGGAATATTTGAGCCATGTTATGTGCAAGTATTTCATATCCACTAGATTTACATGTCCTGGTTTTAAGTATGACACCAAAATTCAAAGCAAACTCCAGCTGCACCTACTGAAGTTTGCCTCATTTCTAGTTCAAGCAGTAAAGAACCCTTGGGGTTCTCACAGTATCTTTAAAAAGAAATCAACTTTTCTTCCTACTAAGATTAATTTTATGGGTCCTTTATTAGGCTTGAACAGGGTTTTGATATATAATTTAGCCCTTATAACACATAGCTGGCCAAAGGTCACTGAGAAAGGAGGACAACTGGAACCTTTCCAAGAATTGAAAAATAGTGACAGGTGCAGAGCACCTAAAAGGGACTGCTTGCTACCTGGAAATTGTCACAAGTTCTCTAACCTCAAGAGCTTCTTCAAGCGTATCAGATAAATATTTGTACCTATCAATAACACCACCATGGTAAAAGTCACTTACCTCAAAAGCAATTTAGGCAATTTAGGAGCAACACATTGAAAATGCGAAATGCAAGACCAAGTATACATCATAAAGGACAGACAGGCAAATATACTGTATTTAGGTATGGATTTTCGGTGCACCATTGCCTGCAGGCTGACCGTTGGTGCACGCGCTCTTTACCTGACATTAAATGTGAAGATTTTTCCTCTTGGTCAAAGAAAAGTTACTTTCCAGCCCAACCCAAATACAATTAAAAATAAACAGATCCCCATTGCCAAGTATTTAATGAGCATTAAATTCACATCTGGAGTGGTTCGGTGGCAAACCATTGGGGGTCCAGGCTTCAGTAGTATTGGTACAATGTTTTCAGACCTCACTGAGCAACCTCACTGGGTATTGGCTTTGTTTATTTTTATTAGGGTGTGAAAAAACCTCGATAATTAGGAAGGGTGTTTCCAGACAACTGCCCCTCACAGAAGGCTGAGGGAAACGCATCTGAGGATGGCTATGTGTCCTGACTGCATTCACTGCAGTCTGTCCAGATATTATCATTCACGGTAACTCTACTCCTGAACTTCTTTTCTTGTTTTTAACAAAAACATCACTCTGATATGAGCGAGGTGACCTTCGTGAGTGTGTTTGGTTTGTTCTTTGTTTTCCATATTCCTTCTTCTTCAGTTTGTTCCATCCATAAACGAGTCATCAAGAAAGATTCAAATTAGAAGTAAGAAATGCAGAAGAGGTATTTTGTATCTATGAATGACCAGAAAATTTTCTGAACCTTCTAGGAAAAGTGGCGCGTGCAGGTAATGTAGGGCAGGTATTTCATGTATTCCTACAACTTTTGACTCAGAACAACTTCAGGGTTTGTTTTCCCTCATCACCCAATTTTTGACAAAGGGAAGAAAAAAGAGAGACTTAAGAACATTGCCTTTCACTGGATAATGATTTCTACAGAATAATGAGTAATGTTCATGAAAAAAAAAGAGCAGAAGTGTCAACACCTCTAATGCCAGTATCACAGCAAGCATTAGCACAGGGTGTTTTTTCTGCTTTTGTAGCAATATTTTTCACTCTGAGATGATGCCACTGTGCCAGCTGAGGCAGAGGAAGGAGCTTTCCACTTCGCACGGTATTACTTCTGTACTACTTTATAAATGCTTGTGAAAACTTATGTTTTAAGCAGACAACAAGAGGTGAAATGCTTCTGTGAAGTGACTGACGTAAGACTTGCCTCCTCCATAACACGACTTAACCTTTGCCTGCAAAGATGATGTACGTTGTGTCAGCGTGTTTTCATTTGGCATTCCACAGGGTGACAAAACTCATGTACTTGGTGTCTCATTCACAATCTCTCTTCCGGAGCAAACACAAAGGTGATGTAATAAAGACAAATTACACTGCAGGAAAATGAGATCCTCTAAGTGTTAAATGAAACTACTTCCAATCATGCCCATCCCTTCTTTATGGAGATTATACTTACCCAGTCATGGAATAAAGACATCAAGTGACGGGAGCTAGCTGGAAATCCTTCGCTGAAGTCATACTGTGGAATTTGTGGGTTTTTTGAGTGATACAGTATCACTTGAAAAAAAAAGTAATACATGCCTGCCTTCAATCATAACACTTCACACTTCATCCAAGAAGAAAAAAAGAAAATTGTGCTATTTCTCTTATGGTTGTGGTAGTTCTTGGGCAAAGCAAAACAGTGGGGAGAAATTAGTTTTCCTCTGAGGGAGCCTGAACTGATTCAGCTTTGGTCCTAATGCCAGGTAGCCCTGTTAGCTGGGCTTCAACTGAGCTAATATTTGCTCTCTCTCTGCAGTGTGTATAATATCATTACAGTGAGTCTCCAAGTCCTTTGATTTATCATGGTCAGAGACAGGTTTTCTACGTCCCCACTGTGTAAGAAGGCAGAAAGATGTAACAGGCATCCTGCAGCATGCTAGAAGAGCTACTTTAAATGTTGTTTTGGCTCTTGGAAAATATTTTAATTCAATATTTGATTAAGAAATCAGTGATTTCTCTCCCAAGAACATTTCATACCTGCTGTTTCCACGACGAAGACAACCCCACACAGAGTCACTGATGACTAAGGGATTAATTTAGCCAGCTCACTTTGTCTTTTGAGCAAGTTGCCTTTTGGAAGGTGTTTTCTTTAACTATTTGTCAGAACTTTTTGAAAGAGGACTCAGATTATTTGCACATTAATCCTCTGAGTCTGCACCATGTTCAAGAAAAAGGGAAAAAACCAAAAACAGTAGGAAAGGAGAAGGTAAAGAAAATGCCATTTTCTCATTTTCGGTAGTTCTCAGATTCTGAGCAGAAAAGAAATATTAACAATTCTTGATTCATTCTCTCATCTTGCAAAACACCAACACGTTTATGCCCAGTGTCTGTAGAATAATTATGTGATGACTTTTACGTTGGTTTCCTTCCTGCATATCATAATTTGATTCTAATATAACAGAACGCTTTTCCCCCCACTTCAATTTTCTTTTCCTCTGCTCATCCACTGGCATTTTTCAGTTTTCATTTCATTATCAGATTGTCATCAACATTCACAGCCATCCTGCTGCATATATTACTCCTTCATCATATATTATTCCTTTTTGCAGATGTCAAGGTGTGCTCTTATCTTTGCCACAACTCTGACACTAGCATTAAATTTATATACTCTGTATTTCAGCAAATGAAAAAGCTTTTACTATTTTTTGTTATACCTGAAAAAAACTTGTCTTCCTGGGTTCTTTGTTATTCATTTTACTTATTCAGAACTGTGTTTCAAACTACTTTATTTTTATCACAACAAAGTATGTATGCATTCAAACTTTAAAAAAAAGCAATTACAGCTCAAGTTCAAGGCTCAGAAAAGTTTTGATTCAGATACTGCACAGTTCTAAAAGATTAGTTTTCTCTTTGCAAAATTCCACTTGCATTAACAACTGATTTTGCTCATTTTTCTTTCTTTAATACAGTTGTCATTATTATCAATAAATCTCTATTCACTTTCCTTAGAGATGAGCCATCAAATGTACTGGTAATTCAGCTAATGCTTACATTGGTAACCTGTTGACTAGAAAAAGATCATCTTTTAGCAAATGCATCAGCAGAATGGGAACATAAAGCTGCTAGATGAAATGGTATTACTTATGTGATATAACCGGGATTTGCTAAAATGCTTTGTTTAGGGGAGGAAAAAAAAAGGGGGTGGGGAGGAAGAATTATTCAAGGACCAGCAAGAGGTGTATTGTACTGGAGAAGAGAACTTTATTTTTTAATCTCTGCATGAATATGGTTTCTGTCCACAGACCCCCAAAATCCAAGTTGGACCACATACCTAACAATTTATGGTGTCATAAATTGAAGCAGTATGCAGTGTCCTGTAACATGGGGAAAAAAATCTGCACAAGTACATTATTTGTGCTGTGCTGTATGTAACACACCTTTTCATCCTCTTTTGCCAAGCTACTTGATCTAGGCTCAGGTAGCACCCAGATAGGAGCTGTCTCAGCATCTTGAATGCTACATATACAGTCCAAAAAATCCTGTCTAGTAATTGGCAAATATCAACTGAAGAAGTTAAATGAGTGTAAAAATTAATTTTGCTTTATCATGTGGATTCAGTTCAAGGAGAAAAATAAAACATGAGGATTATGTAAACAAAACTGGTCAGTCTTGGCTCCCGTTACCATCAGTCAACAGTGAAGCATATGGACCAATTCATCTTGTCCTAAAGAAGTGCCTAGAACTGTCCTGAAACTATCCTAAAAAAGAGTGGGTTTGTCCATTAATGACAACGGGACACTTGAGCAATCAGGTGTGCAGACTGGGATTGTCTAGCACCAGCTGGGAAAAATGTCACACCCAATTTAATAATGTAATTATTCAATACGCATCTCTCACCTACATTCTAACTGTGCCTGGAATGGCTTGCTAGGTAGTGATTTCTGGGGCCACAACTGTCATATACAAAATTAAACATCTTAGCACTTACTTTTTAATAGTTCATTGCCTGCTCAGTACTAACACGCTCCACTTCTGGATGCCAGATAGTGACAGAGACAGAAGAGAATAATAATAAAAGAAAAGGTATGTTAACAGTTTTTTTATTTACACTGGTGGACTTGGCAGTGTTAGGTTTACAGTTGGTCTCGATGATCTTAAGGGTCTTTTCCAACATAAATTATTCTATGATTCTATGATTATTTGTCTGTGGTTTACATGCCCTATAATTTTTACACCTTCAGCATGGATAGAAAATTCTTTATTGCCCATCAGTTGAACCCTAACATCTTGGCTTGAAATAATTTTTTTTTTTTCCTGACACCCTGGTAGTTATTTCAACTCATGGGAGATACAGGGAGTTTTTCTGTCTGACTTTTCTCTCTCTTTTTCTCTGCCTCCTTTATTCCATGACCTCTGAATCACAAACCATGTTGCTTATGCAGACCTGAGTCTGTTAAGAGGAAGAAATCATTCTTTCAATAAGTGTTGGGTTGTTGCTGGTTTTTTGGTTTGGTTTTGTTTTAAGAGGGGTGTTTTCCAGGTTTTATTTGTGATTCTAGAGGCCAACAACAAAATGTGTCCCTGATATTACCTTAATAGAGAGTTTCTTTTGTGTAAACTAAACAGATCAAATGCCTAAATAAGAAAAGTCTTTTAGCATGTGCCAGTATCATATCTGCAATAAGTAAACATGTCTCTTGGAATTACACAGGTGTCCAGAAGGCAAGCAGGACAGATTTGAGTTGCAGTAACCCTGAGTGCCTCTGCAACTCTGAATGCCAGTTCGTGTTCCTGGATCTAAGCTCTGAACAAATTATGGTGAAAGATCTCTGGTTTTGGCAGCATTTACTGTCTTTTCCCTCATTAAAATCTTTTCATATTGAGAATGGGTCTGGCATAACTTCACCAAATAATTTCATGAAAATAACAAAATGATGGTAAAATGTCCTTTTTTAGCAATTGCTGATCTTTGTCACACATCAGCTGTCAATCCAAACCCAATCCCTAAATCTAGCCCAGCATTCTTAACCAATAATAATGAAAAGTAACCTCACAACTTGGAGCTAAAAGCATAGTGAAATGTAACCATTGTCGTGAAATTCCAGTAATCAGGGTTATTTATTTGCTCTTCTGGACTTTTCAACTGAGGCTGAAGTTGCAGGCCAAGCTGGAACAACCTAGAGTGGAGACATCCAGGTTGGTAGGAGAATGGGAAGGTCTTCAGGAGAGTGTAGAGAGTGCGTAACAGCGTGGTGCGTTCAGCCTTGCAAAATGAAGGCTGGGAGGGAGCAGGCTGGGTGAAAGCAGAGAGGAGTGCGATTTATCTGAAAAGCCAGTGAGGGTCAGGATAAACCAGATAGAATACTGAATGCATGTAGGATGGAAATTACAAGGTTTTCGGTTTTCAGGGCAATCAGGTTTTGTAACAGCCCTTCAAGAAAAAGAGGAGGAACAAAGGACAACTACATTCAAAACAGAGAACAATATGTTTTTGAAGATAATTATATGGTATCAAGGCTCTGATAGACAGGGCTTGAATTGGGTTTTGGGGAAGTCTTTTATTCTTATCTTTCTGTATCTTCAAATCAGAGCATCCCAGAATGATTTAACTGGGCATAAGCCACTGGACTTTTGGGATTAACATGTATATATGGAGTGTGCCTAGCATATGTCTTGTTAAAAAAAAAAAGCAATGGAAAATGTCCTAACTGCTATGGGAATGTCAGCTGTTACCCAACCATGTCATATCCCACAGCACCGTGTACTTCCTAGTGAATGTGAGTGTACAGTTGTTATTCACAGTATATCAAACAGAAAGATGATAGAGAGCAAAGGGCCTCTAAATCAGCATGATTTCTTCAAAGTTATCTCAGAAGAAATGGACTGATAATGGCTACATTTCCACCCTGTTTCAGTTATGGAGATTTTTAAGGACCTAGTATTCAGTTTTAAAACAAACATTGGGATCTTTAATAGCTATTGAACTGTGAATATATAGAAACAGAGGTGAATTAAAGACACACAAGCTGATTTTAAGGTAAGAAAGGTCCTAAATTCAGCCCTCAAGAAACCTTTGGGCAGATAGGTTTTAACTATCCTTTGGCACACTCCAGCCTGAAATTTCTAGTGAAATATTAGCTTCCTGCTGTATAATAATGTTTTACAAAAGTGACATGGTATTTATATATAACATCCCCCATCTAACAACTGAAGAACATTTCCAAACAACTAACTGGGACTGACCATATGTCTCTGAGGTGGGGAAATATTTCCGTCCCGGTTTTAAAATGTGAGACTTCATGTGTTTGTCTATACCATTTCAATACACACTGAGTCACAAAAGGAAAGAGACAGGTTCAACCACAGCACTGTTACCAAGTCCAGCTTTAACCTCTGAGCAGCTAAAATCTCACTGATGCCAACCCCAACGTGAACATGTGCCCAGAAGAACATGCCACAAGGTTCCCAAGTCATACTTCACAAACGAGCATCAGGTAAGGTAGGGAGAGCTGGCTTCCCATAGCCAAACTACAGTATAAATACAATTATCAGAAACATCCTGCTGTTTACAGGAAATGGAAATAGTTCAGTTTAGAATAGTCTCTGCCAGGGATTGCCGTGTCTGCATTCTTCTGGATAGACCAAACTGCACCTTCCTTTACCGATTAAAGTCCTTAATCTTGGACGGGCCATACCCAGGGAGATACTTGGTAGCCAACGTACACTAAGGGAAAAAAAATGAGGAAAATAATAAGCTTTAGTGGAGAAAGGGATCTTCAGGTGATGAACCTAAACCTTCCGTATTTGTTTAGTGTGAAGTAATAATATAAAAAAACATAAATAATTGTGATTTTTTTTTTAAATTGGAAGCCCATATTTTGTTTCAAGCACACAATTTCAATAGAGGATTCCTTTTTTCATGGTCCTATAAATGAGTTTTCTCTTTGGTTCTAGGTGGAAGGTTCTTCTAAATACAAAGGAAGAGAGGTTTAAATATTATAAATTATCCCAATACTACTGGTTACATTTTCATCTTTCCCAGTCAAAATTAAGGGTTGTCACAGTAAATGTACTCCATCTGAAAACAGATCAGAGCAAATCTGGGTCAGATTTTTTGAAAAATCTGTTCTCTGTCTGCAGGTTTTTGATATTTTTATAAATAACTATGACTACAGTATTGAAATCGTGTATTTCATTCTAATAGATGAAAGCTTCAGAAATTAGGATTAGCCAGATGAAGAAAAACAGGAACATTTTAAATACAAGATCGATGTTATAGGTAGAAATGGAATCTAATTCAGAAAAATGTAAAAGATTTAGCTGTGGAGCACACACTGACAGAGAGCATATATTAAATGAAAGAAGACACTGAAAAATTCTAGAGTGTTATAGAAAGAAAATAAAATAGAACAAAACAAAACAAGATGCTGCATGGATGACTGACGAAAAATAGGAATGAAAAAGTAAATAAACTTTTGTATGGAAAGAACTGAGATGGAAAAGTATCATAGAATGGTTTTGGCTGGAAAGAACCTTAAAGATCATTTAGTCCCAACCCCCCTGCCATGGGCAGGGACACCTTCCACTAGACCAGGTGGCTCAAAGCCCCATCCAACTTGGCCTTGGATGCTTCCAGGGATGGGGCATCCACAGCTTCTCTGGGCAACCTGTTCCAGTGCCTCAACACCTTCATAGTGATGAATTTCTTCCTTATATCAAATCTAAATCTACCTCATTTCAATTTAAAATCATTACTTCTTGTCCTATCACTACATACCCTTGTGAAAGGTTTCTCTCCAGCTTTCTTGTAGGACCCTTTCAGGTACTGAAAGGCTGCATTAAGGTCTCCCCACAGCCTTCTCCTCTCCAGGCTGAACAATCCCAGCTCTCCCAGCCTGTCTTCATAGAAGAGGTGTTCCAGCCCTCCAGCCCTCAGATCATGGCCTCCAATAGGGCCATGTGCTTCTTACCTTGGGGGCCCCAGAGTTGAATGCAGCACTCCAGGTGGGGTCTCACGAGAGCAGAGAAGGAAAATCACTTCCTTTGCCTGGCTGGCCATGCTTCTTGTGATGCAGCCCAGGATACAGTTGGCTTTCTGTGCTGTGAGCACATATTGCAGGGTTGAGTTTCTCACCAGCCAGCACCCCCAAGTCCTTCTTCTCCAGGATGGTCTCAATCCATTCTCTGTCCAGCCTCTGTCTCTGCTTGGGATTGCCCTGACCCATGTGCAGGACCTTGAACTTGGTCTTGTTGAACTCCATGAGGTTTGCTTGGCCCATCTCTCAAGCCTGCCAGGGATATAAATTATTAAACTTGTTAGCACTAAATCTTGCTTCCTTCAGAGTCAGGGTCAAACCTACTGTTGATCAGGTCAAGAATGAACGATAAAAACCTCTGGCTATTTATAAAGAATAAATATATAGTAATTTCAAGGGGAGTTTTGATGGGAGATGAGGGAGTTGTGTAGGAGTATATATTTTAATTAAAGACAGTAATGATCCCTACTATATCAATCACTTCTGCAAGAAAATGTTCTGCTGCCAGCACTGACTTCCAGCTATTTTAGTTTAGACTAAAAATATCACTGTAAAACCATATTCATTATTGCTCTGATCCATGGAGTTTGAAGTTGTCAAACATTTGTTTTCTGTATATTAAACATCTGAAACTGCTATGAACTCTGAGGAGCAAGGTGCCGTTCTACTTTGAGGCTGCTGCAGCCTTTTATAAGAGCAGACACATGCACACACACATACTGCTTCATTTTTTCTTATGTTGCCCTCTTCAACCTTAAATACCTCATTTAAAACTTAAAATGCATGATCCTTTATTGCACTGTATCAGACCAAGGACATTCAGAGGCACAGTTTGATTCAGATGTTCATTACCCACAACCCTTGCTCATGCATTTTTATGGCTACACTGCAAATAGAGGTTATGATTCAAGTGAGTTTACCATATAATGTAAAAGAGATTAAACAGAGAATGTGGGAAGTATCCCTGCTATCATCATAAATAATATCTTGGTGTTAAGCACATTTTAACAATTCTATGATGGATTTTTTTTCCCAATTTGAATCAGAAAATCAATCAGAGAAATTAATATTCTACTCCCGTTTTGCATGTGGGTAAAGTGAGGCAGAGCCAGATTAGGTAATTTGTCTTTCTTTGCAGAGCCTGTGCCTAAAGCTGAAGAACTCAAAAATGGTTCCTGTCTCTTGGGTTTGTGTACATTCCCCACCCAGCTGCATGCTTTCTTCCGATTTGGGTCTTGATGCTCACCATGCTCGCCTTCAGTCCCACTCCCTTCTCAGAAGAAGACGAAATACATTAAAAAGACCAGCAGAAAATCACAGGATGCAAGAACCATAGTCACAGAAGAACAAATAAAATTCTTTGAGGTTTTCCCTTTTTATTTCACATTTCTATCACTATATCACCTACTTTTCATAGTAGGCATTTAGGAATTGGTGGGTAGAGAAGACTGAATTTGTGGTAGCACAATTTTGATTCCTACTAGAGACCCAAACAGTGCAAAATTTGCCAGTTTTGTATGTATTTTGCCACTTTAAGAGCAACATAACTGCACAGAAATTGGAGTTACTTTAGATTTGAAGAGTTTAAGGGGGTCAGGAACCGACGTGAAATCTGGCAAAGTACATCAAGCTATTCTCTTCTGTGCATAAGAACTGAGAGCCTGCCTAAAGCAATATCCTGGTCTGAGCAGGATCAGGAAAAGATGCTTAATACATGAAGTAGGAGAGCTAGGATCAAAAGATATTGAGAGGGGAAGCAACAAGAGGTTTTCTCTTCTACATTTGTTTGCTTCATCTTCTATGGAACAAAAACTCTCCTCTTCTGTGCACCTTTGTCAGTACATGAACAGATGCTGACATCCAGACATTGGTGCCAGTTGACGCATTTCAAATTGCTAAGGATAGTAGACATGAATGTAGAATACATTCTGATATTTTCAAGAATATGTTGAGGGGAGCATTTTGTTGATGGTTGCTAATGAGGCCTTAAAAAGTTAGTCTGTTTAGATATTAACTGCTATTTTTATCTCAGTGATGCCAGGTAGGCCTGGTATAATCATATAAATCTGTTTTAGCTTGGATCCTACATGAGAAGAAATCAGGTTGGTTTTAATACCAAAAGGCTTACAGGAGTAACAGGCTGTAAGTGCAAAATGGTAAATGAGTCTGAACCATCTGTGTTGTCTTGTGTTGATGAAAACCATGGTGAAGCATACATGTGGTCAACAAATAAACAGCATTGCCAGATGACAAGCACTAGCTTTAGGCCCCAGTCTCACAGAAATTAACTTAGCTGAAGGGTGCTTTACTAGGGAAGGTAAGAAAACTGGCTTCCAGGGATTGTACCACTCTCCTCTTTTCCCCTTTCCCTCCCATTATCTCTGCCTAGTTAAATGCAGTGACGTCCTACCTGTTGGGGAGCACATTACTCACTTTGGTCTAAATATTAGAACATTAGCACCCACACAGCTCCATCCTAGGAATGCCTGGTACAAATTACTGTGTCAGTTTACATCTTTTATATTCCTGACTTGGCTTCAAGCCATAAACACAGACTGATTTAGGTTTAAAGGGACCTCTGAAGATCATTTGTTCCAACACCACACTCAAAGCACAGTCAAGCCCCAGTGCAGTTCCTTGCAGGACCCAGGATGAAGTCTTCCTACAAAAAATATGAGAAAACAGTATTAATAAACTAACAAACTAGATAAAGTTCCAAACTAGCCTGAAATGTGAAAAATATTTCCCTTCCCGGTCTGCATTCCAGAGGTATGCACACTCGTACGGGAAAGAGGGGAATGACTTCACCTCCACACGTGGCTGAACACCCGTCAGATAAAGCATTTCATGGTCACAGCTAAAGGTCACTAAATGGGAATACACAGAAACTATCAAAGAAGAGAGCTAGTCTCAAACAGTGGCTGGTGAAGGATCTGTCCCTCAGTTTACCAAGAGTTTCTTAAGCCATCTGTCTGCCCAAATCCTGTCCGGTAGGATATGCTGTTGCAGTTTCCCAGGACAAAACAGCTTTGTCTCTGCTCTCTTGGAGCAGAACCTCTTCCACAGAGAGTTCCTTTGGTTTCTATGGGGTCACTCAAGCAGTAAGTTGTCACTCAGTTTGCCAAAGGTGTCAAATGTTGGCTCAGACTCTACAAAGAAAATACCTGAAAACAAGGAGAACCATTATCTGGAAGTCTCCGTTCCAGTCTTGTGCAATACCTCCTACTTTCATTGCACATTGGTGCATTGTGTGTTGGTAGGAACAGTGCTTTGCTTTGAACCGAGTGAGAGAAGATATGAAAGTTCATGCTGAAGGCGAAGCTCATTCAAGCATGAAAAACAAAAAAATGAGGTGTGTCTCTGCACTTTGAAAAGCAAAACAGCTTAAGCACACACATGCTCATATGGAATGAATTGTTCTGATCAAGAAACTACCCTAGAAACAGAATAGCTCTTTCTGCTCAGTGCACTAAGAAGGCTTGAAATTTCTTATAAGATGAAGTCACTTTTAAAATGTTGCATTAAATAATGGAGGCAGTGGGATGGGGAGTTGGTGCACCAGCGCTCCGTGTCCCTCCTTAGATTTCAATTCAGCGATGATCCATTCAATTTGCAGAACGGAACAGTTTTCTTCAAAGATTAAAAGAGCTTGAAGCAAATGGTAGCACCAAAAGTGAGTCTGGTGTTATGTAAAATGGACTGAATCAGGATGCTTTTAAGACTCAGGTAATTCTGAGAAACAGAAGAGGGATAATCAAGTTGCTGTGGGGAGGACCAATGATTGTTTCTTTACCTTCATACACATTCCCTCTAATTTCTTACAGACCACTTCCTTCCAGCCCCGGAAAGGTGTGTAAGTATTTGTTTCCTGTTGGAATACATTAAAGCCAAGAGGAATAAGAGGCAGAAATGATCTTGAAGACCTGGGTCTTTTCTGCCCCTGAAGAGAAGGACGATAACTCCCAGCCCCACAGAGACATGCCAGGGACTATGACACTCCGGGGTCTTGTGGGGAGCCAGGTTTTGCAGAATACCAGGTCAATGGGCAGATGACATACAGAAAGATGTGTGGGTTGCACAAAACAAAGTTCAAGGGATAAAAAGATGCCCATCCCGGTATGTGCATGATCAGAATTTTCTATTTTAAGATTTTGCCTGGAGACAACAGTGAGGGCCTACTCTTTTCCGACGGGTATACCTTCCTCTTCAGATAAGTCAAAATTGTTTAAAAGCACCCTTATTTGAATAAAAGTCCTTATATAGCACACATCGTTATGGGTACAGCACCCTCAGATGTTTATCTACAAAACTGATGTAGAGATGGGGGAAAACCAGAAAGAGAGAGCTGTTGGATGAGAGAAGTCAAGCTTTGAGGGAATAGATGCAGGTTGCCAGGGAAAATTAGGTCAGTATATTCACATATATGTATGTCTGTGTCTGTGTGTACATATCTGTATGTATCTGCATAAATTTTAATCGTAAGTGTGTATGTTTGTGTTTATAAATATGAATGCAGTTATAGATATATAAACCACATTGCTCTGAAATTAGCTTTTCTTATAGATGACTTTTGGGTCCTACGCACCTAAAATGTTGTAATTCCACCATTAAGGATTGTATGAATGTCATTATTTAGAATCATAAAATAATTCATGGGAAATGACCTCTGTAAGTCTCTAGTTCAGCCTCCTGCTCAAGGTGATATTGACTACAGGGTCAGATCAGGATACTAAGGGATGCAGTCCAGTTCTGATTATGTTCAAGGCTGGAGACTGCAAAACCTCTCTGGGCAACCTGTTCCCCTTCTTGACTGTCTTCGTGGGGAAAAAGTTCCTTCTTATACCCCTTTGGAACTTGTCCTGTTTTAATGTATGCATTTTGAATGCATTTTGTCCTCCTGAATTTCAGGAGGATCCTGTCAATCAATTCCTCTAGTTTGTCCATATCCTTTTGAAGGAGAGCCTGGCCCTTAAGCATCTTGACTGCACCTCATTAATTTACCGTCATCCACAAACTTGCTTTGAGGAATTCAGTCTTAAAAGTAAGCAATGTCGATAGCAGGCCTCGGCCATGTAACCTGCATAAACATAGCCTTGCATAATCCTTTCATTCTATGGATTTTCTTCAGAGGAATTGGTTAAATTCTAAAAACAGTGGAATGCTTTCACATTTTTCCCTCAGGCAAGTCTACATTTGCAATATCTTATTTCTCTGAAGTTTAGAGAACCTCATTGGTTTGGGCGTTTGGTTTTTTAGGTTTTATTTCCTTTTGTGTTATTTTTAAGCAGGTGTCACCCCACTCCCCCAATTTTCTTAAAAAAAAAATAATCAGTGTATGCTCCTATTGGCCAGTTTATAACTTGTGATAAACTAAATCCCCTGCATGTGCACAAGAGAGTAAAGGGAAGATATTTTACCATTGGATGCCATTTGCCTGAGTAGGGATGAGTCGTATTTTAAGGAACATAGGTGTTACAGAGACACTCTACATGGCTCAGAGTCAAACTGAGTTGTAGAGGGCACAAAATGATAGATGTCACTTCTCTCCAACAGAATTTTGCCTGCAAAGTCA
This sequence comes from Phalacrocorax aristotelis, assembly GCF_949628215.1. Taxonomy (NCBI): domain Eukaryota; kingdom Metazoa; phylum Chordata; class Aves; order Suliformes; family Phalacrocoracidae; genus Phalacrocorax; species Phalacrocorax aristotelis. Next base: position 4,212,621 of record NC_134277.1, on the reverse strand, counting down.
AACACACCATTTTTCTGAGGAAGAAAAAAAAAGAAAAAAAAAAAAAAAAGAAAGAACTAGGTCTTTTGGAGGCAATTCCATCTCTGTCAAACTTTGTCCTGAATATTTATTTGTGACAATGAGGGCACCAGTTTTAGGGTGCTATGCAGGTACATTGCCATGGCAGTGACTCATCTAACTCTTTTAATATTCAGCAATAAATCTAAGTGAGCTTTCTATATTTTGATTTGATCCTTGAAGAGAAATAACTCTGTGCAGAATGATGGACCAGAGGCCAACAGGTTGGAAAGCAGCTTGGCAGAGAAGTCCCTCAGAGTTCTGGTGGGTGATGGGTTGACCATGAGCCTGCACTGTGCCTTTGTGGCAAGAAAAGGCCAACAGCATTTGGGGCTGCATGAGAAGCGTGGCCAGCAGGTCAAGGGAGGTGATCCTTCCCCTCAGCTCAGCTCTGGTGAGACACATCTGGGGTGCTGGGTGCAGTGTTGGGCAGCCAGTACAAGGGACATACTGGAGCTAGTCCAGTGAAGGACCACAAAGATGAAAAAGGGATGGGAACATCAGACCTACAGGGACAGGCTGAGGGAACTGGAACCGTTTAGCCTGGAGAAGAGAAGGCTCAAGGGGATCTATCAATGTGTATAAATACCTGATGGGGGGAGTAAAGACAGAACAAGCATCTTCTCAGTGGTGCCCAGTGACAGGACAAGAGCTAATGGGCAGAATCAGAAATACAGGAAATTCAGTTTAAGCATAAGAAAAAGCTCCTGTAGTGTGAGAGTGGTTGAATAGTGGAACAGGTTGCCCAAGGATGTTGTGGAGTCTTCATACGTGGAGATGTTCAAAACTGAACTGGACATGGTTCTGCTCTAGGTGACCCTCTGGTCAAAGCAGACCAGGGGACTAGGGCTAAGTGATCTCTGGAGATCCCTGCCGTACTCAGCAATTCTGTGTGATTCTGTTTGAAATTATACTTGAATCACCACTCTGGAAAAGCCCAGCTTTCCAATACCCATAGACCTCCAGGTCTCTATAGCTGAGTGAGATGAATCCCGCTCAACAACAATAAGAAAAATCCCCTCCAACAGGATTTGCTTTCTAAACAAAGAATAAAATACAGTGAGGGGACACCAACAAACAAAATTAATAGTGAGAAGGACATGTCCAGTTTGGAAAGCAATGCTCATCACATACCAACTGTTCAAATATTTTATGTATTTTTTTGGTCATCTGTGGCTGTATTCTAACAATGACTGTGAGCTTTCTTTAATATAAAAAATGCATAAGCAGATACTTTTTAAAATTATATTTCAGCAAACACCTATCATCATTTCTCTGAGGAAAAAGGTTCAAAATGTTTTTGGTTGTTCATTTTAATATTTTCAGCCAATAAATTAATCAAAAGTAAAACAAAACGACTGAGACAAGCTTGATATGGATCAGTATCCTGCAAAATTTTTGAATTTCTCCTCAAATAGGGATAAATTCTTGTTGACAGAGTTGACTTTTAAAAATTTCTGTTCTAATTTTGCAGAACTGCATGTGGTTATTAAAAAATCATACTGCTTGGGTACTTTTGATCCCTTTCCTCTCAAGCAATCAGGAGAGAGTGAAACCAAGTTCCTTTAATATATATTTATTTTATAATCTTACAAAGTGTTCAAACCAAAGTTGCTGTAGATGCAGAGCTCTCACACAATCTGGATCAGAGTGTGATGACTCTCTCCAGTCCTCAGCAGACACCTCAAGCAGGGGTAGGCCCATGTCACCTTACGCCCTCATTGTTCAGGGGCAGAGCCACGGCTGCTGACATAACTGCTATTATTTCTCAGGCCATCAGAAAATGAATGCAAGGAAGAGATATTCTAGGGAAAAACATATTAAGAAGCGGAACGGAAAAATTTTAAAGGACTCTTAGAAAGCTTAGCAGACATGGTCTTTTTGGTCACTTATGGTCTTCAGATCAAATCAAGATATTGTTTCCCACGCTGTGAAACTGGTTTTCACCATTTGTTATAGGATGAAAGCCATTCACTTTCTTTCCTTTGCTCTCAAAATCTCACAATACAGTCTTTCAGCATAGGAAACACATAGGAAATACTGAAATAAATAATACTGATAACTTCAACAATCGAGCATAAAACTGGAAAGGTAAGAAATAAAGTACTCTCCTCTGCACTCCCCTTGGCTGTCTCTCAACACAAGCACACCATTTGTCATGCAATATATTGGTTCGTGAAGTTTTACATTCCAGAAAAAGATGAACCTTCGTAAGTGAAGGATAACTGCATCTCACTATAAAAAAAACAACCAAAAAAACACCAAAACAACTTAAAAATACCCCAACAAAACAAAAAAAACCATAAAAATTTCCCCCTTCCGCCCTCAAAAAAACCCCACAACCAATACCGAAATTAGCATCTTTGCAGCAGAAGAAATACTAAGAAATGGAACTAAAGGATGAAATTGATTTCACCTATGTCAGTCATCTGAAAAATAAATGCCTTGGCTATTTTAAATCACCTACTCTTCCTGTGTAGACAGAGGAAAGAAAGAGACACCCCTTCCAAAGATAAGTTCATCCATTTTCAGGGACGAAACAATTTCTGTTGCTTTTTTAGCCATTTTAGTTGTTATTAAATATTTCTAATCAATGACTCAGAAAATTGGGCTTCATAGGGGTTTGTGTAAGTATAACAAAATTTCTGAATCTATGATTTTCTGACTTAATCTAAAAAATTGTGATTGGTGCAAACCATCTACAGGGCCGTACGTTTTGTGAGAGAAGAGGGAGCAGATGGTGGGAGGGACATAAAGGACACTGAGATCCCTGAGCAGGGACCAGGTGGAACTTACTGCAGATACAGACCTGAATAAATAAACACTCCACTAACGGACAATCCTTACTTTCTCCATCGAAAGGGGGTGCTGACATCTCTGGAAAGCATCCAGTAAAACACTTTTCATCAAAAGAGGAAAATTGAATCAAATCCAAATATTTCATGGAATTACACAGACTTGACAAGAAGTGAATTGCAAGGAGAAAATGGTGAAGGCAATCATTTTGGATCAACTGTTTCTACAATGTCAAAATATTTATGTTTCATTTTAACTCTTACCTTTTGGTTCTTTGTTTTTAATATAAACTTATCTACTGTATATATTTTATACACATTGTATATTATTTTATGTCCTATATGAATATAAATTATGTTTTGAACATTGCAATAATTCTGGATGAAAATGTTGTGGAATTTTTGTTGCATTTAAAATCTAAAATAGTCTTCTTTTTCTTGTTTAAAAAAAATTTACTCATAGAAATCCCAAAGAGAAGAGGTTTCTGTTTCCACCTAGTTCTTATGTAAAAACACAGCTATCACTTAAGAGTGCTAAGTACAGAGCACGTTAAAACACAGGCAAAAATGGATTACATAGCATTTCATTCCATTACTGGAAATGTGCTGGAGTAGTCTTTATTTTTAGCACCCACAGAGACATTCCCACATCCCTAACAAGCACTAAAAGCAGCTGTGATAGAAGACAGGCTGAAGACATGCTAACCTGCAAATACATGTAGCTACCTCAGAGTCTTATCTTTGTTTCTCTAAGATACCTGCTTTCTCTTAGTTCCTAAAAAAGAACAGACTTTTTGTAAAGCTGCACAAAGTGAAGAAACTTCTGTCTGAAAAAAACATGCCTATTTTTGACTCCTGTTTTTATCTGCTCTTGTTCAGTTGTTTATTTTCTTTTCCTTGTTTAGGGCAAAAAGCCTGTCTCCCTCCAGTTTTGGCAAGAAGAGCATCAGGTAGTCCACGATGACCCTGGGCAACAGGCTGCGTCCTACCATAGCACAGCCAGGGGACAGCTCATGTACTCGGGCTGTCACAGATGACAAGACAGAGTCATGCAGTGTTGGATGGAGGTATAAGTGCTCATAATGTAGAACATTCAAACTAGAGAGATTTATGCTTATTTAACCCCTCAAGAGCCAGTTTTGCTTTCTTTTTAGATTTTAAATGGGTTTACTAAAAAAAAAATCTAAAATGTTTCTTCTGTTATGATGTCAATACCTACCATTCCCTTTTCCTTCCTACCACCAACACTTTGATAGTTGAAATTTTTGCTTATTTAATACAATTTTTTAATTTGTTTCCATTTCAGAATAAAGCAATTAAAAAAGAAAACCCAAACAAAAAAAAAAACCAAACAAACTAGTTCCACCTGCACTTTTTCCACAGTTGGTGAAGAACAAAGGAAAATGTCTCTAAAAGAACACAGCTTGCATTTAGATAGACATAGGTGTCTTATTTCATTATTACATCTTCCAGGGTAAATACATCGAGTTTGCTTTATTAGTAGAGCTGCCACAAAGCACTGAATCGGTCACAGACAAATTGTTCTTGTCACTTTTGGTTTTTTACACAAAAACTTTGAAGTTTGTGGTAGAAGAGTAAGGAATTTGTTGACTCCAAACTTGTATGTGTGCCGAAGAAATGGCATTCTTAGGTTAAAGGTTTTCCACTTGCTTGTTTGCGACTGACAAGCTGTTGATATGGTCCCTTCAAGTCTGATATTCCTACCACATCTCATGCTGTTAGGTTGTGTGATGAAAGGTTCCCAGGAGCACAGAGGAGCACAGAGGCAAAGGGCAGGCAGAGGAGCATCAGTCACCTAGTCAGAGCCAAGGGACCCTCTGCCCTGGCTGTTACCAGGGCTGTTGGATGAAGGTCAGCCCATGGTCCACCACCATGAGTTATCCAAGACGCTCCCTGCAGCACCCCATAAACTGAGGGGGGCTACTGGCAGGGGGAGGTATGGGGCTTGTTATGGGATTCAGGGAAAGGGCATCTTGACATTGCACAAGACATTATCAGATGTTTAGGTGGGGAGAGGCAGGGATAGAAATGGTTTGGAGATACACTGAAATGGAATTTTTTTTTTTGGGGGGGGGGGGGGGGGGCGGGGGAGTGCTGCAGGTGTTTCCCTCATGTCATGGCTGTGATTCAGCAGAGCTGTGTTTTATAGCATGGCAATGAGGGCAATTTTCATTCCTTGGTTCATGGCAGGCATGTTTGTGGGTGTGAGAAAGAGTATTTGAATGTACAAACCTTGCTGGGATAGTGTTGAAGGACTTCTTCAGATGAGGGGGAGCAAAATTAGAAACATAGAATCACAGAATGCCCTGAGTGGGAAGGGACCCACAAGGACCATCGAGCCCAGCTCCTGCCCCTGCCCAGGACACCCCAAATTCACACCATGTCTCTGAGGGCCTTGTCCAAGTGCTTCTGGAATATCACCAGGCTGGTGCCGTGATGCCTCCCTGGGGAGCCTGTTCCAGGGCTCCACCACCCTCTGGGGGAAGGACCTTTCCCTAATGCCCAGCCCCCTCCCCTGGCACATCTCCCTGCCGTTCCCTCGGGTTCTGAAACCATTAGACGTAGTTCATATCCATAAGTATTTGGAACCAATTGTCTGGAGTCAGGTTTATCTTGTCAAAAAGATGTTTTCCTGAAGGGCACTGGCTGGCTTGCTCAAGCACTGAGTCCAGGACCCCATGTGCAGTGTAGATGAGCCTATGACTCAGACCCACAAGGAAGCAAAGCAAAAGGAAAGTGTGAACAGATCCACGTAATTTCCTGTAGGTCCCCTAAAAACAATCCCGAAAAGGGAATAGAACGGGAAGGCTGAAGAATATATGCTGACATAATAACCACTAAAAATCCTTATTATTTACTGTAGATGTCTGAAATGTTTCTAAATCACAGTTCTAGTCACTGCACATATAAATGATTTACTGCAGTGTGATAGTGTTCTATATTAAGTTATGACAAGAGGATCCTTATTTCTCTTTGATTTTATTTACAAGACACAGAAGAGCAGACTTCAAGATTTATTAGCAACTTACACACAACTTTCCTGTTTACTGTCTTCCCTGGAAGTTCAGAGCACTGAACAGTCTCAGGAAATGCCTTTGGGGCTGTACTGGAGATGCTGGATTTTTGAAAGGAAAGCCCTGGCAACTTTTGTGTGGAAAAGGCGTGTTCCTCTGAACGACTGTGCCTCCCTGGGAACTGGTAAAGTGGTAAGTTCTAGGAAGTAATTAAAATCTGATCTAACATTGTGAATAATATATTTCCATAGCCAAGATTTACTTTGGGGAATTCTGTGAAAAGAACTGATGAGGTCAGTGGGGACCTTTTCAATGACACACCGGCGAAAGATGCACAAAATGCAAGAGTCCATGTTAATTTAACCCCATTACGATGGCAGCTAACTTCTATTTTTATCTCTCCCAATGAAGACTTGAAGGAATTAAGACTTGTAGGGAAAAAGCTACCCCATCTTTCCCCTTCACAGTGAAAACACCAGTACAGGTGAATCTAAATATTTTCGGAGAACTGAAGGCCAGCCCCATAAATTCAAAGTCCAAGCAGAAATGCTCAGGCAATTCCTTGAGATAAAAATACAGTAAGTTTAGGAGTGAACAAGGGAGTTAAAACTATATCTCTCCCGATGATTACTGGGTGAGAATCCCACACACAGTGTCAACAGCACTCCAGAACTGACTGTCTTATAAGAATGAATTGAAAGGGATGGTAGAGGGTAGTGAGGAAGAAAAGAAAAACTGTTGGAGTTTCTGGGACTAGACTCTGCAGATTTTGAAGGAAAACAAGTGATCAGGCGAACACATCACCATGAGAAATTCTGGAGGAAATGGAGAATGAGAAATGGAGGAAACAGGGACAAGAGATAGTCTCTTCTTTCTGTAGAAGTCAAGGTTTGAAGTGCATCATCAAGTCTGAAGAGCACTTGTAATACACGCTGAAATTCTGGACCTATGAAGTCATCAGTAAAATTTTGTTTTACTTTAATAGAAGAGGGTCTTCCCCCACCATTGATTTTGTTGAGGGCTTGTTCAAGGACTTTGAGTGTCAGGAGTCATCAATCTGCCAACACTATAACCAAGTGTATTAAAAAACAGTCACTGTAATTTTGTTCTCTCTCTGCAAAGGCAATAAAGAAACAGAATATTAAAATATCAATAGATGCTTGGCTCTTGACCTCTGATCTCCTTTTTTGTATTAACTGTATGAAAAGCTATTTTCATATCAGAAAAATATGAATGCTCAAGAAGCTGCCTGGAACAGATTGTACCTTCCAAGTGCAAGGAGTATTATTTGTTCCTTTGCTTAAAGACAAATGAACAGATCAAACAAACAAGCAAGCAAACAGACAAAATCTTGGGTTCTTTCGGGGAAAAAAAGGTGGTGAAGGGCATGAGAAGTCATAAGGAAATCTTGCTGTGTGATATACCTGTTTCACCATGGGTGGTAAACCTTGGGGTCATAAATTGAAATGCATCTCAAGAAAACAAAGTGAGCATAGCGAGCTCCTAATTAAAGCTCCTGAGTAGAAAGTTTGTTTCATACCTTTGGATGTCACAATAACTGTTTCTTAGAAACATAAAATCATTAAGATTGGAAAAGTCCTCTACAATCATCAAGTCCAACCGTCAACCCAACACCCCCAGGCCTCCTAAACTATGTCCTGAAGTGCCACATCTACATGTTTTTTGACACCTCCAGGGACGGTGACTCTATCTCCTCTCTACCCTGAACTTATTGTCAGTTCAGGGTACAGTACAGTGCTGCTAGATATGTTGATGGGAATTTGTAAAACTTTGTATAGTTTCTTGATGTTTATTGGTTGTGAACCCTAGAAAAATGGAAAAAATTGGGGGATGGGATGCAGGGGAAGTGTATTTGCATGGAAATAGACCAAGACAAGCTTAGTGGAGTGAGCTAGAGGGCAGTGGGGTTGAGGGGAGGGAGAGGAAAAAAATGTTGGAGATACTAGAAGAGAATACATTATGCTTAGGACTTTGAGGCGAAAGAAATGGACATACGAATATGGAAGAAAAAGAAAGAAGAAAACCTTAGGGAACAGAGTTGAAAATCTGGGTAAGGTAAGATGGATCTGTTGAAAGGATGTCTCCATAAAGACCATTCCCATCTGATATGGCAAGTTTGGATTAAAGATGGAGAGAAGCACATGGCGGTACTGTTGGCTAAAACTCACTGATCCTTTGTATGCTTCTGAAGAGCTGGTGGTCAGTCTGCTGCATCTGGATTTGAGCCAACTGTGAAGCATTAAACTACTTATTACAACATCTAATCCATGTTTCGATCATTTCCTTTGTTATCAATCAGTCTTCATGAAGTCTGAGGCCCCTTACAGCCCTCTCTGGAGAAGAACTCCTGAGTGCTTCTGTTGACCTGGAGCTTGTGGTAGCCCCAGAGAGGATCCCAGGCAGATTTAGGTCCTCTCCACCGATCTCCACTGCTCTCTGCCAGACGAGGCTCTGGAACTGTTACCTCATGGCAGCAGCATTAGCGTCAGTCGAAACCACATTTGTATATGTCCTGGTAGAGCTCTAATGCTTTAACCTTAGGAAATATGAATAGGCATGTGCAGCAGAATTTTTATATATGCCTAGGGCAGCTTGTCATAGTTTTCATTCACCTTTTGTATTCTTGCTATTCAGCAAGTCACAGAATCACAGAATCAAAGATTGGAAAGGACCTCAGGGATCATCTAGTCCAACCTTTCTAGGAAGAGCACAGTCTAGACAAGATGGACCCGCAACCCAGTCCAGACGACTGTTGAAGGTGTCCAACGTGGCTGAGTCAACCCCTTCCCTGGGGAGATTATTCCAATGGTGACTTTCCTCACTGTGAAAAATTTCCCTCTCGTGTCCAATCAGAACCTCCCCAAGAGCAAGTTGTGTCCATTCCCCCTTGTCCTCTCCATGTGACTCCGTGTAAAAAGGGAGTCTCCATCTTCTTTGTAGCTGCCCCTTAAGTACTGGTACATGGTGATGAGATCCCCTCTGAGCCTCCTTTTCTCAAGGCTGAACAAACCCAGCTCCCCCAGCCTATCCTCATGTGGCAGCTTCCCAGTCCTTTGATCATCTTGGTGGCCCTTCTCTGGACCCCTTCCAGCCTGTCCACATCCTTTTTGTATAGTGGGGACCAGAACTGTACACAGTTGTATTTGTCTTGCTATAATTGCAGACCCTCAATAAATAAATAGAAAGAACTGGGGAATGGCAGGAAGCCTTGATAAGGTCTTCTTCTTAAGAGGCTATGAAGGAGAACTGAACTGATTTGTTTCTATCACAGAGGCATCCAGATAATTTCACTATGTCTTCATTCAATTATGAAAGCAGAGTGAGAACTAAACCCACAATTACTCAGAATATGAGATGTGTACTTTAATTCTGGCTAATTCTGTCAAGCACCTTTTGACAGCTACAGAAATTAGTGCAGTTTGTTCATTTTTACACTGGACAAGACTCAGTTCTCTAGAAATACGTTGTGCTGTTTACTTGGATAAAATTCTGAAGTTCTGAGGAAATTAAATCGTTCCCATGGGGCCATGGCACAGGATCAAGAGCTTGTGTGTGATACTCTACACCATTTACATGTTAACATGCTCCTTGGAGTGAGTTCTCTTCTGTGTCTGCCAATGTCCCAGACCAAATAGCCAGTTGGGTACCACCATCCTGTTCACAGGGAGGTGGAGGAAAGGTGATTATTTAGTCAAACAAATGCTTAGGTGTCCCCACATACTTGATTATATTCAGCTGCAACGTGCATACGAATTGTTTGCTTTTTAGACCTCACAGACTTCCCAGACACCAGAATCCTTTTCCTGGTAAGGTCAAACCTATTTTCCCCCTGATTCTAGTAGCAACCAAAGAGTTTATTTTCTCTCTGAAATCAAGAGATAAAGAGTAGGATATTGGTCTAGTGTATTTTGACTCTGCTTAATTGAAAAAGAACAGATAAGTAAGCAAATGTCATTAAGTTTGACCTTCCTTAATAGGCAAAGTAGTAGATATATTTTACATACTAATGTGTTTAATTTTCTAAAATAATTTCACTTCCCTTTCTCAGAAGAGTATTTGTTCACTGTTTCATGTTATAATATGCAGAACTCGTTTTACCCTTTTTATCAAGAATAGCACATTTTCTAAAATTACTCTTGTTTTCTTTATTCAGACTACTTTGGATGGCAAAGAAACATTAACAATAAATAAATAGTGGGTTACACTGAGAGAAGCACTACAGAAGTTCCTGGGCAGGTTTTTGTCACATTAAGCTACTAACTGGATGACCACAGGTAACAGAGAAATGACTGCAGAATACTTTGTTTTAGATTTCAGGGCTTGTGATAACCAACTTCTATTGATTTGCCTTTAAGCAAGGGCATAGTGTTCTTTACAAAAAGAAGGTATAAAACAAAATTAGAACCTAATTGTCACTTTGACCTGGATGGTATCAGTATTAGTAATTCCTAGTTTCCTCTGCCTTACTTGAATGTGCACCTGCCTTTTGGATGGAGGGGAATCAAACTTAAAATAGATTATGAAGCAAAAAGGAAATATTCTGGTTTATGTAGGAGTCAGAGAAACATCTTTGAAAAAGAGCTTGCAACTCAGTGTTAGCTCAATTTAGTTGAACTTGCTGATATTGCAGTCTTCATCCATCTAAAACCTGGGGGGGGGGGGCGGGGAGAAGAAAGAAAAAGAACTGATAAATGTTCTTTACAAGTGCTTTATTTTGTTTCGAAGTGACAACATTCATTACTGCTCCCCTTATAAATCACTTCACACATTAACATAGAACGACAAAATTGCTTCTCATTCTCTCTGAGAATCATTAGTAACTCTCCAAATCTCAGATAATTATATCTTATGTGTCTTAAACAACACCTGTGTCACTTTTAAGCTTTCTAGAAACTGATGTTGGGGAGAAAAAAGGACAACTTTTCAACTCTCATTTGTATATGATTCCTATAACATAGCTTGTTCTCTAAGAATTCATTTGAAATACAGCAAGAAAATGTCTTAACTCTCAAAGCTTTATTGGAACTCTCCTTCCTATTGGAGGAGCAATAAAACTATATATATTACATTCCTAGATAATAAAGATTTCTTTCTACCTTCCTGCATTTTGTTTTATTTTAAGTTTTACAGTGGAAAGAAATTTTTCTGTTTAAAGATTTCTTAGCTTCTATACTGCTTTCCTTAAATCTGGCTTTTGTTTCTGAAAACTTAGAAGAATCCCTTTGGCTACTGAGCTCATACAACCAAATTAAAATGTATAGCTAATTATGATGATATGATAGGCATTAGGTATTCTTCTAAATTTCTGGTTGGTTTTGACTGAATTGCAAACATACCTACATCATACTTGCAGTTTATTCCAGAAAGTACTGTACCCACCTGACCATCAGTCTAACTATTTATATAATCATCCACAGTCAAAAGGTATCAAGCTGGAAAAAAACATCTGATGGAAAACATTAATGCTAATAGCATCAATTTGAATAAAACTGCTTCAGGAACAATTTACACAAGCAGTGGAAAGGGCAAGAAGATTTGGCCATAGAGGCTGAGTAACAGCTGGAATAAGGATGGGGAAAGAATATGAATGAGCTTCAACATATCCGATTTCAGCATCATTTAATCTTCTGCTAATCCAAGGGTCTATAAAACAGACTTCAAATTAATGTGAGCGAAGCCCAATTTTATTTCAAAAGGACCACATAAAAAGTGTTCATTCTAATTCCAGGAACTCTTTCATTAGGTATCTCTAACCAAATATCCCCTTAAACACACACATAAACATAAAAGAAGAAATTATTTTAAAAAATATTTAAACTGTTTTATTATGATTTCTCTTTTTCAGCAGTTTGGAACAAAACGCAGAAAGCACTCTTCCCATTGTAGCTGCTTTTCACCGCTTACATTATGGTGGGAAAATTGTACTGACATGTTTTAGCTACAAAAAATATCTTAACCTTGATCAATATCTATGAGATGTTTTGAAACCCTTGGATGAAAGGTGCTATAAAAGTAAAAAGTATTATCCTTATTTGTACTCTGACACTAATATTTACCCTTAAACTTGAACTTTTGGCAGAGTTTTCAAACTCCATTCCCATTTAAGGAAAGCAATTATGCACAGCTTTCTAGCTGGGAAGACACAGAACAAATGTTCTCCATTTACTGTTCTTGTTTAGTTATACATTGTTCCCTATTAACATCTTGACCTTCTCAAGAGAGCCACAGAGACATAATGCATCAGAATAATATTTGATATGCTACCATATAATTAAGGTCATTGTAAGGGAGAATAAGTAATACTTTTGAGAGAGAAAAAGAAGGTACTTAACTGTCCTGAAGAACATATCACTAAACATGCTAAATATTTCTTCTTGTCACTTCCAACCCATCCACAACAACAAAAAAAAGAGTATTTTATGCCCAGATGCAATGTACAAAGTAAAAATAAAACCAGGAATATTTTAAAATCTCAGTTCACTCTTGAGTATAAGGAAGAAATGGGTGCAGTGGCAAGAACAAATAGTTCAGCGAGGCTTTCTGATTTCTGCCAGTGTTTTCTTACAGAATTATTTGCTTTCTCTGTGCTTCATCTTCCCTATCTGAACAACAGAGAAATCAGTCTTCACCCTGCTGGCAATGTTTATTTGAGGCTGATTTGGCGTTTGCAATACACCCATCTATGGAAAGCTTTTTAAATGTAAAATATGTCTTATCTTGTTTCTGACTCATTTTGTTAATGCATTATTGTTTCACCTCTGAATTCTGTGGTTTAACTAGAATAAACTAGCATCAATTTGCAATCCAATAGGGTTTTAGTTATGCTAGTTTTCAAGTGGCTTGAAGTATGCACATGGGTTTATCAGGATTCAAAATTCATCTAACAGAGACAAGCCGAACTCCTTCATGGTTTGGCATGACTGTCACAGTTAAACATAATCTTGCCTAAGCCCTCATATTTTTGTTCTTGAGTTTGTCACACTGACTCTGCCAAGATCAACCTCTCCTCCATTAATCTGGTATTTCACAAAAATTCTTGCCAAATCCAATTGCTTTTCCTCACCTCAGAAATAGCTAAATTTTATCCATCTCTACAGCTCCACTAAGCCCAGATGTAGACAGAAGCACAGAGGTTGAAGGGACCTCTGGAGCTCACCCCATCCCACCCCTGCTGGAGCAGGCACCCCCAGAGCAGGGGCACAGGGCCGCGTCCAGGCAGGGTGTGAATGTCTCCAGGGAAGGGACCCCACAGCCTCTCTGGGCAGCCTGTGCCACTGCTCTGGCACCCGCACAGGGAAGGGGTTTGTCCTCATGTTCAGGGGGAACTTCCCGTGTTCCAGCTTGTGCCCGTGGCCCCTTGGCCTGGCGTTGGGCACCGCTGAAAAGAGCCCGGCCCCATCGTCCTGACACCCACCCTTCAGGTATTTATAGGCATTGATGAGATCCTCCCTCAGCCTTCTCTTCTCCAGGCTGAACAAGCCCAGGTCTCTCAGCCTTTCCTCACAAGGGAGATGCCCCAGCCCCTGATCCCCTTGGCAGCTCTGCGCTGGCCTTGCTCCAGCAGCTCCCTGTCCTTGAACTGGGGGGCCCAGAACTGGCTGCAGCCCCCCAGATGTGGCCTCACTGGGGCAGAGCAGAGGGGGAGGAGAACCTCCCTCGCCCTGCTGGCCACCCTCCTTTCCATGCCCCCCAGGGCACCGCTGGCCCCCTTGGCCCCAAGGGCCCGGTGCTGGCTCAGGGTCACCTCCCTGCCCCCCAGCACCCCCAGGGCCTCTCAGCAGAGCCGCTCTCCAGCAGGTCCCCCCCAGCCTGTGCTGGTGCGGGGGGCTGTTCCTCCCCAGGGGCAGGACCCTGCACTGGCTCTGGTTGAACTCCATGAGGTTCCCCTGGGCCCAGCTCTCCAGCCTGCCCAGCCCTCGCTGGATGGCAGCACGGCCTGCTGGTGTCTCATCTTTCAAGCTTTAATGCTCTTTAGTTTCATTAGCTCTCACAGCACTTTCAGAAAACTTTACTTCTAGTAAAACAGTGCAGTATTTCTCACCCTCTGGCTTGATGGGCCTCCCATGGAGGTGATCAAACACCACTGTGAAGGAATTGATTTCATTCAAGTTTCTTTCTTTCACCTTTTGTCTTGAATTCAAAGCACACCACCTCTACCCCCTCACCTTGCAGCCTTTCTCCAACTACATTTTCACCACTTCTCCTTGGTCTCCCTCTCTTTCCCACACATCTCTCAAGGAATGGAGTGAAATGGGGATGGAAAGGAAAAGAGAAGGGGTGAGGAGAGGGACTGAGCAGTCAGCTACAACTCAGGGGTGTGAGTGTGCTGCACAATGGTTAATGCTAACGCCCTTAAATCCACCGTTGAAGTAAGGAACCAGGATTGTTCCCTGTTGACTACCTTCTCTTCATTAAAGCTATGACTGAAAGAAAAGAAAAGCAATCAAAACCATATATTTCTCTATGTTTATCAGCTAGCCTGTCTGTAGGACTTTTTGCTAGCCCCAGCAAACACTGCCCAGCTCTGAATCACTTTATCTTCTCTACCCAGTGAGGGAAAGGAAATGCAGTTTTACACACAGCAAAGGAAGGCAGAGAGGGGTAGTTTGAATCCTGGCTGCAAGGAACTGATAAAGCATTCATTAAAAAATTTCAGGGTTGTATCTAACTCCATGCACATAATATATAGCAAAGAAAGGAGAGAGACTGAGGCAGGTCAGACAAGCTGAATGCAGTGTTTCTTGAATGGCTCCCACAGCAGCCAGAGATTTTCAAAACTTTAAAGTGTGTGAGGAAATGTGACTTTTCCCCTAAGAGCACCTTGCAGCCAGGGATGTAGCTATAAGGGTCATCAGAGCAGTTGCTGCTCTGGGGAAAACTTCTGACAGATGGTGAACACATTTTTAGGCAGTTAAAAGACATAACAATGTAGAGGGATATACAGATAAGCAGTGCTTCTGGCAGTCATTTTACCAGGGAGAGTTTTTGAGGAAGAGCTGGATTTCACTGAGAAACACAAAATGGCAAATGCAAAGCTGCTCCCACTCTCATTGCCAACTGCTTCATTCTGTCACGCTTATTTTACAGATTAGATGAGATGCTCTTCATGATGCTGGCAAAAGCAACAGACTGTGGCTGTGGACACTGTGGGAGACCATACTTTTCCTTGCTTCTGCTTGTGGTCTCGGATGCCTGCAGCAAATAAGCTGTTCCACCATTCACTGTCATACAAATCCACATCTTTAGTCCATGTATCATGATAGGGCCAGGCTTCTTGAACATGTGTCTCTTGGACAGCCTGGGGACGTAACAAATATCCAGAATGCCTGCAAAGTTATAAATGCCAAACACCCCACAGCTTGAACTGACGTTAATACTTTTAGAGGAAGGGGTAAAAGTAGCGTGACTAAAATTTTGCAAGATTTAATTAGCCACATCGTGACCCTGACCTTGCAATAACACACCAAATCGCTCACAGCTGGATGTGAGAGAAGGATCCATAGACTATAACTACAGAAATAAATAATAAAATAGGTCAGAGACCTTTCTCTGGCCTTGAGAACGAGTAACATCACAGCTCACACACAGATAACCGAATTCAGTTCTTCACCCCCAAAGGAATGTGGTTGCATCATCCATCCCGCCTGCCTGGAACAGCTCCAGGACTATGCTGCTTCTTACATCATGACTGGGTATAGTTTGGCAATAAGGTGCTTCGTAGAGGACAGAGCCATTCCAGGAAGAGGGATAAGAAACTATGATATGGTCGCGCTCAAGCCTAACCCTGCAGCCTAACACTAGAACCTAGCCTTATTGAGTTTTCTAGTTTAGTATTAATAAAATAAATGAATAAATAAATGACTTTCCATCAGTGTGCACCCTTCTGTCCACATGTGAATATGATCAGACAAATGTTTTCCAGTGTGTCATACAGATGTTTCTCTTTTGCCTTCACCAATCATGTTACTTATAATTTATTTCCTGATTAGTCTGTGCCAGCTCACAAATGTTTTTGTGCTGTATTTCTCAGTCATCCTTGTTCTCCCATGACAGAGGAAACTAATCCCGCCCACCTCAGGAGTTACTACATGAAATGCTTCAGTTTGGGCTCAGCCAGTGTTTACACCGTATGATTACAATGGTCCCTCGTGGGCTTGTGAGTGCAAAAATTGTTTTGAAATATCCCTTGAAATGACCTTGCAGAACTTTTTTATCTTTTTAGGATAAATTTCCTTTATAACTGTATATTTACAATTTAGTATATATGAAGAACATCAGTAGAAATGTCCTTGAGTTAAATGGATATTGTTTATTATCACCTCGTATGTTTTCTTTTGATGTATTAGGATGTAGAGCAGAATGATTTATAGCGCATCATCGGTAAATGCAATAGATTATCTCACCTTGGAAGAATAACAATAAAAAAATGAATAAATGCATGCAATATTTTGCGGTACAATAAGAACTACTATTTAAAAAGCTTGATTTAATCAGGCACAGGCTATCCTGGTTTCAGACGAACACTATGTTCTATCCTGAGGCAGGCATAAAACCCCCATAATGTAAAAAAACGAAGCAGTAAAAGCAAATTTCTCCTTAAGCAAGCACTTTCAAGATTTCAGCACTACTTATGTTCAGCTTTATATTTAGAACTAAACTGAGCTATTTTATTTATTAAAAAAAGTAGTACAACACTGAAATTATCAAAGAAAACTATTTTTATATATATTTATATATAAATATGAACATGTTTTTTTAAGATTTTGCAAATGAGAACCAGGAAAATGACACCTTCTGGACCAGAAATGGGCTGAGAAATGTCTTTATGTCTAAAACTTACGATTTTTATTCAGAAGGAAAGCTATTTTCCATAAAATTAAGCTTAAAAAATGTTTCCCTTTATAAATACAACAGACACAGTACATTACTTATAGATCTAGTCATCTCCTCAAGGTTCTCCACTCAACCTCTCTTAGGTGCCCCTTTTAGGATAATATAAATTATCCTCTGGAGGTGCCTTATTCTCTCCTTCAGCTCAAGGGTGGCTGGGGTGACTAGATAAGTTGGATAGCTAATTTCAGGCACCTGTGTTGTGAATCCAACCCCTAAGGAAGGAATATATAGGCAGCAACTTATATAAGGAAGCAACTTATATAGGCACGAATGTGAATTTAATGTCTCTTCCTTCATGTTGTACAGGCTATTTCACAGAAATGTAATTGGTTATGTGAGAGGAAAATAATAGATGGGGGGGAAAGTCTATAATCCCAACATTTTTCTGCTGTTAAGATGCATCTGTCAGCTGAATACTCACCTGGAGGAAGCAGGATTCCACTTTTTCCTTTGCACATTTAAAACCGGACCACAAGCAAATACTAAACCTTACTGGAAGATCTGCTGTGTACACTGTTAGTAGATTATCTGGAGGTCAAATGCAATCAATTTCAAAGTCAGCCGTAGGACAGCTGTGTTACATAAGATACAAAATGCCTGAAATAGCACTATCACAAGGTCTCTGTGAAAATGCTGTATAGAAAAAGCTATATAAAGACAAAGCATTATTTATTTAGTATGTTGATTCTACTTGATTTTGCCTCAATATCTTTTTGAAATTAGGACAAGAAGGTAAGTGCAAGAAAAAAGTAATCCAAGCCATCTACTCTGAAGTCCTTCAGAGGAAACTCCTTCTCTCCCTTGTCAAGAGTAGTGATTTGCTTTCATTCCTCATTACACAGACAATTTTGAGCCAGGACCTAACCCAGAGCTGTTAGAATATAGTTCTGAGATGGGTGTAGGTGTGCCTGAATGTCCGTGCAGATCGTACAGCTTTCACTAAAAGGCAGCAGGTATTCCGCTTACAGCAAGCTGAAGATGAACTACAATATCAAACCTAATTATCAAAGGTCTAATAAAACTGCACCCTGAATGGGTCTGATCTGCTCTGTAGGTCCAGGGCACGTGCACAGTACCTACCCAGCAACACCACAGCGATCCCTTTACCCAGTGACATCAACTGACATTTCTGCTGGGAAGTGAGCCCCTTCTCCCCTTCTCTAAGAATTAGCCATTTAAATAACTTTATACTCTGCTTTTATCCCTCCTCTTATTGTATTTTGGCCTCCCTAACAGCACCATCACAAATTCAGGTTCATGAGCGCTGTACCTATAAAATGCTTATATCTTTAAGAACTAGGCCAAGACAGTCTAAGGTAAAAGGCGTTTCACAGCAGGGTGTTTCACACTACCTAGCAAGAAAAAGGGAGCTGCATTTCCCTTCTCAATTATGAACACTCTCATTCGGTCTGATTAAGGTCTCTGCTTCCTCAGTCTTCTTTGTCTCAGCCATGCGGGACCCCTGTGAAACTCAGCCCAAACACAAAAGTGTCCTTTAGTTCAAGGACTCAGAATCTATGTTGTCTTTGAGGAAAACAAGTTTAAGAGTTCATTTCTGCACAGCTGCTGGAGTGCTCAATGGAAAGTAGAAACTGATGTGGATAAATTGTGCTTAGTATCTTTCCAGTGCTCCCAGCAGAGTACAGGAGAAAGAGCACAAAAGCAAGGTCAGTGCCTGTGACTCACAAGATTCAATTTTCTTCAAAGCCAGGAAAAAAACCAGAAAATAAAATAAAATAAAATAAAGTTATACTTTTTTAATTAAAAGTCATGGCAAAATACAAAGGCCATGATTTAAAAAAAAATAGTTTAGAATAAAGTAATTCTAAGATACTTAAGAGTTGCAGTTGTTCATCTTCTTGTAGATGTTTGCAGCAGAGATATTTTCAGTAACCAAAACCGTAAGGTTGGTCAGTCTGTCCGGAATCAGTAGGAAGGAATAGGCACCTTAAAGTTGCACTTCATTGAACAAGTTTTGGAGGCCTACCTTAGGACCAGCTAAATCTTCCTACATTTTACCAGATTAATTCTGAACTGTAAATCTTTCATGAAGGTTCCAACAAAAAAATTGGAATGAGAAAACGTATTGGAAGAACGGCCTTCCCCACAAAATGCCATTGTTTTCTTTCACAAAAGAAAACCACTTTTCTTTCCTTCAGACAAGCTGAAAAAAAAAAGTTAGTAATGGACAGAGTCATCTTCTGAAACAAGAAAGAACATCAGTCAGAGCAGCCTCCCTGCATGCCAAACATGCACAGAGTGATGCAGCCAACCCTGAAGGCAATTGGTTGACAATATTTTGAGTATTTTGGGCATGCAATGTATCTTCCTCACAATAATCTAATGTGAGTCGTTTGGGAAAAAATAACCTTGTGTACAATAAGATGAACTTCATATTGGCTTGCTTATTGTGATATTTTCTTTATGAACATATTGGTTTCAGTCAAAATGTGGTTTGGTGGTCTTTTTTTTCTGGAAAACAGACAAAAGAAAAAAAGAAGTTAACTTCTTGCCAGAAGATACTGGAGCTGTTATGTGACAGTCAGACTGAAAAAGGTATTTAGGATGAGAAACATCTGCCCTAGTGGAGGTCCCAAGTGCTTAGGGGTTAGATTCAGCTTGCAGATTAAGATATTTAGGTGTCCACATGCACCTAGGTGTCTAGTTGAGAGCTGGTTGTCTGACCTCTTGTTATAATTGATAGATATGTCATCAGTAGAGTTAGTGAAGTTTAGAAAGCAATTCACCTCACCTGAAAACTAGACAATTGGATTCAGTTGCCTAAATATAGACATCAGATGCTGTAGGGTATCCCAGTGTTGCTCCAAAAAGTTTAGGTTTCCCATAGATTCTGTGTCACATCTGCCAGACTTCCACCGATGTCTTAGATGTGAAGGCAACTGAATCTACATGTGATCAGCTGAGCTGTTGCCTCGACTTTATTGACTGTGCTGACTAGATCCCTGCCTACTCTAACAGCAGGCAGACACCTGTGGCAGTATAAGCACACCAGACTGAAGCAAACAAGGTGGTTACTTAGATATATGACCTTTCAAGACCTCTAAATAGGCCTAAAAGGAAGTTGGCTGATGTTGTGTAGGTCTTCAGTCCTGAAATGCTGACAACATGAAGATCACACAGCAGTGGTGCTGTCAGTGGGGTAGGTAGCTGAACACCATCACCGAGTGACAAGAGTATTTTCTGGGTATGGTATTGAAGACAGTATTTCTTTTATATTTTTTTTTAAACCAAAGAATAATCAGCATTTGTCCAGTTCAGTGGTGTTGGGACACAAGGAAAGAAATGTGGATGTTCAAAGGTTTAAAAAGAAGATTTGATCCTATTGCCATAGGCTGAGGTAACCTAAAGCTATGCGTCTTTGATGCAATACTTGTCTCTAAGTCTCTCTTAAAGAATCAAAACTGTCAAGGCATATCACTGGGAAGTCGTTAGGAAAAGTGGAACTGGAAGCTTGTTTGAAAAAAAGAATAATAAGTCTCACAGTGAGCCCATTACTCAAGGAGACAAGAGTTCCAAGTCTTGATCATGGGCACAACAGCCCTTAGATCCAAAAGAACTGTGTCTCACTATTATGAAAAAAAAACACTTTACTCTAAAGCAGTGATTTGAATTTGAATATGTCCTTAAACAATTACTTACTTTTTTTTTCCCTTTTGCCTGTGTGCTAAAATGGAAATCAAAAAATCTGGAAGATAAAAAAGAAAAAGAAAAAGAAAAAGAAAAAGAAAAAGAAAAAGAAAAAGAAAAAGAAAAAGAAAAAGAAAAAGAAAAAGAAAAAGAAAAAGAAAAAGAAAAAGAAAAAGAAAAAGAAAGAAAAAGAAAACTGCACTGAGGGACACTGAGAACAAGAGTCCAAATAAATTGATATAAATTATGTTCCATCACATAAACATTACTGGTTTTCTGCCTTCCACCATGACAAAGGGAAAGAGTTGTTGGGTATTTAAGTTTTCTCAAGCCAAAAACTATTGGCTTCAGAGTGTGTGAGGGGCTCAGCGGTATTCAAATATGTAGACATTAAAGTAAAACATGAATCAGATATAAATTGGGAATGGAGTTTCTGTGGCACATCATCCAAAGATGGGGTTACACTGTCTATTTTCTTGTTTCACTCATTTTTAGCCACTAGCTGTTGCCCTTTCATAACATCGTTTTGCTGAGCTGAAGACCTACAATGTCTATTCAACATGTTTTGCTGTTGCCTGTGCCTAGCAGCATAGGAATTCATATGGATGGACAATTACTTTGACCTTACTGTGGTAATGGAAATTATGTCAAATATATTGATTCAACTGCTTTCCTATTACAGTTCAGGGGAATGAGCCAACTATGGCAAGTGTTTTTAACTGCACTAATAGATGGTACAATGTGTTCCAGCACTAAATAAGAGCTTTACCTGTTGTGATACTTGAGTGCTCGTCCCGCTAGATGCAATCAATCGTAGATTCATTCTCATTTTAACGGAATCCAAAAAGATTGTCACATATTATGAGTGGTTTAAAACCATTAGCTAACCAAGCCATAAGGCAGCTCAAAGGGGAACGGTATTATAGAAATGTACCTAGGAAAAATAGGAGACAAGGATCACTGTGAACATTGACCGCAGCAGTGCAAGGGCAAGGACAGCTCATAAGAGGTGCCGGTGCCTGGATGCAGACCACCATTCTGAACCTGACCACTTAGCCTGGCAACGGTGAATGTGAGATGGTCATCCATGAACTTTGAACTTTCAGAAGCTCAGCTACCATAGTACTAGAATTCCTCCTGGCCCATACTTCCCAAAAGGTTGTTGGGTGCCAATGGAAACAGACTGAAAGATTCTACAAGGCATGCATTAGCATCTTAATACATTGTCTTGACCCCAGCCAGGATATATCCAGCCCAAAATTAGATTAGGAGTTCTCAGCTCCTAATCTGGTCAGTGTGATAATGTGTTCCATATAAAATGAGCTGAAGATTTCTGCTCAGTTACTGGTGGACATGGAAGAAGGTAGGCAATGAATTCTAGCTGGGATTTGAGCTTTTAAAATCCTAATCCTAAAATTTGATCAGAATCTTATTCAAATTCCACCAGACAGTTCATTAATATTTAGATGTTAAAATGGAAAGAAGAAGAGAACCTTGGAAAAATCAAATGACATAGAATCATCCTGTTAAGCTGCATCAAAGTCAGACAATGATATTTCTGAAGGAGCACAGTAGCAAAAAAGACTGCTTAACCTGGGAGATGCTCTTTGTCATCATGGTAAAATATCACATATATTCTCCTTCAACAGACTTCAGTTCATGGGATTTCAGAGGTACCTTTAAAAACAACATTACAGTAATACTTCTGGCACCCTGAAGTACTGTAAAAATAAATTTTAAAAAGAGAAAAGGTGTAGCAATATATATTGCTCCTTTGCTGTTAAGAATCATAGGCTCTATTAGGCCATCTATCAAGAAGAAAAAAATGAACAGACATAGGTAAGGCCTAATGTCATGTGAGAGACATGATAGCAGATCCAAAGGTCAGAGGTCCCCCTCAGCACTGTTTGTTCAAGAGAAGACATACCAGTTTCAGCAGTCAGCAGTACTCTAACGGAGTGAGGCAGCTACTGTTATACTTAGCCACCTTTGCCCCCTGCCCTACTTTAGATGAGCAAGTACCCACTCATAGTTCCATTGACTGGTCTAGCCTTTGCCATAAATCAGTGACGTAAACTTGGTCTCTGCTTGCATTTTTTGAATGGTCAGACAGTTTAATCATCAGTCCTTCACCTTCCAGCAAGATTCTGAAAGGCAGGAGTATTTTGTTGTACCATAACGAAGCAGATAGCAGATCTCATTGCCTCAGGAAACTGGGAAATGGGAGTTTTAAAGGATCAAAAATGAGCTGGAAGTATACATGTGTTTCAGAAATATTCAAGGTTCTCGTAGTGTATGTTGAGTAATAATGTATTAATAATGAAGAATAGATTTAAGAACAATCATAAGCTACATGCTTCAAGGCTTAAACTTCTACAGAGGCAACCAAAAGACCTGTTTGTCGAGATCTCCAAAAGCTCTGATCAAGGGGTATAATATGCCCAAGGTGCCTGCTGAAGGATGCTTGCTTTGTGCAATGAATGAGCCAAGATGTATATGCTGCTGTGGGAGGCACTAACAGGGTCTCCAGCACCACTTCTCTTTCCTGCAGCAGTTCAAAATCTTCTGCCTGCAGCAAAGGGTGAGAGTGCAAAGTTACCTCTTCCACTTGCACATCTTTTTGAAGGGTTCATATCTGCAAATGCCAAATTGATTTCAGCTATTAGCAGGGGAATGTGGATTCACATCCTTCTTTTCAGCTGGGAATTAAGTGTATCTCCACTGAATTTCAGATGGTCCTAACACCACTCTTCATCAAGAGTTGCTTGGGGAAGCTAGAGGAAAACTAGCTTACTAAAGTAGCATTCAAAATCAGAAGACCGTTAAGCATTAATTTAAAAATTGGAATCATATTTATGATCTGATAAGCGTCAGCTTTAAACAAGGTGCATATTCTTCCAAACAAACCCTCCGGAAAACCAACCCCAGAACTCAGAACTTACTGTAGATGTTATAGCAGCAAGAATTTAGTGAGCCGTGGAAGAGGATTGCGTGGTCCGAGATCATTCTTTCCCATCTTCAGCAGCTTGAAAAGTGTTAATGCTTCCTGACACTACTAGAAACAGCTAAATGGTGAGTCACTGAAACTGAATTTCATAGTCTAAGTAGCAGGTAGTATGTTAAACTGGGAGCTCTCTCCACTTCATAGAAAATAAATACATAAATAGATAAATAAAAAGCTTTGAGGTTATTTCATATCTCAATTGAAGGGACACCACTCAATACTACTCTTGCAGGGTGACAGGATCTTGAGAAAACATTGATTCTACAGCAAGTTAAGGCCTCTTTAGTTAGACAGAGTATTATCACAGAGCCTCTTTGTGCCTGAGAATCATGCTCTATGGCTTCAGTACCTACTTCTCCTCCCACACCCTGGGACTTTTATCAAGAGGTCTTCTAGGCCAGCAATGATGGGGAAGTATACAGAAGCCCAGTTCCTTCAAAGGTGGGATAAAGTCATGGTCAGCATCATGATGAGGACCAGCTTCTAGTGAAGGCAAGAGATTTCACTGTAGAAATTTAAGCGAGACGGCTGGACATAAAGCCTCAAAAAATGAATACTAATCAATGGGTTGGGGGTATACAGGGCCACTCAGAGAGGAGGTGCGTTTGACCTATTTGATCTATTCCTCTGTTTTAAGAAGTTAGGAAGACCCTATCTAAATATTTTGGGTCAGTCATAGAATTAATCTCAATTCACTCTAAAGCTGTTATTCATTTGCCTACAAGAGGTATCAAAGTGTTACTGAAAATCCCCATGGATAAATTCAGCATCAACATGGGGCTGACAGGTAGGAATGGCACTCCATCCGTAGGTGCATGCAGTACAGGTATGCATCTCTGCATTAGTCCACCTACGTTGATGAACAAAATGCATTTTGCTTTATCAAAAAAAAATTTTACATTGTGTTTCACCTGCCATGTTTTAGATGTCTACTTTAGGATGAGACAAAAGATGTAATGAACTCAAGCTGCCTCAGCACAGACTGAATTCGGAGGTCTTTGGGTATGTGGCAAACATTCAACCAGAGACAGGAAAACTGATGATATATTTCTTTGCAAACTAAACATGAATGCAGCTCTTACTAAGCCATTCTGTAGTTGATTTTCTTTTTCTTTTGCTACATTATATTCATGTCTAAGTAATAACTAGTAAATCTTTTCTACCAACATCTATCAAATTTTTGAGTAACAGAAGGTGACCTTTTCTTTTGGATGAAAGCATGTATTTGTATTAGTTCAGAGACAGTTGTTTCATAATGGAACTTAAATCTGTATTAAAAATACCTTAAACAAATAAACTCTACCAACAGTAACAAAAGCAAAGACATTTTTCTCATTATTTCACTGTTAAGGTACTGTTTAAGAGTTTCTTTGTGTACTCTAATGACAGCTTTCAGTGCTGGCACAGAGATCTTAAGGCGTTCACATCACTCTTTTAAAATAATGAGACTGGACTACATTTAAAGTCCACCAAAATCAATGAAAGCTTCTTGGCTTTAATGAATGAGGTATGCGACATACAGCCAACAGGTAACGGATGTGTTCAGGCAGCAAAAGGGAGAATTCACAGCCTTTGATTTATGCAGCTCTTTCAACAATGCCCTCTTATGTGCTGGTAGTTTTGAATGGAAGCAGGAAGATAGGATGCTGCTATTCGCTTTGTCCAATGAGATAAATGAGACTCTAGAGGAACAATATTTTTGAAGCGATTGAGGAACTTTGAGAAGCTACATGCCCTACTCTGTGTTCTTCTCTCTGATCTTCTGAGCCCATGCTTTCCTAGATTTCTCCCAAAAAATCTGAGTCACTATCCAAATAGGAGTCCTTTATCCACCATCTCAGAAAAGAGTAAGAGAGGAATAGGTTATCACTACTGCACCCTGTCATGGTCTCAGTCTGCACCTCTCATGTGCTAAACCTCCCAGCTAAATCCCAAAAAAGGCTTTTCCACAGGGAATTTTGTCAGCCCTGTTTTCATTCATTCCTGGCTATTCCTCCTATAGATGGGAAGGAGCAGATATAGAAAGGCAGATTAAATAATGAGACTTGCTATGTATAGGAAAAGCAGAGGCAGTGACTGGCTTTGGGTAGACTCCTTTGGGAGTACCCACCACTAATCCCTCCTTGAGCAAAAGAAGCCACAGCCAATTGGCTTTCTACAACTCTGCAGTAAGCAAACTAACAGAAAGACCATGTTATTTTGCCTTGGCAATCCTCTACCCCTTTCCCATTTTGTGCCTCAAACCAACTCTGCCCCAGGCTGTACCATTACCCATAAGCAAGTGTTTTCTACTCACTGCAGTCAATATGCTTTCACTATGTTCCTCACTTGAGAATTTATAGGAATCACCATATGGGTATTTTTGTGGGTCGGGGGCCCCTCTCACTAATCTTACTGACAATTTGTGAATGGGAATCATACTCTTCACCCTTGGGCTTAAGAGTTACATTAAGAGAGAAAGGATCCTATTTTCCCTGCTTCAAGGGCTGCATATAAGCTCAGTAAGAAACAATAGCTCGAAAGGGTGCAAAGCAGTCATGAAAGAAGAGCTGGAACACAGAATTCACTCACCAGATCTGTTTCCCAATCCTTAGGCTGGAGCAAAAGTTGTCAGTGTTTTCCAGTTTGAAAATTCAAAAAAAATAACCCTATAGAAGAGCAGAGTGGTGCCTGGGGAATTTAAGTAAGCTTGGATTTCTTACTTGGCATTTTCAGATCCCTGGGGTACTGTAGCTGGATCCCATAGTAGACCACAAGCTGGAAATTATTGACCTAGAGCCTTCAGTCTCACTTGCTTATTCACCAAACGAACCTGTCGTGATTTTTTACAGGAAGGAATGATATCACTATCAAGACTTAAGTGCTACCTCCCTTCCTAGGTTATCAAGTATTAGGAATATTTATATGGAAGGTGGGGGTTCATAAACCTACAGGCAGAGGAAAGAAACCAACTTCATCTCCCACCTCCTGTGACCAATGAAAATCAAATCAACATCTCACACCAGTGCCCTAGCCAAAATAACTCCTTTCGTCTCAGACTGAGATCTTTTATTGAAATTGTGCATAATCAAACAGAGCTCTTTTCACTGAGTTATTAAATAGATGAGGAAGATTGTTTTGCTATATTTTGTGCTGAGTTTCTTGCAGAACACATACTGGATGAATCACTCAAGAGAGATGTTTGGAGGAAAGCCCATACTGCAGCTCTGCACTGGTTATGGGAGTGAGAAAAACAAATCCACTTGGGTCTCACAAGAGTAGGACACTTGCAAGCTCACTGAATAGAAAACATTGGGCATCCATCATAAAACAACACTAAAGAGCTTGGCTCCTTTGGACTTAAACACTTAGGTGGTGTGGTAACTGCTTGAGTGGGAATTTTTAAGGATTATTTATACTTTTGCAAATGTAAATCACACCTATACCCCCATTTAAAGCACCTACATGCTTTTGTGAATCCAGCCAAAAGAGAGGGATTTGAAAATCCCCAGTAATTTGTATCCTTAACCTTTTACAGGTTTACAAATCTTGTCCAAAGACTTACTCTATTCATCTGGATATATGCATTCTGTATCATGAAAAAAAAAAAAGTTTCAGTTGATCAAGAAGAGAATACCTTGGGCTTTCAGAAAGCTAAGAATCAATTCTCAGTTAACAATAGCCCATAGTGCAGGCAGCGATTCAGTCTAGGGGGAGTTACCCTACCGTTAAGATACAATCAGCATAACAACCAACATAACACAATTTGATCAAACATTTATAATAATATTCAAAACTTACGTAGTAAAAAATGAACCTCCAAGAGTAGTTTAAAAAAATTACCATTTCTTTAGTGTATTTATTTAAAAGCAAAATGTTGTCAAAACAACAATTCCTCTTCTCTCTTGGTCACACAAGAACGTTTATGGAGAGTCATTTTGTCAGAATAAGTAAGGCAGGAAAAAAAGGCTATAACTAACAAGGATATCAAGGTTAAAGGAGAAACAGGATAAAAATTTGTTCTAAAATGACTTTCTGAAGTTGTCTTTTTTGCACAAGGTGGATCTAGATATCAATTGTAACAACTACTTTGGGGATCTAAGGGACTTCAGGCATAAAAAAAAAAGATTTTTTTTTCTAATTTATTTGATGTTTTCCCCCTCATAAATAAGTATTAATTGAACAAGAGTTAATTTAGGAAACACCAATGATATGTGTTATGCAGAAAATTAGATTACTTCTGTGGCTTTTTTGATTTGATAATCCATGAAAAGACTGTGCTACGTACACACAGTATTTTGAAAGTCAAACATATGAGATAATCAATTCAAAGTAATGTTCCAACACTTCCTGAGGATGGGAAATGAGAGCTCATAATAGCATATGTTATCTGTCACACTATCTGGCATGTCAGATGTCTACACCCATCACATGATCCAGTATGTGTGTGTTTGGGAGCAGAGGAAAAAGTCTGATGTGTCAATGATTCACAAGCTACTTCTCTTCCTCAAACGCATATGTGGTAATACAAAGTACGTCTGCTGTAAAGGTAGCGGGGAGCAACTGGGGTTATAGCCCAGCTCTGCTCAGAGTGCCACCAAGAGGAATATTCAGATGCAGTAAAACATGGAGAGGAGACCCATCCGGCAGAACCTACAGTCCAAAAGAAAAGAAAATTTAAAAATCCTCGGTTGCATTAATCATGTCTTCCCTAGAATGTTGCCGAGCACACTCTCACCTATGCTCTCCCACTGCTGAAAAGAGGATCTCCAGATTTTCACAACACCCACATATATATTCTGTGGAACCAGTTGTGATACATGCTTCTTGCCCAATGTGTCTGGAGAAGATGCTGACCTCCTTGCCCATACTGTACTCAATCATCTATCGGGTATTTTCTGTAGAAGGTGACAGAGAAACTCCTTGTGGAGTCCATGTTAGTCTGAATTTCTGTATGAACACCCACACACATCCTGACTTTGAAGGGTTAATAGCTTCTGCTTGCTGAAAAATGTTCCTGCTGGGACTGAATCCAGGTGAAGCACTGCTTGCTGTGCTCCCATCCCACATTTCTTTGCCAATTGGCAGTACCTTGTCTCTCTTGGTTTATAATTATGCCCTGTCTCAGGGCTTTATCCCTTTGTCCTGTTGCATCAGCTGAAGCACCCCTGAAACTCAGACCTCTTCTGCTCCTACTCAGCACCCGCAGCAATTCTCTCATGCGTAGATGGATGCTGCTCATAGCAAATTGTTCCTGACCTACCGTGTAACTAGGAAGAAACACGGACACCTGCAGTCTTTCCTAGTTAATGCTGCTGTTGGCCCCCTCACCTACTTTGCCTTTGCTTTTTTGTTTTAACGTTAGCTTAGATACCAATATGAGAGACTTCAGAATAACCATGTAATGGCCAAGCTGAAACCATTCAGAAATGTTTTCCTGGGCTTTCAGTCACTGTTTGCTCAGCCTGAGGCAATATTAGGGTATTTAATACCCTGATAAAAAGCCTACCACATGAATTGCTAATAACTGTTAGGGTGGAGGGACAGCATGGGTCATAGCAAGCTCCTACGTGCATGTTCTCTGTCAATATTTGTCCATGTGTAGAGACAAATTAGTCATTACCATAGACCTTTAGCCCAGTTCTGGGTCAGTTTTAAGGTCATTAGGGTGATTTTAAGAAAATTTAAATCATTCAGAGATTGAGAGAAAAATAAGGGGAAATTGGAAATTTCTTGACTCTTAGTTGCTATTCAAAAGAGAAACATCTTTTCATTTGAGTCCCTGGTGGTTCCCTCGTGTCCAGAGATAAATGTTATTAGGATGGGGAATGTTAACGCTACCAACTCCAGCACTTATTTTACTGTCAGTTAGTAGTTAATCCTCCAAATCAGCTCCTCCTGTTTGTGCTCCATAGTGTTCAGTCCTTGACCTTTTTGTACTAACCAAATAAGGACCATTAATTTTAAATTTATCAGTGTTGCTATAGCTACTAAATTATGTATGCCAGCTAATACTTTGAAGATATGAATAACAAAGATATATTATATTCTTTACAGTGTTTGCCATTATCATGACAATAAATCACACACCATAGCAAATAGTTATACAGTCATTTGTAATTGGACTGATTTAAATTAATGGTGCTCATTTTATCCTTTTGGGTGACAAGGAGCACTGGATGACTCTGTAGTCAAGGGTGAGAGATGGTCACCTCTAGAAAGTGATTCACAGAACCTTAGTTCTTTGGGATTTAGATCCTTTAGGATTATTCCCCTAAATTAAATGTAAAATGAGAGTAAAGTTAGGTGATAGAAATAGTCCCCAAACCAAGTGTTACATATGTGGATATAGTGGATTGGAGACCTCAAGGAAATTGCTTGAGAAACCTAAGTGGACATTATATAGTTACACAGGAGATTATCTGAGAAACTTAAGTGGGCAAAGGAAGAAGATATTTTCTACATAGTGAAAACATAGACCTCTTAAAAGCTTTCAAACATTTGGGAGCATGGGGACTTACCTGTTCTTCTGGACTGTGTTCTACCACGTGTTTCATTGCAGATGCTCATATTCATGTCCTCTCTCTGTATATATCTATGTAACAGAGTTGAATTTACATACATTTAAATAAAGAGATAAATAAAAGTCTCTGCTGGCACGGACCATCATATTCTGTCATTTTCTTATGGAATTCTTTGGAGAGTGAACAGTTTAGCAGGCTGGTTTCTGCATACTCCAGTGGCTAGACATTACAAGCTTCAATTTTGATTTAAAAGAGTCATTTTGACTATTCAGATCCATGGGCTTTCCTTACAGCATTGTCACAGACATTTCCACTTCTCACAGGTAGCGTGTTAGGTACTAATTACACTCCGTCTGCACTCCGGATGTTAAAGCATTGCTAATTTGTTTGAAATTCTGACAAGGAGATCTCTGTAGACTTTAGCTTGATAACTTCATCATTTTCCAAGAGTTCAACAGAGTCACTAGTTATTGTCACGTGTTGGTTTTCTATAATAGCACTTACGAGTTATGCAAACTTTAGAGAGCAAACTATGTTAGCTCTTTAGCAGCTGAGGCACAGTAAGATAAAGCTCAATCCTGTTGCTAGCTATAGGCGTTCCCTTTATGCAAAATGTTTTTTTTTGGAATTGGGGTAACTAAGAGATAATGACTTTCAATTACATAAAGATCACTGTTGTTGTGTGTACACGTGTATAATTTTAATTGCATAACATTATATAAACACACACTATTCTAGTGTTTTATGATTCTAGTGATTTGTTTTAATGGTGTTTTAACTAGAGGATAATGGTTAATACT
Source organism: Phalacrocorax aristotelis (assembly GCF_949628215.1). NCBI lineage: Eukaryota > Metazoa > Chordata > Aves > Suliformes > Phalacrocoracidae > Phalacrocorax > Phalacrocorax aristotelis. Next base: position 4,181,865 of record NC_134277.1, on the reverse strand, counting down.
CCTCTATTAGGAATTTAAATAACATCAGAGGGGTTTTCCTCAGAATGTTTTAGATTTTGCTAGAGGGAATGGGAAATCTGGCAGATTTTCTATGTTTCATTTCTGTACCATACCATCATGCACTGTTTCCGGATTGTTATACGCAGATTTTGTCTGTTAATGCACTTCACTGACGAGACACCAGGCAGTTAACACACCCCAAAAATGTATATTTTCCACTGTCCTTAAGCACGTTATTTTAACCTATATAGTAAGCCCAATACATAATAAGAGAGAAATTATTAGAGCAAGATACATGAAATTGGATGAAGGGGAATACGACCTGTTCAGTGGCAAGATCAAAGGTGGTGGGGGGTCTCAGACCAGCTGAGAGGGACCTCCGCTGAATTACTCCCATGCTCTGATTTTATAGCTGGTGTGAAGCCCCCAGGCCCCACATATCTTTGTACCAAGAGTCTTAATGGCTGCAGCACTCGCTGCTATGACTCTTGGAGCTGAACAGCGGCTGTTTGGGTGGATAAATGAGGGGGATGAGGAGGGAGGAAGGCCTCATGGTTCAGTGAAAATGTTAACTTGTCTATAATTTAAAGGAGCCACACAACTAAACCCTCAACCACGAGTTGTGCTTGTGATTAGTGTTTAGTTGACAGTGGGTGACAGCTTCGATTTGGTTTCAGTACTTTCCCCAGGAAGTTCTGTTAGGAACTGTCTAGGCTCTTGACACAAGTTTAGGCCTAACTCTCCGGCAGCTGATAAGCAGCGTAGGGAGTGGCAGAGGCACGTTAGCGGAGTCTGCACAGATGGGGCCGTGGGCTAAGCAAGGGGTGACCACCAAGTCTTCCCCTAGTTCTGCCCCTCACCTCGGTCTCACCGTGACATTCCCCTCTTCAGCAGACCCCCAGCATTAGTCCGGTCCCAGGGTTGGGATCCCACACATACACCCAGACATCTTTGACACTTAACTGTTCATTCACTAGAGGGAAATCATGCAGTCCGCTGCACAAAACAGGTAGTGTGCCGCTGCACAACCAGGCTGATAACAGCCTTGTTACCTGCAGAAAGTCTATTGTCATCTGTCTAACAGGTGACCCATGGGCTGCTTCTACACAAATATTTCTTTATTCTTTATTTTTTTTTCTGCAGAACATGGTGAACAACTTTGAATGAAGGAATGGCAGTCCAGAAAGCTGAATTTCTCCTCTCACCCCTGGCACAGAGGCATACTGCAGCTGCCACTTCTACTCCTGTGCCAGGTGATTTAGGAAGGACTGGAGGCATCCTTCATCACAAACATGATAGAAAGGCAGAAGGGAGATGGTTTGCAGATGTTCAAAGTGGGTTTCTAGCTTGCATAGGTACCATAACCAGACCAGACCAGCAGAGAAAGAAGTCCTACATACCCAGAAGGAAGCCCACAGCAGTCTATCATACAGAAGGCTGGATAAAGAAAAAGTGAAAGGGAATCTCAGTAAAAAGAAGGATTTGAAGATACTCTTTAAATGATACCACATCATGATTTCAGAAGTTGCATTTTATTGATTAGCAGTCAGGAATTTGCTTGTTCATCCCTCCCCATCTAGCAGAACTTCCTCACAGATAATCATTACATGTGGTGTTTAATAGAATTAAAGCCAAACCAATGCCTCCGTGTGGAGCTACTCATCTTGTTTTGTTATTCACCTAGAGCATAAATAATCTAAGCAGATCAAGGACAGCCGTCATATTGAAATACGGGCAGAGGGATTGGCTTCAGAAGAAGATTTAATTTCTGTGCTTAATTATTAAAATAGATTTAGATTTAAATTTGAAGAAATGGGATCTGCTTCCTAAGGGTTAAAGAAGACATTTACACACCCCAGTGCTCTTCTAGTTCTCAGATATATTTGCTATTTGGCTTCAGATAAACTGCAAAAGTGGGATTATTCATAATTGACTTCAGATCTCTTCAGTGATGACATTTACAGCTGAACTAGTCACACTGAGTTCCCCTTATAGGCTTATCATTAAGATATAACTCAGCTAATGTACATTGGCCATCTACCTTTCTGTGAGATGAACTCTGCACTTTGAGCTCCTTTTTATCTCTGCTCACAATAAGGAGATCCAAGTAAGAGTCCTGTGAGAATTGTCTATGTTGCAGATATCTGTATTTGTTCAGATGAATTTCATCTTTATCTCTCTAAATTATGCCTCTTCAAATGAGGGTTAATAAATATAAGTGCAATTGTTGACATATTCTGCCCATGCTGGGTTTTTATTACCATGTCTCACCTTGCACTTTGTTGCTTTTTCTTTTATATATCTCTTCATGCATGGAACAGCTTCTCTGAATTAATATAAACAGTCACAGGCATTTCCTTTTCAATAGTTCTTTCTGGTGTTTTGCTCTCAGGAAATCAACAAAAGATACTCTAGGTGTATAAAGTATTTTTACCAGAAACGTTATACAAATTCACACTTTCTAGAGTGACCATCAAGGTTTATCACACTTCTTTGTAACTAGATCTTGAGGATATTATATTCATATTCACTGCCCTGAATGTGACATTTATTTTCTGTACCTTGTTCCAGACAAAGTCCTGCTACCTGTTACACCTATGTTTAACTGTGCATTGCCGCGCAGCCCAACAATAGCCGACAACCTGGTTCATATGTTGTGCTTCTTATTCCCTCTCCTAGTACACAGAATGTAATTATACCCTTTCCAATTTTAAATTGGCAAGTGTTTTTCATTGCTATCAAGGACAAGCTGTATTGTAGAGTGTCATGAGCTGGATACACATGCAGAATTTCTGAGCACCCCACAACTGACTCAGGACAGGGTTGCTGGCTTTTCAGAAAACCAGATTAGTGGAACAGAATCTTCATATTTCTCCCACAGATGATACTGAGATGGGCAAAACAGCAACAACACACATTTCTTAAGAAATAATAACACACAAGGCACAATTCATATGCCCCTACTTATTTATTGAGGTTTCATTATGATCTCACTGCTGTGCCATGACCATTTACATCACTTAGAGCAAATAACAGGCCTTGTAATATACCAGGCACATGCATCACCTCTACACAGGGCTGCCCTTGGCAACAAAGGCAGCTGAGGATTTCAGTGTGCCTCGGCAATAGCCTTCTGCCCTGTAGACTTCATCTCACCCAAATTTAGATCTCTATGGTTTAGATGTCAACAGCTGAGCAAATAACCTTATACAATCTTCCTAGTCAGTGGAAAGACATGGATATTTTAAAATGTGATTCATCAGCCCTGTTCCAGACATCTGCTTTAGGATGAGAGGATTTTCGTCTTGGACTCAATTGAATATATTAAGTAGACCTTCAGGAAAGAGAAATTAATATTACAGTAATGAGCTCAGGTGCAGTTCAGGTGGGCAGGAGATGCCTCCTACACACAGAATCTTTCCTCTCAGAGACAAATCAGTTCTCTCTTCCCACTTGATAATTCTTCCTATGCTGAAGCAGAAGGAAAATGAGAGGTGTGGGGATGGTGGTACATAAAGGCAGCATGCTGCTCTTAAATAACTACATAGATAACATAAGTGTATAGAGTAAGATGTAATTCTCTGGGCTGATGACATGTGAATGGATCATTAAAACTTCTTAAATGCAATTGCTTGTAGCAAACAGAGGGTCAATGACTGATCTGCTGTAACACAGATCTGCTTTCTCCCTCTTGAAGTGCACATGCAGCTCCAGTAAACCTAGACAAGCAGATTCTATTTTTTTTATGTATTCTTTTCATGGTCTTTTTGTTTGTTATTGCTTCCAGTCAGAACTATTGTATTGCCTCTCTCTAACTGTTTGTGATTGAAATATCTTTTTAAGGCTGAAAGCTGGGAAAAACATGGTTTATTTAATTTTGCTTATTCACCTAAACCGATGTTTAGCCTGGAAAGACAGACTTGCAAGAGGACAATGATAATAAAAGTATACCCTTATGTACTCATTTTATCGGGATGTTTACAAGAGAATGTAGGGGTGAAATGATCTGCACAAGATCATCCTGTGGAATCTCAGAACAACCAAAGATAAAAATCATCTCTCCTGAGTTCTTGGCCTGCAATCCTTCCTCCACTACAGCATTCTTACCTATATGTTTTTATGTTATGTTATGTTATATTTTAAACTTCTGGACAGGTTTAAATCCCCTTGTGCTTGTCATGTTGAGCTCTTGCCCTCAGCTAGCCTTCACTCATATCACAGCACAGAGACAAAAGTTATTTTATGGTGATCTTTAGCCAGCCTGCTGTGGACAGACCACATGTTTTCCTGGACAACATTTCAACATAAAAGGTTTAATTAGAGGCATAAGTCACTTATACAAATTCTACAAATGGTACAGTCCTGGTAGGGCAGGAGCTGAAATATGAAGAGGACAGGTTATACCAGCTAGAGAAACTTTGGGACCATGAAGGGCTAGGAACTTGCTTGCAGGATCCCAGGGAGCAATTGCGGGAATGTATAGTGCCTAGAGAACAGGTTGAGTATGCTTCACTGAAATTTGTCCAACAGCTTAAACACCTTCAGCATTCAAATTTCTACCTTCTTCCTGAAGGACTATCCAGCCTGAGAACAAATCTCAACTTAACTCAGGTTGGTTATTTGGTCGTATCGATGGTAACTGGGTGAAGGGTAACATCGATGTTACCTGTGGAGTTGGCTTTGCTCTGGTGGGAAAGGCACCAGGCTGTAAAGGGGGAATCCTATGGATGAAACAGAAAAGTAAGGCACTCAGTGTCCTAAAGCCTCCACAGTTGTTCTTTTACTGTTAAATTTACCTGCCCCAGTCCCTGGGAAACTTCTTTAGCCTGACTTCAATTTTGCCACAGCAAGATGTAAAGATGAGGATAAGAAATGGAAAATTTGAAGCATTCAACCACTTTGAAGAAAATTTAGACTGGTGTTTAGTCTAAGTGAGGGACAAGAGTTCATGTTTTCTCAATATAAATAGCATTAAAAGAATAGTTGCTGGTTTCAGTTAGACCATCCATCCACGTAGGCATAATATAGCCTTCCTGGTAAAACCCAGACTGGAAGATAATTCACCTTCAAAGACAGTATGAACTGCAATGTCTAAAAGAAACAGTCCTTTATACAGAGATTGAGCTTTCAAACTATATCAAAAGATCACCTAAGCATACTTTTAACAATACAGATACCACTCTTTGTATTCCTGTTCATCAAATCTTTTCTGCATATATCTTGTTAACCACACAGCCATGCATGGAATGGTCTTGACCCACTAGGACTTTAGGGATAAGGACATAGTTCACAACCTTCTGACTGGTCAGCAAGGGCTTTGCTTTAATACATAGGAGCTTCAGTAAGGCAAGGAATGTTAAAAAAAACACCGAAGCATCCTTGTGTTCATTGGTAATTCTTTTCTTGAAGGAGAGAATAAGGGGAATATGACAAAAAGCACCTGGCAGTATAGCAGTTAAAAAACAGGCAATAACTACTTTTAAGAAGATTGAAATTGGGAACAACTTGCAGAAGTGGTGGTTTGGAGTTTTTTTGGGGGTTTTGTTTGTTTGTTTTTGGTTTGGTTTTGATTTGGTTTGGGTTTTTTTTCAAGTAACTTTTAAAATATTCCTGGTCTTCTCAGAATCCCGTGGGCTGTAACCAATGGATAAGTGTGTGTTTGGGAAAGTAAATGACTAATCTTCTGAAAACCTTAAGACCAATTGAAATTATGACTTTTAAGGGACACATTTCTGTAGCAGAACATTTAATGGTGTAGTTAAGCATGATTTTACTAGTGAAGGACTTTTATTAGTCCTGAACATTCTCATCACAAGGCTCTAGACATGGAGAATGGGACATCTGCATGAATTCTCAGAGCAATAACACTTTGTCATTCTGCTATGGTATTTAAAACCTGCAGCCAGATTCTCTACTAATATTAAAGGATGCTGTTCCGTGTGCAGCAGTGGTAGATCTAAGGTTATATAAGAGTTTTTATTTTTATCACTGACATTTTTCCTTTTTAATTTTTCTGTAACAATGCTGCAGGTCCATCCTGCTTAGGCACTCTGTTTCTGGTGCTTAAGACCTATAAATGCTCCAAATGTTCTCTGTTTTAAGATAATTCAATCTTGTATTTAAATCAAGGGGCAGGGTAACCTGAACCAGTTTCTCTAGTTATAAACAGACGTGCAGTTTGCGAACAGGCACCCTGACAGCAATGTTTGCCACTACTGTGGCCCTGCTGTTTCCTCATGTCTGCCAGTGGAGCTCTGCATATGGCTGTTCCCTAATCCACTTAAGCAAGAATGAGAAGAGCAAAATGCTGGTCTTTCCTGAATCATCTCTTCTTGACTGAAACAGGTGAAGGAGCACTCAGAGAACTAGACCTGCTAACAGATTTGAGGGTGAGAAAAACTCCAGAAAAGGAGGTGCCTGACCATGCATCCATTGCTGATAGAAGGATCATAGAGATCCTAATTTAGCTGAGTAAAATTGGGGGTGGGAAGAAGAAAGGAGGAAAAAAAGAACATCAATCCATGCCATCTATGTCACTACTGTATTTCCAAACACCTCTAGTCTCATGCTATTTTGTATATAAAATATTGGGTATTCAGTTCCTAAATGCAGAGTGCTGCATTTCCTTCCTCTACTTCCTTCCAAGTCTTGAGTTAAAGTATATGTTTTGTTATGTTTTCCAGTTTCTTGATCCTTTTATCCAAAAATGTCTCCAGAAAACATGCTCCACGAGCTTGTGTTCTGAAGAATGCCAAACAGGGACTTTTGCACTTCCCTAGCATTTTGTGCCTCTTGGCTTGTAATTATTTTTAGTGTACAGTTCTTCCCTAGTCATTAATTATAGTCACTGTAATTGCTGGTATATGTGTACAGGACACAGCTTTTATAGCCAACACATTATTTTTGCCTTCATACAGCCTCTAGGAACAGAGGGTGGGGATTTTCCTACACAGACATAGGATAAATAGATGATTAAATAGATGACTGAACATATAGAAGCTACTGTAGAAGTATTTAGAATGCTTCCACTGTTTTCTTTGTGGTTTGGGACCATGATGTTCCTAGTGATGTTGCATTGAAACCTCATTTTCTTAAGACTGCTTGCTTTTGCCTCTGTACTCTGCAACTTCTGACTGAGTACAGCATGGGATATTTACCAGCATCAGTCTTGTTAACCACCCAACTCATCCTCATTACCCCATCTAGTTTTAGTTGGCGTCCATCAATCTTTTGTTCTCCCAGACCTGGGAATTTGCATCTGCACGCCATTTCTGTCAGCGTGGCTTGGATTCTCTAATTTGTCTTCTTTAGCTTCAGCTGTTTTCTGTAATTTGGAAATTTATTGGACAATGTAGAGAAGGATGAACACTTCTAGACACATCCAGTGGCATGTTCTATTTTCAGGCTGGCGTAGCTCCTCATTTCCAGCAAACAGATGAGAGATCTGGCCAATGGAGAAAGCAAGACAGCAATACAAGCTGAATCCCTATCTGGTACCAATTTGTTAGCCCACAATAACAAAGGATTTTTCAGATCCAGTAAAGATTCTAGGAAAGACTTTACAGCTCTTCCTTGTTACTGAGTATGGTCTTTATCATGTTGATGGGCTACAGACATTCTCTTCTCTCTTATTTTTGTTACAGTTAGAAATGGGCAAGATTGTTATTTTGGCAGAGAATAAAATCATTGGAAAATGTAGTTGGGAGGAGAAGAAGGATGAGAATAAGTCAATTTCCCTGATTGTCTAAAAAAGTGAAGGAAATGTGAAACATTTGTTAAAAGTCAAATATTTCATTTTGATATTTTGAGAGCAAAATAATTCCCTTTGGTTTTAAAGCCATCATTTGTTTAGAAACACATCTTTTTTAAAAAAGGGTTAAATGATGGATTTTTAACATTCCATTTTAAGCTGAATGTTTCATTTTGGATGAACTCCAGCTGTAGTTTCATGGCTTTATTTATAATTTGTTTGTTTCACAACAAAGCATAAAATAAGACTGTTCTTTCTCTCCTCTGCAGACAAGACAGGGCTGGGAAAAAATATTGCAACAATTTTAAAGATATTTAGGAGCCAGAGTGGTGAACTAAACAAATGGAGATATGCCTGAATATATATAACATCTGGAGTATAGATTTTACTGAAATAGTCACCCTGGTCTCCCTTTACAGTCAACAGAGGTCAAATAATTCTTAATAACATTTTCTAGAAGGGTGTCTCTCTTCATCAGGCAGACCTCTAACATAGGATGATGAGACCATCATCTCCCATTTCTCTCCAGGACTAAAAAGGGACAAGAGAAAACTGCTTTGACAGTTACCAAAGGTTGAAGGCAAGGTGTTTCTTCTGCACCTTCCTCCAGTCGCCAAACCAGCAGTAGTTTGCAGCGGTATAATGAAGCATGGCCAGGTGATGAGGAATACCAAGTTGACTCCCAATCAGCAGGAGCAGGGTAGTTAGTTTTTGTAAGGATGCAGCTAAACAGAAATAAGACATAAGGTAACGAACACTGCATTGTTTCAGAACACAGCAAAAAGGAGAGCAACTAGTCACTGGCAATTAGAAAGGAGTTCTAAGAAACAGATTTTGTCTTTTCTGTGCTTTGCTGTCTGATTCCCTCAACTGGATCAGATGTGCCTTGCAAAATTACATGGGAATCTGGCTCCATGGAGTAGAGACGATTCATTTAGGAAAAGGAAAAAAAGAATGTAATTAATGGGGAAATAAATAAATTTTACAAGAAATCTTCCATTTTCTCTGAAAGATTGTGTAATTGTCAACTGACCTGTTTTTAGAAGACATGTGTTACGGTTCATTGTGAGTTTAAAGGCAAAACTTTGCTTCCCTGCGATATATTTTCAGGAACTGTTTTCATGTTGATGTTTTATGGGCTAAATATGTTAGAATGACTCACTCTGAAGATATTAGACTAGGCAGACCGTAACTTTTAGAAACATTTAGTATTTTTAGTCTCTAGTGAAAATTGGCCCTTAAATTACTCGGATGTGGAAAAGGACTCATGTTTAATAATTGATGTTAAGTTCCAATAATTAAATATTAATTACATTCTCTTTCTGAGCAGTGTGTATATTATTGGACACTATACATATTTATGTTAAAGTTTTAAAATTTATTAACTTCAATTTTTTTTTAGACTACTTCAATGTACTGTTAAAGGATTCTTTTTAATATTGTAATAACATGACAAATTAATGCATTTCTGTGCTAATGTGTATTTCATATGAGAAGTTATTCAAAAGAAAAGAAGCTTGTAGGTGATATTTCCATATTACTCCATCACCTCTACATATATTTCTTCCTCCCTGGCTAGTATTTCAAAGCTGTCTGGCCCAACCATTAACTCATCGCCCACTAAAATTCAACAGAGATTATGTCACCCTCACCTTTAAGCATAAGAAAACTGCATTTCTATTTAATCTTGAATCTGGCATTCTTCTGATTTTATATCCCTCTACTTGGTCAATTAATAATAATTGATTTAATTTTCATTTTTAGACCCTAGTCTGCATATATTTGTTTTGCAGGTAATGCTATTCCGCAAGAAATTCCCCCGCATTTCCACTGGACACTTGGTATTAAGTTCAGCTTGTGCATACACATTCATCAGAATAACATCCAGATGTCTGAGTGCTGTATGGGTCATCAATTGTTCATTTGTTTCCATTTTTAAAAATGCTTACATTGATTCAAAAATTTTCTTAAAATGTACCTGATTTCCTTTTCCTAGAATAATTTTATATATTCAAATGCATTTTTACTACTTTTGGCATTAGCACTGAAATGCCTTCCAGAAAAGATTCCTGCATTTAGTTGAAATGCCAGAACGTCAGTTTGTTTTCTGTGTGTGGAGAGGTGTGTTTTGGGCAGTCTGTGCCTCTTGCCAAGCAACAGAGCCTTCCAGAGGCAGTCCTAGACAACTGTCAATCTCAGGCCTTTAAAACGCTCTTGCCAATATGCCAACCTTTCTTCTTTGCCCCGTACTAGCAAGAAGAATCTCATGTGCATCTTTCCTCCTCACCATGGTCTATCATGGCCAGATACTGGGCCCAGACCCAACTGCCCAAGTGCTGTGAATAGCTGGAAACTGACTGTAGATGGCTACAGACACCCTGTCCTTCTCAGCCCCAGTGACATTGTGCCTACACACATGCTGGCCTTGACAGCAGCCAAACAAAACTCAGGACATGCAGCACTGGAGAAAATCACCCTTTGTCATCCTTTCATCATCTGTTTGCAGCCAATATGCGTCTAGTCAATACAGCCAATCTTACCACCAGGTAAAGATTAGCACTGGTGTACACCCTTTTCAAAAAGGACGGCTTTGTCCCAGATATTTTCTTAACTTAATTCTCACAACTTCCAGACAAAAGCTAGGGGGGTTGTATTATTATTTAGTTTAGTACTGTCACCTATGTAAAATACACTGTGTGATAGAACTGACTTTACATAAATTCCTGATAGAGTGATGCTCTGAAGAACAGTTAAGTTTTGAATCTTTTATGTTAGTAAAACTTTATGTTGTAGTCACTGAATAGTGTAGATAATAAACCATGGAAAACGGAAACTCAGCAATGTGGACAGAATATTTAATAAATAAAAGAGCAGAGCAAACTGTTCCAAAGAACTCAAATTTTTTCCTCACTATTCTTGACACTATTTGCATTTCAATTACATTTATTATCCTAATGTGTTGTATCCCTAGATCATGGGGATTTAGTGAATAATATTGCCCAGCTAAGCGTCTTGACAGCTCTGTGTATTGCACCTGAACAAGAGCAATTTTGTGTGACGATAAAGGGAAATATTCATCTAGGTACGTACACGACCTCTCATGAGAGTATATGCCATTCATTACATACTGTGAAGCTGTTCTGGTTCTGTGTTGCTTTAAGATTCATCAGAGCGCTATGCCTTGGTGAATCTTGTCTTAATGTTGGGGAGGAAAACTACTTTTAAGCTTAGTTTAATAGCTGCACAAAGCCAAGGAAGGTCACAAGTTTCTCTGCAACACCTGACATTCAATTGAAATCACACACGGGGTGGTGCAGATTTCAGTGGAGCCAAAAGACTGACGCGAAACACCAGGGCAGGTATAGCTGGTGTGGCATGAATTCATTCTGTTTTAAGAAAAAGGTGTCTGTGACCCTGTGTGCCCTCACTCCCATTAGCATCGTGGGGCATTCTTCCAATGAGGACAGGCAAGGATCCCACCTGAGACTGGGCAGGTGTCTCATTACGTTTCAGATTGATCTCTTAGGTTATCCATTTATTGCCATTAAAACCAGAAACAAGGAAAGAGACTCAGATCTAAGCTCTCTTCATAACAAAAGACGAAAATTTTCTGTGTTTTGTTTAAAAAAGTGAGTTTGCTTTTTCATTTTATAACCGAACCACAAGTTTTCCACCACTGAGAATCACTGCATTTATAATTAAAACAAAATCACTACCACACATGACAAAAAAATGTTCTTTGCTCAAAAACATTTGAAATTATTTTTGCTGAAATATATTTTTTGATATTTTAAAGTCATTCCTTTATATGCTGTTTCAAAGTAGCAGAAAATAACAATTCCCAAAAAGCCTGAAACTGGAAGGAGGGTATTAGATTTGGTGGGTCACAACATTCTTTGAAATATTAGGGGAAGAGAAAAAACTTAGCAAGAGATTTCATATGTGGTCGACAGAAGAAACAAGCTGCCATCAAATCCTACTTCAAGCTTTCTCAGGTTCTCAGATTTCCTATCACAGGCTGTATTTTCAGAGTTGCTGTGGTGTCTCTTGTGATGCAAGCAAGAAATTGTGCCTGTCCTAGCAGTACGTTTTTTGTACATGAATAACAATAGATGGGCATCAGCACAAACAGCTCTCCTCCAGCATGCAAAGGAAAAATCTTCCAAATATGCCCTAAATGACTGGAGTTCATCCCTCTACCATCATTTTTTAGAGGCAGAAAACTCTGATGGAAGTCATTCAGGAATAGGTACATGAATTAGATCAGTCTTATAAAATTTGTTTCATTATTATCAAATTTGTTTCAGTATTTGAAAGCAGATGGTATTTTGATGATCAGAGCCCAGCAATATGCCAGCAGAAATTGCCACTGACATGGCAGTGAACCCATCCTAACGACAAGCAAGCCCAACTTCAGATAGTCCATCACCTCACTTGCAATAGTTTGTTTCCCAGATGAGGAAGGCATATGATACGGCAGCCGGATTGCTAAAGATATGTTAAATGTGGATTGGTATTTCCACGATGCAAGTCCTTTACCCAATAACAGCTGCACATCTCCAGTTCTGAAGTCATTTACCTGTTCTTTTTTCTGCTCATGGCAAATCAAAATAAGCTGAAGTGTTTTACCGCTGCGTGTGGTATCTGTAGGTAAGAGGGATATTAGAAGAAAAAAGAACTATCTGCATGACTGACTGTACCTCTTCGTTGAGAATTAAAAAAAATATTTATTATACTGAAACAGAAATTGAACTCAACAGCCTGCCAGATTGAGATATTGAGTCTGGAACTCCCCAGATATCATCAGTTACCTTTACAGACACCCATCAGAAATTTTTTCTCAGACCAAAGACCCATCCTCCGACTCACATATCTAAAAACTAAGCATTTATTCAGACCTGCTTTTCTAAATTCCCCGTATAATCAGTAGAGTGTTGCTAACATTTTCAGACAGATTAACTGCTCCTAACACAGCATTCAGAACAGCCAAAAATCGCCTTCTAGAGATGCTTCACTCCTCTATACATAGAAGGTAGACAAATAATTTATACTAACCACCTGGCTTTTATGTTACTTTTTTTCTGTTGGGCGATTACATTCATACAAAACTCATCACAAGCCTTAAAGTCAGAACATTTCCGCTGTCCCACAGGAAATCTGTTTTGCAACATTTCTAGCCCTCCTGACGTGTTGTGTTGTCACCCACTACCCACAGTTTAAATGCTAACTGTTTAAAACTTCAACAGTTTATAAAATACTGTAATAATACTGTGACAAAGACTGGATAATCTGGTTATTATTTTACTTGGAAGCTTATTCTGATAGACAAACCCATACAGAATTACAACTAAAAATGAGAGAATAGTTAGTAAGACTGCTTAGTCGCTTAAACCAATTACCAAGGGTGGATTCTGTTTCTCTTGAAGACGTATGCCTTCACTTGAAATTTTATAGTTGTTGTAGCTACATCCATATCAGCTGGCCAAATAGAAGAGAAATTTGTGGAATTTCCTTGCCTGTGTTATCCAAAGGACTAGGCAAGACATTTCAGTGTCTTTCTCAAATTCTCACGTGTGGTGCCTCTCAACTTATGCATGAAGAAGGCACACTGGTGTGTCCAGTACAAAAGCTACAGGAGAACTTTGTAAAGAATAGACTCAGTCTGGCATAATATCTGCTACCAGGTGACAGATAAAACCACTGCTAGAAACTACAGGAATAACTACAGATAATAAAATTAAATAAAAACTGAACAGTTCAAAAGCCCCACTGAATTTAAAGACAGCTAAAGGCGATTAGCTTGGACTATGTGGGGGAGGTGAATTTGTGCATTACTTTTGATGACAGCCCTCCTACACTTTATTCACTTGACACCTCCCTAGATTCAGGTGTTCCCAAACTGTACTTAAGATCCAAACATGTAGTTATATTTTCTAGTTTTCTAAGATTCTACATGGAAACCTTAATTGAACACCAAAATCTGGGCAAAAGCTCATCAAGCCCAGAGCCAAGACTGGCAATAAAAGATGTGTTTTCTGGTTGAAAGTGCCACAGAAACATTTCAGATCAGGAAAGCAAGGAGCCCAAGCTAAGAAGTGCATTTTTTCAGCTAAGTGTTGCAGTTAACATTAGACTGGTCAGATCAGGGACCTTCCAGAGCATGCCCTAGCTCCTCCTGGTTCCTTTCACCAGGAACCAAGAACCAGTGGAATTGAGAACATTGATGTCTGCCCTTGTCCTACCAAAATATGAAAAAGTCAGTTCATCAAATCAGGCAAAGCTAAAATGAATCCCAACACTTAATACTTGGAACATGTTCTTCCAACAGTTCTGCAATATTTTTTTTTTCTCATAGCTGGACTAACTGCCCTTCCATTTTTTTTTATTCAAGCTGTGTTTTCCACTGTTGCTTGTCCTAACTCTGTAACCATTACTTGCATCTTTCATATTTTTTGTGGCAGCACTAGCTTGACTTTCATGAACAGCTGTATGTCAAACTCTCACAACTGCGTGTAAAGTAAAAAAAAAGAAAACAAACCAAAATACCACAAAACATTTTGATCAATAGACCAACGGTTCTGGAAGTTCATCTGGAAATTCAAACGTCTGGCACCAAAGAAAACTAGGACAAAGGCAGAGAGGAATTGCAGAATGAAAACTCCTCTGCTTGAATAGCTATATAGGACAGATTAAAAATTATCTTGGAGGGAGGGAGGGATTGCCTGAGGAATCTAGAAGAGAAAAGATCTTGTTGGGGGACACTGAGTGGAACAGTTAAAAGTTGTGAGTTTGAAAGGGAAGTATCCTGTCTGGAGTGTATCAGAGCACAAAACAGTGAGGGTTGTGGTCTGTATGTGCAGGCAGCAACAGACCCAATAAATCTGATGTTCCAGGAAGCAATTGAATCCAAGTACATGGGCTCTGTACCAATATTTCATACCCATGTAGTGACTAAACCTTTTTCGAATTATTTAAAAAAGCAGCATTTTTAGCATGTTTCACAATGCTTGTGGATTGTGTGTAGGAGATAGCTGGAGGTCAAGTCCTAGATTATGACATCTTTTTCTAGGCTCCACATGTGAACTGTCTAAAATGCCATTAATCAATGGAGATTTAGGGTTTAAGATCTTTACCAAACAAGGGCACCTAGAACCAGTAGAGACAAGACTGTTACAGGTCTCTGCAGGGGGCTGGCAGATATGAGGCCAGGCATTTGAAAGCCCTTTGTTCCTTAAATGCCACAGCTAAGGATACCTAACTTTAAGGCATTTCAGATGACATTAGACACCTTTGTGTCAGCAGCCAAAGCAGGATGTTTACTGTCAGGTGATATACTGGGTGCTTAAACAGTCGGCCAACATCTAGACACCCCCATCTAGACACTCCACTCCAGGCAACGTATTTATTTTATAGGCAAAATCCCTTGCTGGGCATTTTATCACTCTTTTTGTCCTCTGGCAAGGAAAATACATCCCAAGAGTCTGAGCATAAAGAACTGGTTTCAATTTTTGATTTTTATATCTCCCGCCACCTCCAAAAGCCTTATTGATCTCCTACAAAGCCAAAATCACAGTTTTAGTAAGCAGTAGTCCTTTTACAGAGTGGTGGACATGTGTGAGACTGGCAGAGCAACTTGAATGATTATTCTCATCCCAACAGAGATTTCTGCTGCTGTGTAAGTATGTTCACAGCAGAGAAACAAAATTTATGCTGCTAAACTGAGAGCTCATCTCAAGTGTCCCTGTATTACTCGTCAGGAGAAGTCTCATGACACCTGAGTTGGGCCATCAGTCATTTTAACTGACATGCTTTCATGCATGTTCAGCAGTCCAGGTGAAGACCGAACAAAAATAATTTTTCAACACGTTTCTGCTGGATCAGTACGGACAGATAGCCTTAGGCTAAAGAGCAAGACCTTGACGCTTAATGATAGACTATAAAGGCACTGACCACCATTTCTATCCCTTCCTTTCCCACATGTACTAAAATCAATAGTATTGATTCTTCTGCCTAAGCTCACTATTTCTGCATTATAGATTTTGAAATCATGTTTATTATGCTGCTCCCTGTCTTCAGAGTCAAAGTGTGGTATTTCAGAGAGATATCTCTGGGAATGCGCTTGAGTTCTCTGACATAAGCCCGCTTACCTCCTTTGACAGGAACTGAGAAAATAGGGTTTTCCCCCCATACTTCTATGTACTATCTTAGCCTAGATATTTCTTATTCTTGCCATACACACTTATCATGACACTCAGAACTGACAATGCTATAAAGATTCCTCATACCATTCTTATTACGATCTTTGAGACTATCCATCATCTTTCAACCCTGTTCTGGTTGTTTGGTCTCAAAGACTGTGATCGCTATCATAGTTCTTGTATGTGGATGAACATTCAAGTGTTAGCACCATGTATTTAAGACATAACTGCTGCTGATTTAGTGTTTTCAACCATGAAACATCTGAAAAGATACTTTCAAATTGCAACATCAGGCTGGCTAAAGAAATGGGGAAAAAAACTTTATCTAAAATACTAACAAATATTTTAACATGACCAGAACCCTGCTGACACATAAAGGATATCTTTCCTAACAGCTCAAGGTGCAGTGTCAGGTAAAAAACACCGAAGAAAAACAGTTCAATCTCAATGTCACAGCCTCTTCCTTCCTCCCCTCACCCCATCCAAGTGCAACACAATGAGTGAGACAGCCGGAAGTTCATTCCTGTATGTTTGATGATGTGGATAAGAGGAGGAAATCATACGGCTTTGAGCAATCTCTTGCCCCCCCAATGTTTTGACCTGTCATAACGAGCACAGGTCCCAGACAAAGCATGGGCCAGGCTGAGAAGCAAGCATCTACCACCGAGTACTCCCAAGAAGCTACTGTGGAAAAGGATGGGCAAAAGGATTGGAGGCACACTGATGCCACCGTTCCTGCATTACTTCACCCGAGGCCACAGAGCAATACATGAGCCAGGACCTTGATCACACTGCCCCAATCCTAAGAGAGGTACTTGTTGTGCTCGAGGACAGCTTGCTGGTAGGGCAGAGCTATTTGACAAACTTTGGTCGGTACTGGGACTGTTAGAGAAAAAGCTGGAAGAAGCCTTGACACTGGCTCCCCATGAAAAGTTCTGCTAAGAAGACTTATCTTTCCCTTGGGAGCAGCTTTTAAGCCTCTGTGTAGTAAGACAGACACAGATGGAGAAATCAAGGTTCACTCTTAGTCCAGTACTTGGGGAGAGCCTTTAAAGACCAACCAAAAAAGAGTGAGGCAAGCCTTTTATCCAGGATCATACAAACTGTCTGGTAACATCTGGTGGGCCCTGGGGCCTACATATTTTAATTATTGAAAGAAAGGTAAAAGACATCATATGTCATTCGTATGGTTTTACTCAAACTAAAATTTAGTTCATCTCAGCTATCTAACCATTAGTTTTTTTCTTATATGATCAAGTATTTAGGCTGACTTTATGCTCACTGTGGAAATATAAGCACTTCCTAAAAGGGAATCATTGCAGCATAGGCATGTGCTGGAAATGCACAGGTTGTCTCTCATGGCTGATGCTAAAGACAGGACAGTTTAACTTAGATGTGGTGAGTTTCACCTTTATGATTTCATCCTTTTCTATTGCAGCCAAAGGTCCATTTGCTGTAAGAGTATAACTTTCATGGTTCTAAATATCTTAGCTCTTCTTGCTTTATGACTCTACTAATGCCTTTGGGGTTTGTCCTGTTTGTGTTTCTATGTTATTAATTGCATTTTTTTGTTGTTGTTCGCTTGCTTGTTTGTTTTGTGTGAGAAAAATAACAGGTTTCTTCCTTACATGGAAAAAAATGTTGAAAAAGTAGAAGAAAATTCCAGCTGCAAACCCCTAGATTTCCAAGTCATGCAGTCAGCGGAGCCTTCTTATGCCTCAGACAAAATGAGATAACATGTTGGAAAAGAGACGGCGTAGTACCTGCTGGCAGGCTGCTTTAGCTAGGACACTGAAAACATTTTTGAAAGTTAAGTTATAAAAAAATAGCCTTTAAAAAATAATATTTTTATTAACACTGTGATAAACATTGCTTTTGTTCAACTTGGAATCCATAGGGTTTAACCCAAACAGTCACCGTCAACATGAGCCCAACTAAGCCGACAGCACTGTAGCAGTGGTTTTCTTTTTCCTTTTTTATTTTCTTTTAATTCAAAGAAACAGCTGTACATGTGTGAGTCTGTGCACATGTGAGAGGCTTGCCCCTTGTCTTACAGCCTCATCTTTTCCAGCAGTTAAAACAGCTTACAGGAACTGTGCTATTTTTAGTTCAGTATTTTGAAACATTTAACAATCTTAAAGATTAAGTGGAGCTGAAGAGTTGAATTATTTTTTCATTTGTATTATGGTTTTATTATAGGTGGGGCTGGTTGCAGGATTCATGATTAAAACTGCCTAATATATAGGCATTTATATAGGTCCAGTTTTCATAGATAATAGCTTTGTAAGACTAACTATTGTGGGCTGGAATGGTCCAGTCCAGGTTTCTGCCTCTTTTTAAAAGAGTTAAAAAAAAATAAAAAATAAAAAATAAATTAGTCCATCTCAGAACAACAATAAGAGAAAGTTAATTGCTTTGCTCATGTTAAAAAAATTTATGTCTTCCACCTTTGTTCTCTTGTCCCTCTGCTGCAAAAGATGGTATTGAAAACTGGAGAGCATGAAAGGGCTGAAAGACTGACTTTTCTATCAGACATGGTTTTTTGTCTTTCTTCTCAATAATGCCCCATTTTGACTAAGATAAAAAGCTCTGAAATATCACCATCTGCACATAGGAGAAAGCATGCAGCACTCAGCTTGGATGCCTTAAACACTACAGCAGGGGCTCTAAGGACCCCAAATTCAGAAGGACAGTTCAATGAATGCTCACCCAAACTGATTTAGCATCCAAGGCATTCCAGATGCCACAGGAGGAGGAAGGCCTTCTCTGGTTTCATCTGTCTCGAGTTGTTCTAGTTTTTGTGTCCTAGCCTGTGGGCTAGACCTCAGCAAGAGGCCAACCTTGGTATGTGGGATTCGAACACATGCTCAGGGAGCCAACTTCAGGGACAGGGTGAGTTTAGTGCACCTCCCTGCTCTGTTGTGTGCTGCTGTGTGAGCAGCCACAAGCAAATCAAGGGTTGGAAGAGGGTAGCCGGGAGTGAATTTAAGTCTATGTCCTGGTGATCATGCTCCTCAGCTAGGAGACAGTTATGGGACTGCAGTTCCTGCTGTCTTCATTATTGCACCATCATCTGCAAAAATTTGTAAGCAATCCTTACAGAAAACAGTGCTCCCAGGTCCTCAGTGCAGGAAACGCGTCCATTCTTTGAACGCCACTTTCCAAAGGGCAATAACAGAAGCCCTGGAAAAGAGAAAAAATCTCAGTAGAGATACAGGATGAGGTAATCCTCGCCCTTGATTTAGGGCAGGAGTCTGCATTGGCTCTGGAAAGAGCAAATGTTTAATGACATTGATTTAGGGCAAAAAACCACTCATGCCTTGTGAACTGTCTTCTGGATGGGCTTATAATGCCCCTTTAATTATAACATAATAGACATGTCCCTATCAGTTCATTGCCCAAAGTTGGAGAATATGATCATCCTTCAGAGCTTCAGCTTCACTCCACCTTCTGGCCATGGCCCTGGGGTGGCTTAGCCCCATGCTAAACCTAGCTGAGAAGCCAATGACTCTCCGTGCTCCATGTAGGGTGTTTGACTGCACTTTTCCACAGATGTACACTGCGGACAATCCTCTCTTGTCTTGTTAGATCTTAAGTCCTTTGAGCAGCACATTGTCAACATCCTTTTCCAACACAGGTGTGTTTCTTTTTCACTATCTCTGTCAGTTCCTGGCCTGACCTGGGTTCGCTTACGAAAGCTGAAAACTGCCTCCTTTTGTATGTCTTCTCAAAGTAAGAATATATTTTTCTTGGAAGCAGACCATGTTTTTCTCTCAGTTTTGGGCAGGAGTCCATCCACCGATGCTGAACTATCAGTAACCTAGCAGCTATCTAAGATGGCAGAGCTCATGTGCTGCAACTCAAGAGTATTTTACTGCAGCTGGGTTAAAGAGAGGATAGTCAGAGTTTTAGTATAGTTTGCTGCCAGAAAAAAATACTTGCACATAAGTTTGGACCTTTCTGAAAAACTCTGTTTTTCACAGTTAATCTTATTATATCTCTAGCTGAAAGTTTACAGAAGGGTTATTATATATGTTATTGGAAACAAAGCATCAGCCTTCCTACTTTTCAGGGTTCTTTTAAGAAGCCTTGCTTATTCTATTTTTATAATAATATATATGTATGACAAGTAGTATTTTAATACTGTGTAAAATTCAAAGAACACAGTGCCAAAAAAAATAAAAAGAGGAAAAATAAATCAGGCTAAGCTTAAATTTTTATACATGTTTTAATTTTAAAAAAATAATAGGATGGTCTTGTGGTTAATTTGCAATATTGGATTAAATAATTAAAAGACATTTATACAGTTTTCTAGCACAATAAAATTCATAATAATTTCAGCAGTTTTTACACTTCTAAACTTCAGGGTTTAAGCACAGGCGTTTTTTCCTGGTGTCTCTAGTCAACAGAAACGGAGGCTACTCCAGGTGAGCCAGAGTTAGATTAGACAGCTCTTATTTAATCTCTGAGGGAACTTCTCTTTCTCTGCAGAGACCAGGCAGTGTAGCCATTTGCCTTGGTCTGCAAAGATAGCTGGGATGAATATTCCCAGCTGCCACTCCACAGGAGAACTAGATTCTTGTATAGCAAAATTTAAAAGATCATGAAGTGCTGAGAGCATGAAAGAGGATGGAATGCAAACTGCAAACCCGTGCACACTGGATAGGATTCAAGTACCCAAACTGGAGCCATTTAAAATTATAATGTTTAATGTAAGCTGGATGTCTAGGTGCAGCTTACAGTCAGCATAGACAGGTGGCATCCCCAAAGGAGTCATCATCTCCCCCAGCGTAGACACTTATATTAGAATGGAGTAAATAGTCTTGGTTTCATCGTCTCCAGAAAAGATTAAGGATCAGCAGCCAGACTTGAACAGCGACCCAAGCTGCCCATGACACTAGTGTGCTGGGAAGGCTTTGGTACAGGTTTGATCATTGCTTTCTCTCCTGCTGTCATGCACTACCTGCATGTAGTTCGGAGCCAACAGGCAGTAGGAGCAAGGTGGGCAGATATGGGGAGAAGCTATGGGAATGCAAACTGTACCGTTGCAGCCCCCCACAGGTATGGGGCACTGATTCATTTCATGTGCTTGCACAGAACAGCTGTTGTGAATATTGTGATAAAAGAACAATCAAATCTGTATTTATATGAGACACAGGGCTAATCATTAACCCACTTTGCAGATTCTTGTCTATTTCCCTATAGCGATCATGCCTTGACAGTAACATGAGGAAGCAATAAATTACACTAAAATTACTTAATAATTTCAATACTTAATCAAACTAACAAACTATTGTTCCAGGATCCACTGGACAAATAATTAATCCCTATTGGCCTCATTTCTCCCCCTTTAACTGGAAGTAGAAGAGCTTCTTTCTACAGTATATTTTGTTTCTAGTTTCTATGAGTGATGAGTTCTTCAGGGAACAGCCATAAGGCAGTTGGCACAACAGGGACCTGGAGGTTGATTCAGTTTTCTAACTACTGCTGTAGTATCTATAAAGAAGCAATTCTAACGATGGTGTTTGTAGAGGTGATAGCCCCTGCAAAGCTGGATTACATATTTTCCAGATGGGACACTTCTATTCCATTTGCCTCATTGATTTGTTAAGCCTTGTACCAGGAATGCAAATAATAAGAACCTGATTTATCATTTAGCAGAACATAGAGAAGTCCCTACCAACATACACGTTTAAGAAGACCCCTGGTAGGAAATCTGTGGCTTAAATACACTCTGGTTGCATAATTGCCCCAAACCCCAGAAAGCGGTGCTCTCTGGTTATACCTTTTCCAGTACATTATGTACATCTGTCCTAGAAAATCAAGCAGGACCAGGGCCCGTTTTCTGGTTCTTAGGCCAAGCATCATGCAGAAGCCCTGGTCTTTACAACTGAACTCTTTCAGCAATCGAAACAACAATGCCAAATACAAACTGCCTGTTGGGAGCAACCCCTGTAGTGCTGTAACCTCTGAACCACAGCCAGGAGTTGTTTTGGGGAGTGCTGCTGGAGGCTGCTGGCCCAGAGGGTTGCTGCTCATGCTGGGGACAACTTTAAAAGTTTACAAATATACCAATAAAGTTACAGTTCCTTGCAATATTCCTTGCCTCTGTTTACTTCACCAGTATTGATATAACTCCATGAGAAGGCTTTTCTTGCAGTAAACAAAACTGTATTGCTCGATACATGGGATAAGTATTACAGATCCCAGGTGTTTTGATCCATTGGTACGTAATTCAGAGAGTTCTTGCTTTTTTATCAGAAAAACCAAGATAAAATTAACGGCAAATATTTTGCAGGCATATGCTAGCTTACATACACAAATATTAAGCCATAGCAGCTGAGGATTTTGATGAAGAACAGAATTCTCAGTGGCACCAAACTGATGCTAGATTTTATGCTAAGCAAAGGCAAAACCGTAAAGTTTGCACTTGACAAAGTTTGAAAGAACATAAAGCACATAGAGGTAGAAATTGAAAGGAAAGAGTAAAATGGAGGATTCTTGTACTGCTTGCCATATTTCAAACACGCTCAGATTTCTTTAAAAATATGAACTCCACTTCAGCCCTGAGTGTGTGAATGCAGTCTGCTCTAGATCAAAATGGATCATTGTGATGATATTTTCTGGCTTTTACACAACAAATCCTTTAAATAAATACAGATTTCCATGCAGAGCTTTTGCAGCTCTCTGTTTCTCTCTGTATATATAATGGCTGGTTACAGGTCTAGCCTTTGAATGACTATTCCATACAATGAACATGGTGATGTTTAAAATCATAGAATTTAAATTACTACACTATGGCACTTGCTTTACATTTTCTGAAAGAGATTTAACAAGTCATCATGTAAAGAGATTGCTGGGTTTTCTTTTTTTTTTTTTCCTTACAGTCACTCTGGTTTTTTACCTGACTGCAGTTCCTCAGTTATATTGGGCTGAAAGTACCTGCCCTCATCTAGTTTTGAAAGCTAAGCCATCCTGGATGTACTTCATGCCTGCACAAAAGTCTACATGGAATACAAGGCTCAAGGAGTAGAGCTGTGTGGAACAGTACGGGTGGGATTCCTCT
The DNA here is from genome assembly GCF_949628215.1 of Phalacrocorax aristotelis. Lineage (NCBI taxonomy): Eukaryota > Metazoa > Chordata > Aves > Suliformes > Phalacrocoracidae > Phalacrocorax > Phalacrocorax aristotelis. The sequence continues at coordinate 4,158,851 of NC_134277.1, read as the reverse complement.
CACCTAACGTTACGTACCTAAACTTAAGATAGCTACAGGTTTTCTTTTCATGGTCATGTCACCTGATAAAGAGTGTCAACCCATTTTGCATGCTACTCAGTCTCTAAAAGGGAACCTATGTTGGCTAATTATATCTACACATGGAGCTTTCAGATGCCTAAATTAGAACAAATAAATGCCACCTACAGTGAACTAGAAACCTCAGAAACAGGCTGAGTTCGAAGACTGTGTTTTATAAATGCTAAACTGAGAGACAATGAGGAGGAAAGAAAGAACAGAGCTGCTCTCTTACTGCCTCTGTAAAAAACTCTTCTTCCTTTCTGCATGGCTTTACCTTTTAGTCTTAACGTTTCCATTTTCCAAACTATCTCAAACATTTTTATGTCTTCTGTTCTCATCCAGCCCAATCATGACTGTGCCACTTGAGAAAAGAGGCAGAAACACAAGTGTCTGAATTCCCAAGATATATTTTTTTTCCTGAAAAACCTAGGCTCAGAAGAGTAGACTTAGCTCAAAATATTTCTCTGCATTTGCCTTTTCTCATATACTTCATATGTCCACCATTTTGATGCAAGCTCCCATAGACAAGAACATGGCTTCTACAGGCTTCTTTGAAGGCTGCACACCATCCAGGAAGAAAACTGAGGCTTGTTGTGAAGGAAAAAGAAGATAGTAAATCCACCTTGCCAGGTGTCTTGGAAGTAAACACAAGGGATTATTTTTTCTTCTTACTAAAGAGTAAATGATCAGGAAAGTCTAGAACTGTTGAAGATGTGAAAGTAGCAGATAATGAAAATAATCAATACTGCTTTTAATATTGATTTAATTTACACAAGACTGTAATCCTAGGAAAGACAGGAGAGGGAGTAAGAAGAGTCAGGAGAAATCCAGGAGTTATAAATCCTTGACTTGAGATAACTTGCAACTGGATGTTGACCCAAGACAGACAAGCTGTATCATTTTTCCTGAATTTTGCTTGAAGGATAAGGGGATTATTCAAACCCAAATGCTCAGAGGTACATTACGGGGGGGGGGGGGGAATCTTCTCTGGCAAACCCAAATATCCTGCATTTCATGCAGTACTGGTTATTATCAGGTTTGAGAATCACTGTAGCCCAGAATCATGTGGCCAAGAGATGTTAATGGAATAAAAGCACCAGATGTGTCAATGCTGAAATATTTTATTGTACATAAACTAACAAGTGGGGGAGAAAAAAGGCAAGCATGATATCTCTGCTTTGCCTTCAGTGTAAATGTGAAACTATACCCCCCAAAGAGAAAACCTAGTAGGCTTAATTAAGATCTAATTGAGCTTTTTTATAAATTTTAAAGAAATAATGGTTTGCCACTTGCCCGCAGAAGACTTATGGACCATAAACAGCTGCTGCTGACATTAAAATGTGCTGAGAGGCATCTGTTTTCTCTAGGTGGAATTTTTATTGTTTTTTTTTTTGCATAGTATCAAGCATGCAAAAGGCTGTGTATTTTAAATGATTAAGAAATTATATTTAGAAGTTAACACATTTATTTTTAAAATAGAAGTGAGATCTTTACGCGTCAATTTGTCAGCAGTCCTACTACCTCAATCCATCATGGAAGAGTATTCTTAACCTATAATAGCTTCTAATTAAATTTCTTTTTAGTGCGAAACTCTTCAAACCCATGCTTGTGCTTAACCATGTCAGGCCTGTCAAAATACATGAAGGTTTGATGGGATTAAATCCAAAGCAACATCTCACAGAAGGATGTGTCACAGCTAGAAATTTATTTCTTCCTTGTAATATGGACAGAAAAATCAAATCTTTTTATGTTGGTACCTTGCATACAAAGCTCACTCAAAATACTCATGTCCAGCAATGTTAATGATTTTTTTGACTGAGTAATAATTACCTTAATATAAGTATTGTTATAGACACCTGCTATTCCATTGTGTTCTGTTTATGATGCCATAGAAATCATTCTGAAAATAAAACGAAATAAAAGTATGTTAACAGGAAGAAATTGGACACTGAGAATTCCAGAAGACACAATTAAAGCACATTCCTAGGTCTGAAGTAAAGAGGTATAAAAGACTGACTGAATCGTGTTTCATCTCTCTACAGTGTAGTCATATAATTCAAAGGTGGAGCAATGGGGTTGTTTAACTCAAAAGTTGCAAAAGTAGGGCAATGTGAAGATGCTTTATAAAAAGCAGGTTAATAGGGTGGAGTATCTTGAAGACTGGGAAATCTCATATAGGTCTGCAGCTGGCTTTGAAATGGAGCCATTGAAGGAATTATGATTCAGATATTAAAATGCAAGTGTTTGCATGCAAGTCTTTGCAGATGAGCCTGGTCAATAATCTCCCATTACAGACAGTGGATGATCTAACTGATGCTGTCAGTGAGATCCAAAGAAACATTCAGTTCAATCTACAGCAAAGACCAACATTTGGTCAGTCATTAATTCTCTCCATTAACTGTATGGCCTTGGTCTTCATTGACAATATTGGCCACTTGGGTACTTTGCTCAAACACAGAGACTTAGCTGAATCACGTCTTTAAACATAAATGGCTGAATCTGGATCCCAGTGACCTTGCTTCACCTTCCTTTCAACCCCATCTTGTTTTGCCTCATCCACTTGCATTAAAAGGCCTTGAGGGCAGGCTTACCCTTGTTCTGTTTGTTGAAGGCCTAACTTAGGGCTAAGCTCACCAGCTCTGGCCAGGCTCTTCAGGTGCTAAAAAAAATGGTAAAAAAGACATTTAGTCTAGTTTTAAAGAGAAATAAGTACCTAGTGGTACTTTTCTCAAAAACAAAATTCATGAAATGTGGGGTTTTCTTGAAACCGATCTCAAATTAGGAAAAAGAAAATTTCTTGCAAAGGTGAGTCACACTGTAATGGGGAGTAACTTGTTGTACCTGTTAGAAATGAAGAGGCTTGTGGAATTATTTGCAAGAACCTCTCAGCTGATTTTTTGCTAGCGTATACTTTATTAATACAACTGGCATGTAATGTTCCTTCATCTCTTCATCACACAGAGAACCTCAGGACAGGGACCGAACGCAGGTCAGGAATGACTTTGCAGTTCAGATGCCTTAAGCAGCTGCTTACAGCATGCTTGAAGTCAGATATTCCATTAGCCCATATTCTACATAAAGCTTTGGTCGACATTCACAACCTGTATTTAGTTTGAAGCTAATGTGAAGGGCAGACACCTGAACGACAGTTCTGAACTGTTTATAGGAGAAGCCCAAAATTATACCCTGAGCAATTCCCAAATTAGAAACCTGGGAACAATTACCTTTTTTCATCCGTATGCAGTCACCTCAGATCCAGTGTGCATTTCGCTATTGAGGCTATGTCCCACTATAAATTATTAGCTGTACTGCAGAAACTCCTTGAAACCCCAGACTGAAGTCACTTGTGCTAAGTGCTGTATAACCACAAATTAAGAGACAGCTCTTGTCCCAAAGAATGAGTTGTCTAAAAGTTAGATGTTCTGAGAAAAAGTGCATGAAGATGAAGGGCCATGATGCAATTAATTCTGCTCCTAAAGGTGACCCTACAGGTCAAAAGAAAAACCACAGACAGAACCCAGATGTCTCCATCCCCGAGACAGTTCTAGACCTGGATCTAACACCATATTTATCATTTTGCATTCCTGTGGGTCAAAACACTTGAGATTTTCATGGCATCTGTATATAATCAATAAAATACAATAAAAATATAATGCTAGTATTTCTCTTTTCATCTGTGACACCAGAAGAAACAGCCCTCACACCAAAATGCAAAAAAATCACCTGGCTCATGGATATTTCCTGAAGTTAAATAACATCAGAAAAATAATTTATTAACAAATATTTCAATTAATAATGCCAAGAAATAATATAAAAATAATCAGTAAAATAACATTTATCTATTACATTCTTCCTTTATTTCAGGAGCATAACTGAAAATTTTGAAAAACAAGAACAGATTTGTTTGAAAAACAGATTATTTGTATTTGCATGTAATTACATGAATAACTGATAAATTCTGAGAGAACTATTTACCAATATATAGTTATATGCAGATAATATATATGACAAAACTAAATGCATGCAAATATATAAAGAGAGAAAAGAGACAAAAATAAACCTCAAACTTAAGGTTTTATCTTCTTGCAAAGGTCAGGTTTTTAATAGTTTTTACTTCAGAAGAATGTGTCAAAGCATTTTTTTTTTTATTCCATTTAACTTTTGTCCCCAGCTTTTTTTGCAAACAAGAGGAAAGAGGCACCTTCTCAATCATGGATTTACAGTTGTAATTTTAACCTGAAATGTATAGCAACAGGCTTTATTTGGGTTTGGCTGGTGGCACTTTTCATAAGCCCAATGAATGTTTTCAATCAGATAACGTCAATGGTGTATAACAAGGATTCAAAGAGGCGTGAAATGGCTTTTGGGGATTTAAAAATAGCTTCAACACTCTTGTTTTCCAGTGTCAGTATTTTACTAAGAAATCCAGGCAATTCTTAAATGCAAACAATGCTACAAAAGCCAAACATTCATAAAGAATTTTACAAGCAGAAATAAAAATGATAGTTATCATCCTCTGTGAGTCTTGTTTAAAATGATCTGAATTTGCCCCTGTATTTTCAATGCTGTATACAGACTTGTAATTAGGCTATGATAATCAATCACTAGAACAGCACAGATGTCAGGACATAAAAACTCAGGGTTTTGAGTTATGTTGAGTATTTGCTTTTTATTGGTGAAAGGGAAAAATCAAGACTTACTTCAGTGGGTTGGGGAGTTACAATGGTGTTCAACTGATTTGGAGCAGAATACAACCAGGTACATAAAATCAATCAGGCAGAATAAAGAGCCAACCTCTGGATAAACTTACTCTTATTATATCCAGTCCATTAAAAATAGGCTAACAATAATATAATAAAATTAGAAGAAATATGATCATCAGGGTAAGAAAATATTGACTCTTTTAAGTGTTGTCTTCCTAACTGGAAAGAAAGCAATTTAGAGATATTATAATTACTAAGGTTAACTAATGCAGCCCCAATAGTTTCATAGTGTAATGACAACAATTTTTAAACTGTAAAAAATTGGAGTACATTCTATTTGCCTTTTCCAGTAGAGACGGTAAATCAGAAAGACTGACTTTACTGCGGAATAAGATAAAAAAGGAAACAGAAACCTAATCAGGCAGGCATGCCAAGAGCACACTGGTCTTATTCCTTTGAGGCTACCCTCATATTTCTGTGGAAAGGAACAACAAAAATGTTAACGTGGCACAGGAAAGTCTTTTACAGCACCGTGACTGCACAGATGAACGGGGTCCACATTACACGTGCTATTCATGTCAGATCAATACTTAGGGAAAAAAGGTTTGTGTCATCACATTAGCCAACCAAGGCCATGTTAGTCAGAGGAGGTTGAATACAAAATTAGTCATGGAGACACCATGCATTTTTCAGAAGGCTGAATTTAACAGAACTAAACCTATGTGATAATCTAATATATTTTTTTCTTACTATGTTCTCTGAAGAACTGTATAAAGCTGGTTAAGGAGAATATGGCTTTTTAAAATTTTTTTCTTCTTTATTTTTTTAAAGATAGTTTAGCTGGAAAAGCTGGGTTTACTCTGGAAATTGACTGAATATTTCATATAAGGTTAAGGTTTTTCTCATGTCCGGTAATATAGTAATATAAAAAAATAAGTACAAAATAATGCATATAAATGTGATTATGGAACACAGCTAGAATATAGAATTTAAATATAAATAGAACATTATACAGGACATCCATGCATATTTAGAAAGAGAACTCTGTTATACAGAAGACAGAAAAAAAAGAAAATATCAAAATATGGAGTAAGGATATTTTAGTAAATCTTTCTAACTAAGATATTTAAGGTAACATTCAGCAGTTTTACCTTCAAAGATTTAAATATTTGATGTCTGAGTCTGAGCTAGTCACCCATGCATCTTTAATCATGACTGGAGAGCAGACAGCGCATTTAGATAGATGAAACCCATCCCAATTGTCCATGTTTCAGCACAGAAAAGCTGAGCTGCAGTTTTCTGAAATCAGGAAGGAGAAAGACAGCATCACTGGCCTCAGATCCTGGCCTGCAGAATTGTACCTCTGGATTTGCCTAAAACATGTGTTAATCTCCATTGTTTTAAAACCATGTGAAGTGCTGACATGCAGCCAAAATCAACTGCCAGGCTCTCACACAAGGTTATTAAGAGAAATTAGGATTCCTTAATTTGCTCACTGCTGCACTGAATATCACTATATCTGACTCATCAACTGCTGTTTATTATAAAATCATACCCCCAAAAGCAGCATGACTCTTGTCTTTGTGCCAAGAAGGGAGTACAGAAATGTGTCCGAACACTTATTTTCAGCACACAGCTCTGCTGGGCCATGGAAAATGTTTGCATTTTGAATAGATACCCTTTGCAGGTGTGTGAAGGCCACTACGTAGTCCTCAGGAAGGTGTCACTCCAATTAATGTGGTTAAAGTACCTTCCTCTGGCTAAAAAGCCAGGAGATGAGGTCTCCCTGGGGTGAAGCCCAGGGTGGATGAGTGTTTTGCTGGTCAAGTAAAACATCAATGATTCTTGTGCAGCCTATGTAATTGCCTTGAGTGTTTCTACTTATAGGAACTGCCTTATTTTGATTGCTCTCTAAGGCTGATAATGGCCTTATCTATGTTTTCATGGAATCCCAGACTGGCAGGGGTTGGAAGGGACCTCTGGAGATCACCCCGTTCCACCCCTGCTTGAGCAGGCACACCCAGAGCAGGGGCACAGGGCCGCGTCCAGGTGGGGTGTGAACGTCTCCAGGGAAGAAGACTCCACGTTTTGATACATATCATCAAAAAGTCACGCTGTATTTCCACTTCACCCTGGGAAAAACAAGCTCTGCTGGTGTACCCAGAGGTTTGCTGGTGGGTGAGAGGGCGGGGGAGGAAGTGGGGGAGCCACTGTGAAGGTAACATCCTTTCTGTGCTGGTGGGAAATGTAAATTCAGAGAAGGAGACAGCTGTCCTCACTTCGTTGTCTCCCTAGGATTCCTTTGTTAGCAGAGGTGAATATTAGGTCTCTCCAGAGCATGATCCACATAATCTGATATCCTGGCAAGAGATAAATTGCCTGTGGCAGGCAATTGCCTATTCCTAGTTCCTGTTTCTGTCGATTGACTAAGGGCCTGAGGGTGACAAACTCCATTTTAGACATCTAATATTTAGGTCTCTAATGACGACACAGATGAATCTTACCTTGGGTCTAAGCCAACAGTTCCCCTTCCTTCTTCACAGTGACGGTAGCAAACTACCTCAGCAGAAAATGGGAGATTAGATTAGGTCCACCTCCAAGACTGTCTTGTAAATGTGGAAGTTTTCATTGACCTTTTTTTTGTGACATCTTCCCCTGGATTAAACATCACTGCACTCTGAAATTAGCTCTAGATTTATTTACTTTTTGCTTCTTTTCTGGGTGTTGAGGGTGACCTTAAATGTTGCACGCAAGTCCCTATTTATGTGCTGCACATGGTGGCAAGTCAGCTGTACCAGGTGAGACACAGAAAACCTTCCAGTGCCTGCAGGATCCAGATGCCATGGATGGATGCTGGCTGCAGGCAGCCCACAGGTTTACTGGAGGTGTCTTGTGAGATAGGCATAGTATGCGTGGGAAGTTTCTCCCAAAGCCTCTGTCAGACCAGCATGGAAACATCTGAGGCTATCTGCAATGTAGGCTTCCCCTTCTGAGCTGGTCTTAGCCTCTCCAGGTACTCTATATAAAGCCAGTCACTGAGTTGTGCAGTATGATTACCCTTACCCTGAAGCAGATGTGTAAAGTAGATTAAGTGAAGCATGCTCCAGAATTAACCCTTTCCTTTCCATCAATGTACTGGGAAAGTAGGACAATTGTCCCATTGCAGACAATTGCTGTCTACAGTCACTTTGTGTAAATGTCACTTACTTTGATGGATTTCACCCTAAAAATATCCCCAATGGCTAAATTAAAGCTGTTCATGCTGCACTGCACTTCTTGGAAACTGGTGATTGGCCAGGACATATTAAGACATCTATATCTTAAAAGAAAACACCATCAGCTAAAATGCTTGAAATTCTCTTGCTTACTGACATTTGAGAAAGCTGAAACTAATCCAGAGAACACTTTAGCTCAACGAGTTGATTCACCTTGGTGTGCAACCCCAGCAACCTGCTACCAAACACTTTATACCCTGTATGAATGCTACTGAGACAACTGGAGAGCTTTTAGTACCTTCACTGGGCTTGAATTAGCAGCTTAAATACTAGGCTGTAACTCTCATCCGCTAAATGTTTATTCTGGTCCGAATATTCCATCTGCCTTCTCTGAATTTTGGCTGGATGATAATAATTTTAAATGAAAACATACTTACAGGCTTTAATTATTTACTCTGAATCCCCAAAGAAAAAGACAATTTAATCTTGAAGAGTCTCTGTGGACAGTTAATGTGTCCAGGAAAACCGATAAAGCCAAATGAGCAAGAAGTGTCCTGCAGATAATTGGGTGGTTTTAAGGATTACTTTTTCAGTATCTCTGTAAAATATACAAGTACTGGATTGCTTTATTTTGCTTTAATCTGGCAGTCAGTGTTCAAATGGAAAAACTTGTAGTTTTGGTCACTCAGTTCAACACAGGAAAAGGCAGTGGTACAAGAGTTTTGTCCTGTCTTGGGTGTGAAATCAGTCGAGTTCAACTCTTCACCAGCTGGACATGACATTCTGTAAATCTTACGACTGGAAGACATGGAAAATTAAATTTCTCTCCCCAGACAAATGCTGACTATACTACATTTCTTTATCTGATAATTAGTTTTTCAATAATTTTTCTCTAAAATTGATATTTCCTAAAAGAAAATGCATATAATTATTAATCCTCATTGACCAGAAATAATTTTTTCACTTTTTCTTCAAAAAAGCTACTCATGGTATTTTGTTTTGTTTTGTTTTTTTTAATTTCATAAGATCCCACTAGTAATCAGCAGCACACTTCTACCCTCATCCAACTCTAGGCATTGACTCCTCCTGGACATCTCTCTTCCAGCAGGATGAATCACTTCCCACTGATTAGAGATACTTGCTAGAGGTTTAACATTAGATGACAGGAAATGCCTAGAGCCAGTGCTCACAGATCAGATAAGACAGTTAAAATCAGTGTTTTCCACAGAAAAATTGCTAGCACATGATGCTACAGTCAAGATTTTAAAGCAGTTTATTTGTATTTTTATTAATATCAGAGGTTCCCAAAACAGTTATTCTTGGAACTGAAATTACTTCCATATGATATCTGAAAAAGAGTTAACTTTATATTTTTTATCTGGAGCAAAATCCCTTCAAACCCTCTGAGGTCGAGGGTAAGTGATAAACAAATACAAGTTTGCCTTTCTCATATTAAAAATAACCCCAAAATCAGAACACATTTTCTTTAATTCACTTCTTCAAATATAATAGATCTGCCAGATATCTTTAAGTGCCTGAGACCACAGTGCGTTGCTCTGCTTTTGAGCTAGGGTACTGATGTGGAGGTGAAGGCCATGCAACAACAATTTCATTTATTAAGAGACTGTATTTAAGGTACCACACTGGTAACAGCCCTCTTTGGACCAGTAACGGAATCTGTGCTTCATGCCACTTAACTCTAACTATCTAAAAGTTGGTATGTGAGATGCCCCTCCCAGGAGAAAAGTATAGCAGCCTGAAGAAGATGTTTCATCTCATGTGATGGAGATGACTCATGTCCTCCCCTCTGACTAGAGGACTATCTCAGATTGCTTACCAATCATCTGGTGGCCAGTTATCTGAGATAAATCTCGCCCTTTGGGCAAGAGTGTAGAAGACCTGAACTGGCCTCACCTGTGCTTAACTGAAGCTTGGGGAAAGCAGGGTGGAGAGAACAGGTACGTCAGGACACAAATCTCCTTGGATGTAGGGCAACCCACTGGATTCACATACGTCCCTTGCCTGTGGGGAAGAGCCTGAGTGTAAGCACAGCCATCTCCTGAAGTGTGCAACTACAAATGAACACAAATAACACAGAAATGTGAACCTCTATGAAGATTTATGGGTAATATATATCAGGCTGCTAAAAGGATAATAATAAAAGTGGAATAAGCAACCTCAAAGCAACAGGTTTTACTATGTCTTCCCAAAAGAGGATTCAAAACAAATCTTCGAAGATCTCCGCTGTCTCTGTTTGTTCCCTTCTCTCTTTTTCATGGGTCTTCCTGCCGAAGAGAAGCACTAAAGGTACCTTTTTCAAAGCCTCCAATTATTTTATATACTTTCCAGTTTACTCTGGCATCTTGCTTGGGCAGCTGTAATCTTCCTCTGAAAGTTATTTTATGAGCAGGGAAAAGCTCATTATTAGATCAGTACAGGGAAACTGGCAGGTGTTATGTCCCTGTTCTTTTTGGACAGAGCTTAATTCTTACCTACTCTTATTTTTGTTGTGGACACAACCAGTTGCAAGATATTTCTTTCTGAGGGATGGTGTACGTTAAAGTACAGTTGTTCTCCGTTTTGACAGACTACTGACATCCCTTAGCGCTCTAATAAATCCACAGAGCTTCACGCACAGTATTAGTATTGCCCAGGCAAGGCACCTGAGCTTTCTAGCCTGTTATTTGTGTCAAACCTAACTTTTTCTCTTCAGCTTTTTTCCCCATTAGGCTATTGCATTTAAGGATTGCCGGAACAGAATTTTTTGATGATTCTTTCTCTTAGGGAATTATATTCCCTTTATTTGTTTGTTTGTTTATTATTTATATTTATTTATTAATTTATTGTTCCTTTATTGTTTATTGGATTTGGTAGTGTTGTATGTGTTTAAAACAAATACACAAACAGAAAAAAGGGTCCCTAAGAAAGATGTTAAAATAATCATTTTCCTTGACTGATGCCACCATTTCTCGATTGTACTCACTCAGTTCTCACTTTGAGAGTTCTCATATGTCAGTCTTTCCAACTGTCATGTCTGGGGTTCATTAAATGAAAGAAAAGATGTCAACAGCCCTGTAACTGCATCTCCTACTCTCATGGCAAACAAAGGAGGAAACTGGAAATGTCTATTTAGAGATATACTGCTTTCCTCCCTTCAGTTCATATTTCTTTACCGCATGTTTCCCAAATGGTTCGTATGTGATGTGGACATACTCATACACCATAGATAGGGTCAGGTAGTACTTTAAAGAATGTGCAGGTCTATATGTACAGAATTTGCTTTAAAGGGATGCACAGGGCTATTGCCACAAGTTTAAAGGACATGAAGGGGGAATTTTTGAGAAATCTAACTGAGTTAAGTTACAACATTAGCTGTTGCATGTGCATGTAGGAGACAAAAATTTCCATGTTTTAGGTCTGGAGACAAAGAGTTTCGATGCATTAGGTCTGGCACATGTTGATCTACACCTCTTGCCCAGCTGGGATGCTGTGATTGTGCCTGCAGGTATGGGAACCTACCCAGAGTGGTGGTTGCTCCTAGCCCTGGTGGCACCAGCTAAAGTAGTGCTGAAGTTCACCACACACTTTCCAGCTGTGAGCTCAGGCTCCACTGAGTCTTTCTAGTTTAGTCTCCTCCTCTTCCTGGTTGCTCCCCCTTTCTTGGAAGAAGAGCCATTGCCTTGGAATGAGTTGTACATCTGATAGCTTCAAGGGAGGTCAATACTGCTTCATATGAGATTGAAATAACTGCAGTCTCTTATACAACATGCCATGAACTTGGATACCAGAGGTATCAAGGCAATTGTTCCCAAAATAAATATGTACAAACATCTTATACTTTTCCGTGAGCTATCCCACATTTTAGAGCAATGCAGCTGTGAAGAATATATCAGGGTAGTAATACGATACTGTTCACTGGGTAGAAAACTGGCCGGATGGCCAGACCCAGAGAGTTGTGGTGAATGGAGATAATTCCAGTTGGTGGCTGGTCACAAGCAGGGATCCCCAGGGCTCGGTATTTGGGACAGTTCTGTTTAATATCATTATCAATGTTCTGGATGAGGGGATCAAGTACACCCTCAGCAAGAGTGTAGATGACACCAAGTTGGTATCGTGGTTTAACCCCAGCTGGCAACTAAGCACCACAAACCCAGCTGCTCGCTCACTCCCCACAGGTGGTATAGGGGAGAGAATTGGAAGGGTAAGAGTGAGAAAACTTGTGGGTTGAGATAAAGACAATTTAATAGGTAAAGCAAAACACTAAATAGTAATAGTAATAGTAACAATAATAATATAAGGAAAAAGAAAAGAAACAGCTGCGTGCACAAGCAAAGCAAAACAAGGAATTAATTCACTCCTTCCCCTGGGCAGGCAGGGGCTCAGCCATACCCAGCACAGCAGGGCTCCATCACGTGTAACCGTTACTTGGAAAGACAAACACCATCACTCCGAATGTCCCCCCCTTCCTTCTTCTTCCCCCAGCTTTATATACTGAGCATGACATCATATGGGGTGGGATACCCCTTTGGCCTGTTGGGATCAGCTGCCTTGGCTGTGTCCCCTCCTCTCCTGGTTTCTTGTGCCCTGGCAGAGCATGGGAAGCTGGAACAGTCTTTGACTAGCAGAGGCACTACTTAGGGGCACTCAGCCGCTACTTAACAACAATTAAAACATCAGTGTGCCATCAGCACTATTCTCACACCAAATCCAAAACACACTATACCAGCTACAGTGAAGAAAATTAACTCTATCCAAGGCAAATGCAACGCAACTGCGCAGCAGTGTCGTTCTGCTTGAGGGTAGGAAGGGTCTACAGAGGAATCTGGACAGGCTGGATCAATGGGACAAGGCCAACTGTATGAGGTTCAATGTTCAGTGTCAGGTCCTGCCCTTGGGTCACACCAACCCCAGGCAACGCCCCAGGCCTGGGGCAGAGGGGCTGGGAAATGCCCGGCAGAGAAGGCCCTGGGGGTGCTGGCTGACAGCCGGCTGGGCATGAGGCAGCAGTGCCCAGGTGGCCAAGGAGGCCACCAGCCCCCGGGCTTGTGTCAGCGCTGGTGTGGCCAGCAGGAGCCGGGCAGGGATGGGGCCCCTGTGCTCGGCCCTGGGGAGGCCCCACCTCGAATGCTGGGCTCAGGTTTGGGCCCCTCGGGACAAGAAGGCCCTTGAGGGGCTGGAGCGTGTCCAGAGAAGGGCAGCGGGGCTGGGGCAGGGTCTGGAGCACAAGTGTGCTGGGGGGCGGCTGAGGGTCTGGGGGGGTTTAGCCTGGAGAAGAGGAGGCTGAGGGGAGCCCTTCTCGCTCTCTGCAGCTGCCTGAGGGGGGCTGCAGTGAGGGGGGGGTTGGTCTCTGCTCCCAAGTAACAAGCGATAGAAGAAGAGGAAATGGCCTCAAGCTGCGCCAGGGGAGGTTTGTATTGGATATTAGGAAAAATTTCTTCACCAAAAGGGTTATCAAGCATTGGAACAGGCTTCCCAGGGAAGTGGTGGAGTCACCATCCCTGGAGGTACTTAAAAGACATGTAGACGTGGTGCTTAGGGACACAGTTTAGTGGTGGACTTGGCAGTGCTATTTTAACAGTTGGACTTGATGATCTTAAAGGTCTTTTCCAACCTAAATGATTCTTTGATATAATTCTACAATATTTATTTTCAAATCCCTCAGGATAAGAACGGATGGAGTAGAATTTCTGAAGCAAAAAAAAGGCTGAAACACTGCATGAGTCATGGACAAACCTGTAAACTGGACTGGATAAATCTAACACTAATCTTCTAATTTAGGCATTGATGTTATAAGCCTTGTTCTTTCTTACTAACCTCCAAGACCAGAACTCCAATGAATTTGGGACATAAACAGTTCTCTCTCTTTCATCTCTCATTCATTCTTCCATCTCCATTTCTCTCCCTCAAGCTTTCCAGCTCCAAATCCTTGCTGTAACTTAATTAGAGACCTTGCTGAGTTAGAAATGTTAAGGCAGAATCCACCACCCTCAGAAAAACCCTTGCAGGATCATGAGACCTCTTTTTTTCCCCCTAGGTGTTAAAATTCATGTTAGACCTTTGTTAATAACTATCTGTGTCAAACAATAAATAATAAGGCAGAGGAATCAACTGTAAAACTGAAAAAATATATCCTTGTTTTTTTTTGTTTTACATGGTTTTAAGCTCTTAGGAGAGGCAAAAGAAATCCTGTTTATTTAGGTTTATTTCTGAAAGAAAAGAAAAAGTGAAATCAGAGCTGTGTGATACGAGCTCAGACCTCTGGAAGGACATTCGCTCTTCGAGAAATTTTATAAAGTTGAAGGCGTAAACAAAATTGACAGGTTGTTTTTGGTTTTGTTTTGGTTTGGTTTTACATTTTTATTATAGTTGTTAGAATATTCTCACATACTACAAAGAGATGTCTATGATTTCTGGTCAATTTTGTCTTATGCCAACTTTTGGGTTTGGGATTTGGGTTTTTTTTGCCATTCCTGTGGACACCAAAACACTGTACTTGTGCAATATTTTCTTGTACTTCTTTTTAGTTATAAAAACACAACAGAATATTTGTGTCTTCCTATTCATGACTGCAGGATGCTGACAGTAGCTACCCATTGTCTCCCTCCTAACATGATAATTGCCTAGAAAAGTAATTTTTCTGATACATGTGTTGGGTTTGCACAACAAGGTTTTGGTAGTGGTGGGGCTACAGCGGTGGCTTCTGTGAGAAGCTGCTAGAAGCTTCCCCTACGTCTCATATAGCCAATGCCAGATGGCTCCAAGACAGACCCGCTGCTGGCCAAGGACAAGCCCAGCAGCGATGCTGGTAGCGCCACTGTGACAAAATACTTAAGAAAGGGGGAAAAAACCCTGCACAACTGTAGCAGAAGAGAAGAGTGAGAATATGTGAGAAAGACCCTGCAGACCAACGTCAGTGAAGAAGGAGGGGGAGGAGGTGCCTGAGGTGCTGGAGCAGAATTTCCCCTGGAGCCAGTGGTGAGGACCATGGTGAGGCAGGCTGTCCCCCTGCAGCCCATGGAGGTTACGGTGGAGCAGATATCCACCTGAAGCACATGGAGGGCCCCATGTTGGAGCATGTGAATGCCTGAAAGAGGCTGTGACACCATGGGAAGCCCACGCTGGGGCAGGTTTGCTGGCAGGACTTGTGACACCGCAGGGTACCCACGCTGGAGCAGCCTGTTCCTGAAGGACTGTGCCCCATGGGAGGGACCCACACTGAAGCAGTTCTTGAAGAACTGCAGCCCGTGGGAAGGACTCACATTGGAGAAGTTTGTGGAGGACTGTCTCCTGTGGGAGGGACCCCACGATGGAGCAGAGGAAGAGTGTGAGGATTCCTCCCCCTGAGGAGGAAGGAGGGCAGAGACAACATGTAATGAACAGGGCACAACCTGCATTCCCTGTCCCCCTGCACCTCTGGAGGGGGAGATGTAGAGAAAATTGGGCATGAAGTTGAGCCTGGGAAGAAGGGAGGGGTGAGGGGAAGGTGTTTTTAAGATTTTGGTTTATTTCTCATTATCCTATTCTGACTTAATTGGTAACAAATTAAACTAATTTCCCCACATTGAGTCTCTTTTGCCTGTGATGGTAATTGGCAAGTGATGTCCCTGTCCTTGTCTCGACTCACAAGTCTTTCGTTATACTTTCTCTCCCCTGTCCTGCTGAGGAGGGGAATGATAGAGTGGCCTTGGTGGGCACCTGGTGTCCAGCCAGGGTCAGCCCACAACAATACAGTACGATAACATTCATGCATTATTTTCTTTACAAAACCAAGGCAAATCTCAGTTCATAGTAAAATGAAAAATCCTCAGATTTTACACATTTCGAAGGCTTGAAATTTTTATGCCCCCTCTCATTATAAATGCAAGAGAAGACAAATTTCAGAAAATTTCAGAAATGCATAATAGATTAGTTAATTAATTGATTTCCTTGTCCATGGCTGACCACAGAAACAGACTCTCTTTTACCTGCAGTGATGAAGTGGGCCAATTGCTTTGTCCATAAGCCAGCTCAGAAAAGTGACATTTTGAGATATCTTTAGAGCATTATCATACAAATAATGAAACTATGAAAATCCAATGCATTTTTCATTCTCTGACATTTAATAGGGAATAGCATTAAGGTGGATCATCAGCATTTGCATACTGTAATTGTTTTTGCATAGGTTTGGGAGGGCTGAGTTAACAGGGACCTGTCAGTTATATCAGCTTTTTAATTAGTTTATTTCAGTACTGTTCTCGAGCGTCTAAGCAAGTGAACTTTAATGTAACTTCAGAATAGATTCGTGCCTTAAAGTAAAATACGAATGCAATAAGCTATATATTAGCAAAATAAACTGTTTATGTTTCTTAACCCTCACAGCACTGTTCCTCTCTCCTTAGCTGTTCAGATTTCATAGTTTGTTTAATCAAGAATAATGGAAGCATACTGGTTCATATTAATTCAAATAAATATGAACCAGGCCAACTAAGGAGGAATTAGTCTGTATGGGCTGTAGTCCATTAGAAGTTTAAGCACAAAGCTTGGGCTAGCCATCTAAAATTACCCACTTGTCACTGAAAATGGAAGACAAGTGGTCAAGCAGTTGGACTAGATGGTCATTGTAAGTCTCTTCCAACTGAACTATTTGTAGAATCATGAAATCATAAAAATCATTTAAGTTGGGAATGAACTTTGAGTTCATCAAGTCCAACCATAAATTTAGCACTTCCAAGTCCACCACTAAACCATGTCCCTATTAGGGTGCATGTTGCAGTTATCTAACAAGATAAATCCCACCTTGTAAGTCAATGATGGGAGAAAGGGCAGGGGGGAGAGAAAACCAATGATTATGATTTATGGCATCCATCTTATATCCCATTTTTGCATGTAGAATGACCTTCCAGAAGGACCCATATCTATCACTGACTGTAGGAGAAGCTCAGCAACCAATTAATGTCAAACACCAACTCCTAGACAACAGACATTGTCTGAGATGAATTCCAGCTTCTGATCACAGGATTTGTGCCTTAACCTCAAAATTTCCTTCCATTTTCCCTAAAAGACTGCCCTTGAGGGATGAATCTAAACAACAATGCTGGTCATGGACAACACTGTAAGCATATTTAACTGGAAAAGGAAGAAGAAACGTATCATGTTTGAGCGTGAGATGTTAACAGCGATATGAAAAGTTTATCTTAAAAAATGTGAGATGGATTATTCAAAAACCAAAGTAAGTACCAGGGGAAAAAAAATCAAAATAAGCAGATAAAGTATAAAATATTAGAAAGAGAGGGATTATCAGAAAAGACTATTGGTAGATCTGGTATTGTATGATAGCCTTGCTAATGGAGTTGCACTGAAGAAGATGGGAAGAGGAAAACCAGTATATCCTTACTGTTAACAACATGTTCTGACTCTACGTTTCCATTAGGAGAAGTAAGTCCAAGATGACCATGTCCAGCCTGCCCTTCTTCCAAAGCCTTCAGACAGATGTGGCAGAGTGGAAGGCAGATCTCTTCTTTTAGCTACTACATTTCATAGACCAGCTCATAAACAGAAACCCAAATCAATGCTAGAGATGTATCCCACCCTGCTGCCTCCACCCGGGGGACAAAACTATCTGCTACAGGCGTGAATCTTAAATCTTATTAGGATGAGCCTCATTATTCTGTAAGCTGAAGCTTCCTCCAAGCGATGTATATCATATTTTGAAGCACTGGTTTAAACCAGAATACAATAGCTGTTCTTGTAAGAAGACGGACTTCTGTTCTGACATGACACCAGTTGCCCTACAACAGCAGCCAACGTGTCTAGTCCACTTGGTATTCACAGCTCTGTCATTTGTATGATGGAGTTTCGCTGTTCTGGTTGAGTCTCATCTAACAATCATTTATGCCTGCAATTCAACCAGACAGCTCTCTGCCTGTAACTCTGTCTCAATATTCACAGCATTAGCCAGTCTCTGAAAGGTACAGTTTTTAATTGCTCACCTGAGACTGCACTTCTTCCCCCTAGATCATTATACAAGATGAAGGTAAATTAATTTGGCATCCGCAAGAAACCCTGAAGACTGCCAAGGGTTCAGAAGACAGATTTTAATAAATGGGAAGGGACTTTATATTGTTCATTTGTTTGTTTCCCAGAAAGGTGTAGTTATCTATTTTTATTGCCTGGTGATTTTCCAACTCATGCTTGTCTTTCCTGCTTGTGACTTGCTCTTCCAAAAGTAATGAGTGATCTGTCTCCTGCAAGAGTTGCTTTTATTGACAGCCTGAGGGTTTACTCCAAATATTATTTAATTATTTTCATGCAGGTGTCATTCTCTCTATCTCCCTCCTCTTTCTCCAAGCTTTATAGTACCTAGTGTGTAGCTGTTGTCATGTTAAATGGAAACTCCCATGTGTTTCCACCCACTTCAGCTTCAATTTGTTTGTTCTTTCCACCTTTTCTGAAGGTCTGTTACTAATCTTCAGTGCCCTTCTGTTTTCCCCAAAAATGGGTGTTAGAAAGGCAGGGAAGCAGAGACCAGGCTGCTTGCAGGTGTGGAGGAGAGAGCAAAGGACTATAAACATGATACCCACAGTCCTGATGAGATGTTTTTTCCTCTTGGTAAGAGTCATCTGTGCGTCATGGCAATGGACACAGTAGAAAGCGCAGACGTATTCAGTCCTTGAGTACCACTCTCACACAGCTTTATTGCTTCTGGGGCACAAAGTATTCCTGAAAAGCACCATTCTACACTGCATGGAGATGTGGGCTTGCTAAGGGAGCTCAGTACAAAAACATGGATCCTTGCTCATAGACCTCAGTGGATAAATAGATACCTGTCTCATATTTCTACCTCTAAGGCAAATCTATTATTAAAAAAAAATGTATAAACCTGTTGTCATGATGATCTTACTAACTTCCCTCCCAGTATGACAATAACAAAATTTGCCTGAAATTTTTCACCATTACCGTTAGAAACCTCTACCAGAAATGTTTGGCCAACTCAGTAGATAATGGAGTCATACGGTGAGAGAGGTGCCATGAAAGCACAGTGAGAACAGGAGCAGAACCCATAGGACCTTGACTCTGTTGCAGGAAGTCAGCAGTGGTGGAATTAACCTCCTTCAACAAGTTATGTCCAAGCTAGCTGTAAAGGGCCAGTGAGGACAGAGCAGTGCCTCTATAGGGTACCTGAAAGTAAACTGATCCCATGTCAAATGTGTTTTAAGCCAGGCTGAAGCATCCCATGGAAGTGCACATCTCCTCTCCTTGATTACAGAAGACCTAGTGCTCAATTCAGGTGCCCCATCTACGTGTCTCGTGCCCTCTGAAATGTCACAGGTACCAAATACCTTGGGTAACCCACCCTCTTGGTTTCCAGCTGCTGCATGGGTCTCCTACAGGTTCTGTGCCAAATCTCCATGCCCTAAGAATGAAATTTATCTCAAGATTAAAGCATCCAAATTTAGGACACTAAATGCAGGTTTGTCCCTGCAGGGTGGGTGTATCAGCTGCTGTATCTACTCAACTTGGTGGGTGGAGATGATCAATCAGCAGGGATGGGCTTCATTTGCCAAACAGAACCATACAATGTCATTTTAGGCATTGTGGTGTATATGTAACAACAGATGAGTGGGCAAATATCTCATGTATCTTGTGCAGCAGCTGCAAGCCCCACGCAGGTGTGTTGGCTTAGATTTACTATAGTGGGAGAAAGGTCACCCAGTTCACATACAGACATCTACATGTAGTTGCCCAAATACAAAAGTCAATCTCAGGCTGAAGTCTGCCCTAAATCTGTTGCACACTATATACCTGGCTTTCAGAGGGCTGCATTTAGTTTGCAGGGATTCTACTGCTAACTACAAAACCATGCTGTTTTGTCTTAAAGCTATTATGCCATAATCCATGCCTCAGTTTTCTTCCTCCTCTTTTTTTTTTTTGCCAGACCCACAAGAATGTCAGCTTAGAGGAGATTAAGTTTATGCTATATAATGTTGCAGCAAGAATGGTCAATTAGACTTTTTTTTCAGTTCACATCTGCAAAGGCTGGTGCCAAGTTACATCACTTCAATCTACTTGATGTCCCAGATCATGCAACAATCAGTTAAGAACAGAGCTGCAAATATGATTTTTTTCTTCGGTGGGCACAATTAGAAGTATTGAAAGCACTCACTGCACAAATAACTCTAGGTGTTGCCTCATGCCCCCTTTGACAGAGCCTAGCAGATGTGTGCTGTGCTTCATCTCTAACACTTCAAATAAAAAGTGCATTTAAAGTTTTGGAAGCTTTGTGAAGTTTCATTTTTCTCTCAGCCAAATTTAATTTAAATGAGAATGAGGTTCTTGAGTTTCTTCCTCTCCGGAAAGAATCTTTTTTTAATTTATTTATTCATTCAGTTCAGTTCACTGCTAAGGAATATGAAATCTGGTGTATAGGAAGTATGAACTGCAGTACAAAGGAAAATACGAGGTGATAAACTTCAAGTGGGAAGGTCGGGGGATGGAGGGGGAGAGAAAGGAGAGAAAAAGAAAAAATAAATATGAAACGATAGTAAAGGTGAGAGGTAGAAAATTCTCCATTTCCCTCTAGGTTTATCATATCTGGATTTTTGTTTTTAAATTTACACAAGAAAGCCTTTATAATCCCCTGGAGAATAATGTAGCACATATGCAGTGTTTTGTAGATTTAGGCCTTTTGAAAGCCCCTCCCGACAGGGAAGAAGCCCTTTATTTGGTTTTAATCTTCAAATTAAAATGTGTATTACTGCTAGATGTAGGCACTGAAGCCAGGTCTTCAAAACCATGAAGTTAGATCAAGATTAAGGAGATCTTAGAACAGGAGTATTTTAGTCTATTTTACTTACCTTCTGGTGTTCAGGACTCACAGTGCATTCCTGTCGCCTTTTTGTCTGTGGCCAAGAGACCACAGGGACTTTCTTTGGACAAAAACAAGTAAGTGAGACCACAGGAGGAGTTTTGCACATGTTTGTGTGACTTAAAAAACCACAGATCCTTGCAAGACTGCCGTTAAAACCTAAGCATTCAAAGGCCTTATTGTCTTTAAATTTTTTGTCTTTGACTTACTGATTGATCAATTTTTATTTACAGCTCATTCAGAAGACAAATACAAGAATAAATCTGGTATTGCCAAGACTGGAAATGAAAATGCTAAGGAACATTTTATTAGGAAGTGACTCTTTCATAAGCCTACGCATTTTCTTTATCAGTTTGAGATGTGATGGAGATGATTAGATATTTGTCTTACTGTGAGTGACTGCCAGATGATGGGTTATTTAATGCAGATCACCAATGCTCTGAGCTCATCAAGCTCTTGCTGCAATTGATTGAGGTGCGATGATTGCATTCACCTATCATGTTCAAGAGAAGTTCATTGCCATTTGGGAAATAAGGTCAAGGTTCCCTCCATGGGAACATCAACCTTCGAACCTACTGATTACAATATAGAAAACCATGTATTAATTAGCATTGTTATTATTATAAGCAATCTAAATGGTTTGATCTCATATTCCCTGTTAGCTTACAGGTCCAGGCCACACCTTTGATACGTATGCATTTTTGCAGAAGCTGACAATGTTAAGAAAGGATAGGACAAAGCCAGAAAAGATTTATTTCGAAGCTACCAACCTACAGCAACTCAAGTCAAGTTTGTCAGAGAAGGACTTTAGGGATAGTAGGAACCATGCCCAGTAAATTTAATGCTATCTCCAAACAAACCATTGTCTTTGGGTAAGTTGAGTGTTGAGTTGTTAACTCAGCGCAAATTTGTTCCGTGATGAGCAGAGAGGAAGAGACACATCTCTGTCGAAGGCTTGAATCTAGTTGCCATAAGGTTAATATGACTTTTCCCATTAACAGATGCAACTGGAGAAACCTTAACTGGCACAGATTTCCTGGTGGAATTATGGGAAATAATTCCTCTTACCTTAGGGGAAACAGGAAGACAAACATTGGATTTTTCCAGGTGTTAATTACTAGAGCAAACTTAACAAGTAACTAAAATAAGAATAAGAAAAAATAAGCCTTATTAATTGTTTCATAGAAGTGTGGTTGCACAGAGCCCTGGAGGGGTGTTCCTATGAAAATAACATACTGAAAACAAGCAGGCTTCTGTATTTCTTTAAGGACATGCAGGATATTCCCTTCCAGCACACCTAAACAACGGATTGCCTAAGTTTTATTACTTTTTTGGCATGATTTGTCCTTCTGTCAGGTTTGCAGTTCTTAAAATGACATTTGCAATTTTACCATTTTCCACAGCAGTGCTGGTTCCCTCCTCCTGGCAGCTGGTGTTTGCTTATAATAATGTTTATTGCACAGTCCTCTGGGCCTATTTTCTTATGCTCCCTGCAGCCTAATGAATGGTCCATGACATAATTACGGGCTCACTAATTTCCAACCAGCTATTTTTTCATGGATCAGGGCTTTCAATCTGATGACTCAGCAGGCAGTTCCCCGGTCCTAAAAATCTTAGTTTTGATAATGATTTCAATCCAGTTCAGCATTTCAGAAAGACTGCCGTGTTGCTGAGTCAGCACAGATGGGGAGACACCCTAATCTATCTAAAAGAAGCACAGCAGGGAAGAGGGGGGAAAAAAAGTATGAAGAAGTAAATTGAAAAAACATCATGAATGTTGCAAGAGAAAAAGGATGATGGTGCCACAACGAAGCAGAGCAACCCTGAGATACTTAACAGGCAAGAATGTCCATGCTGATTACACTGTTATGGCCCCATCTTCATCTCAGCCGCCAGCCAGCCTCTGTAAAACCTCTTAGCTTTCTCCATTTTGAGGAGGAATTTCATTTCTTGGCAAGACCTGTAAATCTCATCATCACAGCCTGCCTCAGTGTTGCACAGCCTCTTGTTTCAGTACCCACGGAGAGACCTGTGAATCTCTTGCAAAAGAAATGTAAATGCCAGACCAAAATAACAGACCTGTTCCCACACAGTTTTCAAACAAGGCAAAGTATAGACTTAACTGCAAGCTTTCAATACCTAATTTTAGTCCTGATTATGAAATAAAATGAGGTATATAAACGAGGGACATTTTATTTACTCATCCTAATGTTAAGTAAGTTCATCTCCCCCACTTTCGCTTTCCTTGCGCAAACACATTCAACTACCAAGACATAAAAAATTGTCCCTGGTGTCTTTTGGTCAGAGGTTAGATTTTCTTTCAATGAGATATCATTAAGAAATGCAGTCAGTATCATAACATGCTCCTACAGAAATGGCATGTCTTTATTTGGCTATGCTTACTGAAATAACATTTTTTTTTCACTACAGCCAATACATAAATTATTCCTTTTCTGGATTATAATTAAGTGCTGAAGGTCAGTAATTAACCTCTTTGTTTTACAAGATAGGCTGTACTTAACTGCGTTGAGACATGGTGGCAGAGGGAATTCATACGAACTGCTGATGTGGGGAAATGTTTAACCTGAATAAGCAGTGTGAAATGTGAATTCATTCTCTCAGGGAAAATAAAAAATTAATTGGGATTTGAATGTCATCCTGGAAATAATATCTGCTTGAAAAACCTTTATGTGTACAATGAAATAAAATTGAGAACTTCTACACTTCTGAAAGCAAAAATTTTAAGGACACTTTTTGCATGAATAAGAACAGAAACCAAAGGACTCTGGTTTGACTCTAAAATAGATGGTTATAAGTTGCTTTCAGAAATCCTTGATTTTTCCAAGCTGATACAGCGTTTTTCAATTTGCTATGTAAACATGAAATAATTAGGGCACTTGCAGTGTTCTTCCCAAGAAAAACTGAAAGTTGTTGCCTGCTTTAGGGTTTTGAATGTCCCATATAGTGTTTGTTTTTAACTCTAAATGTTGTCACCCCCTTAACTTGGTGTTGTAAATGTTAATGCTTGTCTCTAGCATATGGAAAGCTTCATCAGTTCCTAGTTTGCAAGGTGCTCTGGAATGTCAAAAAGAAAAACCAACAAAAGGCACACACTCCATTGCTCCTGCAAATACTGCAAAAGGCATGGATTAAGCAACGCCTTTTGTTTAGAAGTAGGAAGTCAACGAAAACCTGCATTGTAGTACTGCCAAAAGAGATGTTGACAATGCAAACAGAGCAGAATTCACCATAACCAGCAGCTCCTATCGCACCGCTTCAGCAGTTTCATCAACCTGCAAGGACCGATTCCACTTTCAGGAGAGATGTGAATTAGATTTTTTGACATCATATAGTACTTTCCCAAGCTGACTAACACACTCCATCACTTCCTAAGTCTCTGTGGCTGTCCATGGAAACTAATTAAGGGTGAGAAGTTTGCAGTCGCTGCTGTTTGGTCGAGATATGTGCCCAGCATAGACCATCCTCCAGATATCTACTAGGAGATACACCACTAAAGCCTTTTCAGAGAGTCAGCAGAGATGGATAAATACATACACTCAAAGTATTTCAATCAAAGTGCGGAGGGAAATCAAACAACGAATAGTAAGTGTGATCCAGGTTTACTCCATGAGTAATCATCCTGTAAAAACACACGCCTGCGTCACTAGCCAACAGAACAGATGATTGTGACCTCTTCTCTCCCGCTGTGCTAAATATTTGCTTCTCTGTAACTTCCATTAAAGAAAAATATTCACGTGTGCTCATGTTTCCATTCTCTTATGGGTTTTCTTCTGCCTTTTTTTTCTCCCTTGGCACATTTTTAGCTCCCAGTTACATTATGAAAAAACAAATAGACTGCACCCCAACAAAGCCATTCTGCCGTGAAATGGCTTCTGTGTTAGTGTTCCAAGCAATTACATTTCAGAAACAAATATTCTTTATGATTTTAAACATTGCACAATAAACAAGATGATTCTCTATTAAAAACCAGGGGTGTTTTGCCATAAAGGGAATAGGAAGAAGAAGTCTTGGAAGAAATATTCCTCCAGCAAATGTTTTTGCTCTCTGAAATGTGTCACTTCCATAATTCATCCTGTGCTCTGGGTAATACACATGACTGTACTGGAAATGAGCATTTAATTAGTGCTCTAGTACAAATACTAACCACCTCCTGTGTTAACAACTAATGTTTGGGGCTGTAAATGTTTATCAGGTAAATATCATATAATTATAAGGATTCATCTGACCTCAGGCATGGAAAATTAGTGCAGTGAATTTGCTGGCTCCATCACGCAGCGAACCAGAAAGAACAGCTGATGGCATAACATAGTGCTAGCAAGAGATGCCAGAGGTCAAGGAAAAGCTATAAATTGGGGGAATGACTCTCAGGTATGACAATGACAAAGCACAACAGTTATTTTTATGCAGTTAAAAATCACAAAAAAGGGATTCACATAAGCACAGTGATTTTTATTGGAAACATCGTGGTGGCTAGTTTCTGAGAAAAACCCTAATCTCAGTGCTCTCCACTAGGAATTTGGAGACACGTCCTACCAGAGGGGTTCAAGGCAGTGTTTGTGGAACCACCAGCTTTTAAGAGTTGCGTAGACAGAGCCAGGACCCTGTGTAGGCAGGAGTGCAAGATTCAGGATCCCAGAGAGACACTATGTGAGGAAGAGCTTGGTTCTGTACCAAGCAGTAAACACGGTGGCTCTGGAGGCCAATAATTTTATACGTGTTTTCAGATAGATTTTTAGCATGCACTAAAAAGAAATTGCTGGAGCTAAATCTCCCTCTTCCAGGGGAGAGACATAACCAGAATTCATTAAGCAGAATGTTGCTATACCACTGGTGGTAATGAATTTATACAATTATTTATACAACTACACTGAATTTATACAAACAGCTCAAATAAACCAAAGCGTAATCTCAAGCCTGAATTTGCACACCTTTTGCACTGTAATTGCATATCACTCACTTCTGGAAGCCTCTCATGGCCATATCTGCACCTGAGGGACTCTAGCACTGTAAAACCTCCTCAGCAGTCTCATGGTTCCCCGCTCCTGACTTCCAGTCCTTCTGCAACTTACTATTCATCTCAGCTGCCCATAGGCAGAGGCAAACTTGGAAAGACAAGACATATCCAGAAGATGTTTTGCATCACCATGGGATTGGCACTCTGAAGTCGTGTGAGGGTAAAGCACCTCTGATGGGGAAGAGTGGTTGAGGATGATTCCTAGGACAAACATGAAATACTGTTGTAGACCCATCTTAAGGTCATCAAATACTAAAAGCTAATTTCTGCCTCTGAGACATCCTTTCAGAAGGACAACTGCCTCAGGATGCAAGTCAGCACCTACCTGTAGGAACACCTGCCCTTTCCTATGACCTGTTGGCTGGCTGAACCACTCACATAAATGAGTAATGTGGATACCAGCAGGAAATACAGAACTTGATTCCCAGGAAAGTCATGTGAACGTGGACTGGGCACTTTATGCTGATCATCTTACAATCAAAGAATCATTTAGGTTGGAAAAGACCTTTAAGATCATCAAGTCCAACCGTTAAAATAGCACTGCCAAGTCCACCACTAAACCGTGTCCCTAAGCACCACGTCTACATGTCTACATGTCTTTTAAGTACCTCCAGGGATGGTGACTCCACCACTTCTCTGGGCAGCCTGTTCCAATGCTTGATAACCCTTTTGGTGAAGAAATTTTTCCTAATATCCAATACAAATCTCCCCTGGTGCAACTTGAGGCCATTTCCTCTTCTTATATCACTTGTTACTTAGGAGAAGAGACCAACCCCCACCTCACTACAGCCCCTCTCAGGTAGTTGTAGAGAGCGAGAAGGGCTCCCCTCAGCCTCCTCTTCTCCAGGCTAAACCCCCCCAGCCCCCTCAGCCGCCCCCCAGCACACTTGTGCTCCAGACCCTGCCCCAGCCCCGCTGCCCTTCTCTGGACACGCTCCAGCCCCTCAAGGGCCTTCTTGTCCCGAGGGGCCCAAACCTGAGCCCAGCATTCGAGGTGGGGCCTCCCCAGGGCCGAGCACAGGGGCCCCATCCCTGCCCGGCTCCTGCTGGCCACACCAGTGCTGACACAAGCCCGGGGGCTGGTGGCCTCCTTGGCCACCTGGGCACTGCTGGCTCCTGCTCAGCCAGCTGTTGGCCAGCACACCCAGGAGGTTTTACACCAGGCCACTTTCCAGCCACTTTCATCTGGTCTGTACACAGGAGCAGAATAAGTAAAGGCAAAATCCCCCTCCTTAACACCACTGGCTGCAGAATGAACATTTCAACCCCTGCAACTAGATCTTGTCCTGCCTAAATCCCTGTACAGACCTGAGCTATGGCTGCCTGTAACACAGTCGAGATATCTGTTGGACATGCAAACTCCATATATAAGGAAAAATTGGCATATCAGGATGGAGACTAAAACGTCTCTGTGTACTTTAAGAGCTGTAGTGATCCAGCTAATAGGACAAAGTAGACCAGAGGTGGAAGAGGGACAGAGTTTAAACTCTTGTCCCTGTCCAGACATCAGCGCTTCACACCATGCTGTAAGCAAGTGATTTAGACACTGCTGTCTCCAGAGCTGGGAATCCTTTCTCAGAAGAGCCAGTGACAGCCACACTTTCTGAGCACAGCCAGGAAAGTTCAAGCTGACCATCCTGGAGGCCACCTCATATAGAACAGCATCATATATTAAGCATGCACCAAAATAAGGCACTGGGATCCCAGGTCCTTCTCATTTCCATGGCCTCAAATACACGTCTTCTAAAAAAGTGCTCTACAGCCGTCTTCCCCTTTCATTGAAGACTTTAAATTAACCTGGAGAATTCTGGAATCTGGAATTGGTGAAGAAAAAAGTAGGCAAATAAGGCACTCTGGCTCAGCTGAATCCTCAGATGGGGAGCTGATATAAGTGTTAGGCTCTGGGTTCGAACACATTCAGTGCCCACAGTGGACCACACCCAGGGTAAAAAAGGATTGTATAGGTACCTATACTGTTCTCTGGGATTGTTTTTTTTTCTTGCATTGGGCTGGATTCATCTGAACAGATGTAGGCATCTTCTCTATAAATCTGTACATTTGAAAAACTGAACATATAAAAGTCAATTTATAGCCAATAGAGATGTATTGAATAGAGACAAAAGAGAACATACTGCACATCAGGGTGTCCAAAATTCAACATCTAAAATACATGAAAGAAATTACCTTTTAACGCACCTGTTTAAGGAGAAAAAGGGGTCTGGGGTGACCAGCTCAGCTAATGATGTCTCTAGCTTCACTGGCTACAGCTACCAGCAGTCCATTTTCCTATCCGATCAAGCACTGATTTAACTTATTTTTTGTTACTCTTAATTTCTCTGTGCCTCAGTTTCCTACCTGAAAGTGGAGATCAGCCTAACACCTCATGTTGCCATCACTGTGAAAAATAATTCCTTTCCCATTTTTACAGTTCTCAGTTACTGCGGTGACAAGAACCAGGAATAATTTAATACACTTCTGTCTTCAGAACTTGGAGGGTTTGAGAAGAGTTCACTAAAAAAGACAGAGAGGTATGTCAAAAATAAGGTAAAAACCAAAGGCTGATGAGCTTCCCATTTGAAGAGTACCAGTACACTGAACAAGAGTGCTGTGCTGCTGAGAAAAGTATTAATGCAGTCAAAAACCATGACTGAATTTTAGTTCTTCAGCTAGAAAGGGAAGCTAAGGTTGCACAGGGAAATGCTTACAGCGTATTCAGACTTCTGAATGATTTTAACTGCAGCTTCAATGTTATTTTAAATATTTTTCTTCCAGTGCAACCTGTACAACACTATATTCAGCACAATATATTTCAAACAAAATCATCACCATGATACCAGATGAAAAACAGATTCTGTTGCTACACTGAAGATTCTGAAAACTGTTTTGTGATTTCAAGTCAGAACACAAATTTTTACCATCTGCAGTGAATCAGAAATTGAGAAAAACAGCTCTATTTCAGCATTCAAGTATGTAGTTTTAATTTCATTTCCTAAAATATAAAAATAAAATTAGCTTTTTAGAAATTAAATGTAATTTGGGGGAAAAAAGGATACCTATAACTCTAGCTAATTAAAAAAAAAATTTAAAATAACTGTTAGATTTTTTTATTCCTCAAAGATAAAAGCTGGGAAAAAAGCTAACAAATACTTTTTCATTGCCACTGATGTTGATCTTCATTTAGTAATGAAGTATTTTTTTTTATAAGTACATCTTCTTTTCCCTTTGAAGGCACTGGAAAAATGCTTGTTGATTAAGTTGGATCAAAATACATCCCTGCTTATTTGGGTTATATATGCCCAGATAGGCTTTGCAGCATATTGCTAGAAGTTTTTTGTTGACTGAGTATATGCTACTGTACAAATACTGCACAAAATATATTCCTGATAGGATACAGCTAGCAGTGGAAAGTACAGCTGAATCATAATGGCTGAATCTTTCTCTTGACAGACTTTGTATCATTATTTTGAGCCCAATCTGCCGCACCAAATGCTGGCAGGAAACCTCAAAAGTTTGTCAGGTTTTGTACTCTTGGTGCACAAACACGTACATTTATCATGTGAAACGCTTAGTCCAAAAGGTGCTATTTTAAAGGCCAAAGGAAGACCCTAATGGGTGGTGGTGGCTGGGCGTTAACTATGACATGTAGCAGATATACACTTCATTGACAGTTTATGGGATGCAACCCCAGCCCGCAGCCAGCTCAGTCCGAGTGACTGGTGCTGGCAGACGTGGTGGGTAATTTGGAAACCAGGTATCCAATGCATCTCGGGATGCTCACAGGTGGGCAGCTTCAGGACCACTTTCAGTCACCTCCTGTCACATTACTTGCTCCTGTTCAAGTCCTGCCTGTGACATATTCCTTTCTGAGTGTGGAAAATGTGTCCTTCGACACAGAGCAACTCTGCACACAAGAGCTGGCAATCAAGATTATTCTTCTAGTTCCTCTACCTGGCAACCTTTTCTGTGATATGGAGAGAATATTTACTTTTATGGGATATGTGAGGCGCCCTCTGGCCTTGTTTCTGATAATTATGCTGCATGGGAGAAATTGTCCCTGTTACTAATTAGCCAGCTGGCATTAAAGGAATGTTTTGCTTCATTAAAATCAGGTTGGGGGATTTCTTTTTTCGCCTCCGTCTCCACATACTGTGCCTCTGTCATTTCAACAGGCTCTTTTCCTGTCAGACTGGACTTATTCAAGATGTTTGGTAATTAAAAAAAAAAAGACTAAAGAGAGAGGGAAACAGACTGTTTAATTAAAAAAAAAATCTCTGAGGAGAATCCATTCCTCAACTTAATATTTGTTCTGAAATTAGAAGGAACTTACTTAAATGTTGAATTACTCTTTTTTTTGTTCTTGACTATGAAGAGGGCACAGGCTTTTCATGGCCTTTGACTGAGGGCACGACTGTCCAGTTTGATTGATCAGTCTTTCACATTAGCAAGAAGTTACCAAAGGTATGTATTTTTGTTATGTTCCACAGTATAAATTTGTTTTCAGGATTGTAAAATTATGTACGTTCAACAACGTCTCATGAACTTCAGTCACAGATCTGTGGCTCGTAACAATGTTCTCTGCAAGACTCTTTTTCCCCAGTAAACTTACACTGTCTGAACCAAAGTAAACTTTCTGCTTGCTGTCATCAGATGAGCAGTCAGTAATCACACCTCTTACTGTGACACCCAAGAGGTATTCACGCACTTGGAGTGACATCAAGACAACAACAAGTATTTTAACCTGTCTGCTACCCATGCTTGTCAGAGCCTGGTTTTCATGTACATTGAACAGAGACAAATAAAGGTCATATCCAGATGATCTATTCAGAAGACGTGCTTATTCGTTTCCTTTGATTACTTAAAGCATCCCTGATTACGCTGGTTAGATTCAACTCATGTATCGTTCACCAGTCGTAACAGACATTCACCTGTGAAGCAGTCACCCCAGTCTCCCCTGTGGTCAGTCAGTGGAAAGGAATATCAACCTCTAGGATGCAGCTCAGTGGGTCTATTTTGGGCGTCCATTTTAGGATGGGATGAATTGTGCTCTAGCCCCCATTCACAGCACCAGGGAGTCCCACGGGAGCCCCAGAGAAACAGCTGAGATATACCACCTCTATCACAGACATCTATGTTTTCACAGTTGACTCCTACCCCAGATACTTCAATCATTCATCCCCCTCTTAATTTCACATACTCCAGCAGTACCTAATTCTATTTGAGGCACCATGTTAGGAGGCCTGAATATGACCAACTTTGACTTAACACCTGTTGTTACTAAAAGCTGTAAAACTGGACTTCCGCAAAGCCTGATGTGAAACACATTGCCTCACACAAACAATCCACCATCTAAGAAACCCAGGACAGCCAGTTCCTTTAAATAAACCCATGAGTGGGTCTCAACTGTACCATATTTCTGGAGATCTCAAAACTTAGCCCTCTCCCCATTTCTTCAGATGAACCTGCAGTGTGTTAAACCTCTGCTTTGAGAAACCATTCCTCCTCAGCACAGCAGCCTCATCTCCATTTCATCGTCTGCTGAATGTCCTTAGCTAGTGTCTCCTGCCTTGGCCCTTGTCACCAGTTTGGCAGCAGCTGGATTAAGCAAACAGAGGCCCAACAGGTTCAACTTGATTTGCAGCCTCAGAATAGAAACTTCCCAGTGGAAAGCTGTTGATCTGTGACATGACTTTAAAGGTTATTTCCTGTTTTGGAATCTGCCTGGTACATTAAAGCCTTCCCTGGCAAGGGGTGTAGACTAGAGTATCAACAGTTTTAACTGCCTGGGAAAGCAGGCAGTGAGAATCCAGACACAGCAAAATGTAGTGAGCTTTTTTTTTTCCTTTAGAAGCATTAGGGCTGTGCTGCGCACAAAGTCTCCTGGTCTCGTCATTGCAGCTACAGAGGTGAACTCTAACAAGGACTAATAGAAAGTGTTATTCCCCTCTCATTTAACTGTTTTGTTAAAGGAACCGTCACCTGACACCTTATTGTTAACCACTCTTTTAATGCTTTAGGTTTGTTATTGCTTGAAAGCAATTCAGTGGAGCAGCCTTTGCTGGGGACATAGAGTCAGAACAAATGGTGATCACTCCCAGATGTGCCCTTGTTTCAGATGAACAAGAGATGTAGCACCAGGTTGGGGAAAATAGTCTTCCCACCCACCTTCCCTCTTTCCTACACACTTGCAACCCACACAAAGCTCCTCAGCATCTCATGGTTGCCAAAGGATTTGTGCCTGTGCTGGCAGGAAGCACCATTATCCTATTTTTTTCTGATTTTACAGATCAACATGAACACCCCTGTGAAAGCCTGGGGCAGGCGTGCTCTTAGGTAGTTACAAGTACAGAGTAGAGAGGTGTTAGGGTGCTCTGGTTTTGGCTGGGGTAGAGTTAATTTTCTTCATAGTAGCCCTTATGGGGCTGTGTTTCAGATTTGTGCTGAAAACAGTGTTGATAACACAGGGATATTTTCATTACTGCTGAGCAGGGCTTACACAGAGCCAAGGCTTTTTCTGCCCCTCACCCCACGCCACCAGCGAGTGGGCTGGGGGTGCACAAGGAGCTGGGAGGGGACACGGCTGGGACAGATGACCCCAACTCACCCAAGGGATATCCCACCCCATATGATGTCATGTTCAGCAATATAAAGCTGGGGGAAGAAGAAGGAAGGGGGGACGTTCAGAGTGATGATGTTTGTCTTCCCAAGTCACCGTTACACGTGATGGAGCCCTGCTGTCCTGGAGACGGCTGAACACCTGCCTGCCCAGGGGAAGGAGTGAGTGAATTCCTTGTTTTGCTTTACTTATGTGCACAGCTTTTGCTTTACCAATTAACTGTCTTTATCTCAACCCACGAGTTTTCTCCCTTTTAGTCTTCTGATTCTGTCCCCCACCCCACTGCAGGGAGTGAGCGAGCGGCTGCGTGGGGTTCAGTTGCTGCTGGGGTTAGACCACAACACAGGGTAAGGGAAAGCAGAAGCCTTTTGCCCCAGAGCAAGGAAAGGATGATGCACCTGCAGAAGTAGTAGCTCAGCTTACATGTAAAATTGTGCAGTATGAGGTTTTTGTTATAACAGATCTCGGCAATTTTTGAAAAAATGAATCTTCTGTCTACTCCTTTTTTGTCTTCAAGGCCGATGGAGTAATGAAAAGGGCACGATGAAAACTAAGATGTGGGTTTGGTTGTCCTTAAGGCACTTTCAAAACTCAGGGCACCTTTACATCTGGTGCTGTGCACAGTGAAATCTACAAAACAGTTTGGGTAATAAATCTTTATGTGAGTTTTTCAATGACACATAGTCAGTACGTTGCATAAACAAGAGTTATATGTTGAGTCCCAACCCCATGCCCTAACTCTGCTGCCAAGAGCTGGCTGAACTCTCCACAGAAAATGGTCAAATAAATTCAACCCCTTACCCAGTTAGCTTTTTACTTATAAGTAAAGGTGCAATCATACTCAGAAGTGTGACACTGTAAAGGGAAATTCCTTTTTCCCAGTGATTACATGTTTCAAATAAAAGGATATTTAAATATCCCAAGAGACCAAGAATACAAAATTTTTCAGAAAAAAAACTCTCTCAGATGTCTTCTGAACCTTTTCACCCACCTTAGTCTTTCCCAGACACCTTAATCTCCCTTTTTATGCGTGTCACTCAAAGGGGGATCATAAAACTGCCTGGTTATTGTAGGTCTGCAATAGTTTTCTTGTTTTGCTTTGAGGGTTTTTTTTTTTAATTTTTTTAATTACAGATACAAGTAAAAACCACAATGATTATCTTTTGCTGGAGTATACTGTGATAGCAGAGCAGTGCCATTGCTTCATGGGATGAAACTGTGTGACAGTGCTAAAAAGTGTGATAGCTGGTGTAATACTCTCCCCTGTGTCACCTAGAGGGCACATTTTTATGCAGTGCAGATGTGGGAAAATTGCATCTTATCTTCTTTCATTCCTCCCTTCCCTTTAATCTTCTCTGAGTTACCTTTCGGACTGAGTGACGTACAAATCATCAATGAACGGAGCAAAAAATGGGAAATATTTAAAAACAAAATAAGTAAAGCAACAGAAGGGAACATTATGTCTGAGGTGTGTGGCAAATGCCATTTTCCCTGCTCAGCAGGGTTTTGGAGCACAGCATTAACCTTTAAATTTTACTTTGCTGGTGAGGAATAGCTTTAGAAAGATGCACAGGGGTTTTTGATTCCCCACCCCCCACCCCCACCCCACTTTTTCTCTGAAAACATATCCCAGAGACAAGATTAAAAAAAACCCACAGGACAGGTCAGACTTTCTGAGATTTGGGAGCACTTCACTCAAGAATTTCTACCATAATTATATTTTTAAGCATTGGCAGTTCATCTGGTTAAAGTCTCTATCACAAGACCACTTTCAATTTGCATGTGGTGCAAGGTGTAAGGTAGTGAGCAGATGAGTTACTACCTAGATGTCCAGTAAAGTGATACTAGGTGCATCAAAGCAGATTTTATGGATACATAAAAGGCTTTTTGTCTCTAAGTCCTAGCTCTTATTGTAGGCTTTCAATCAAAATGGAAAATGACTTGAATTGCCATTCAAAACTTGGACATTAATGATGCTACCTGCTGTGTCAGGGCTATCCAAAATGAAATTTATGGCTAGGCAAGCTATGTTCTCTACAGCTTCTTTAAATCTGCAATGATTTTTAGGACAGTCTTCAAACACAAAACTTCTGTTTCTTGACCAAATAAAATAAAATTTTTAAAAAATTATATTTCCCACTCACAGTGCCTTCAGTGGGCTTGCCTATCCTGGGACGCCTCTTCCAGCATTTACCATTACTCCCCATCCATGTCTAGTCCAGTTGAAATTAGGCAGGTTAGAATGGTTCTGCATAGTGCTTACCAGTCTTTCATGTCTGGAATTAGGGAATGAAGAAAACTGGGACACTTTGTGTCAGTCACCATATGTAATACAGCCGGTTTGTGGGTAACTTCCATGCAATAAATAATGTTCTTGGATAAACATATACAGTTTAAAAGATGTTTTATTACAAACCCCAGAAGAGCTAACACAAAATTTCTCCCTGACTGCTGTACCAATTCTGTCTGGTACAACGGTACACTGACCACACTCCCATAGATGTCTCCTTTGGGCAGCAGGACCAAATCTATCACCTCCTGATTTCAGCCACATCCTGTGCCTCGACCTCCCTTTGTACCGATGCTATGTGCAGTTGTGCTGTGAACCAGATCAGGGTATTGATCTGGTTGAAATTAACTTTGGGTTGATTTTTTGGCCAGGTCAATTCCTTGGCCCAAGTCATTGTATACAAACACATTTACTTGCAAAGTTTGTTGGTGGGGACAGAGCTGGGGACTCTTTCTGGTGTAAAGTGGTCAGGTAACCACTGCTTTAGGGTACGTCTCCTCAACGGTATCACTCCATTTATGGGGACACGTGACAGATTTTGATGTCACTAGCTCTAGTAGGCAAGTAAACTAATCTTAGAAACACTGACCTCCATGTGGAAGAATCTGTATCCCAAACCATTAATTTTGCAGTTCTGTTTTGGTAGAGACTGACGAGGCAATAAGTAAATGTCTGCAAGCTGTTATTTTATTTTTGACCTTTTATGTTGAGAAACATTAATGGATTTACTGAGAAAGCTAGGACAATCTTGATCTTTTCTCCCCTGACCGGTTTTTCACTCTGATAAGTAAAGGGAACAGAAGTCTACAGAAGGAACAGCTCATCTCTCTTGCTATGAAAGAACAGAGAACGCAACCTGGGTTAAACTTCTGCTTTAGGTACTTGCAAAGTTTTACAGGTGTCAGGGGCCATAAATACAGAAAAGCCAAGCTGATCCTGGTAACCCGGTCTTTTGGGTTTTCTGCAGAACAAGCCCTCAGAAATGTGTCTCGAACCAGAAATATAGCACTGCACTATGGCTAACAAAAAAAAAAAAAACAACAAACAAACAAAAAACCAAACAAAAAAGGCTTGTAATCTATTGATTTTATTTAGTATATCTTGGTATTATCCTGCATGTTCTGATCGTTTGTGTTGTAATTTGAGTCTTAGGGCAAAATCTATTAACACCCTATCCATAAATCTCAGTGATGATAAGGCACATTCTTCAGTGTTATTTCATTATATTGTATTGATTGATATGAATCTTTTAGCCTTAATTGATTACTTTTTCATCTCAGTGTATCCAATTTAATACTTGCCAAAGTAAATGTTGTTTGCTCTGACACTTTCAGAACACTGGCCTGTCCAGGTCCCTTGAATAAAGGATAAGGACAAAAGTCATCATGCTCTGAACGTCTAGTGATTCATGCAACAAACAGAAGTTTGTTACGTATTGGTATTTTCTTAAACAATGATTTTTGAGGTCACTTAGATTCTCACAATGCAAAGAAATTTTGGAAGCTTGCTCAGTTGCTCCCCGGTGTGTTAGCTGATTTTTTTGCTTTTAAGTTCCATACCATTTACAGCATCATCTTGTTACTGTCTCTTAGCCCCAGGGAGACCTGAGGTTTTGACTGGAGCTGTTACCATTATCTGAACACAAACTATAATCTAGTATAAAGATGGGGGGGATTGCAGTTACTGGCCCCTTCCCACCCCTGGAGATCTTTAGTTGAGGTTTCTTTGCTATGAAAGGGCGATGGTAGTCAGTGGGCCAGTGAAAAGAGGAAGATAAGTGCACTGTAGACGGAATTACACAGTGGAAGACAGTGGACTTGTTATAGTGGACATACTACATGTTAGTGGACTTGTTACATCCCTTGAGATATTTTGGGTGCTCAGGCCAGCTTTGTTTTGGCTGGGTCCAGAACTACTGGGTGGATGTTAAACCCAGTTTATATGGGACAAGTATCAAGGAGCTCCGGAATATAAATGTTGGCTGCGCCTCTGCAGCACTCCACCAGATTTAGCAAAACTTGCTATAGGTCTATGTGTGAGTTCACCAGCTTGTAATTTAGGGATAAGAAGGCCCACCCGCAGCTTCAAACTACTTTTGGATTTAGAAAAATGATAGATGTGCAAATCTAATATAAACCAAACATAATTTTGATGAAGCAACTAGTACTCTCCTACACACACATGCTAATCACTGTCTTCTAA
Source organism: Phalacrocorax aristotelis (assembly GCF_949628215.1). Taxonomy (NCBI): domain Eukaryota; kingdom Metazoa; phylum Chordata; class Aves; order Suliformes; family Phalacrocoracidae; genus Phalacrocorax; species Phalacrocorax aristotelis. The sequence goes on along the minus strand of NC_134277.1, from coordinate 4,121,889 downwards.
CGTAAAACTAATTAAGGAAACTTTTAACATTCAGCAATACTAGACTGACACCTGAATTGTCTAGATTTTCAACTAGAGACAGGTGCTTTTGTTTTTTCTTTTGTGTCTTAAGTTCCCCTTCCCCAACTCTTTCAGGAGTAATAAGCAAATAAGAAATAGAAAGTGATACTAAGTTCCTCTAGGTTGCAAGATGTCTTGCCTGTAATTCAGCTCAAGATGAAGATATGTTTAATATAGATATTTTCATGTGAGTGGAGTGTTTAAGCTTGTATGTTCAGTAAAGATCTAGGCAGTGCAGCATAGAGACCTATTTTCTTAATGAAATGCAGGGATGGGATTTGATTACCAAACATAGATTTATAGTACCATCCAAAATCTTTAGGATACCCAAGAAATCTGCACAAGGCTGGCAGAGGTGATGCAAGATTTAAGGGCCCCCGCCTCTTCTGGTGCAGCTGAAGGCAAAATAACATAGTCTCAAGCTCCCCAAATGTCACAAAATGTTTATCTTCAGGCAACTCAGTCAAGCTCTAGGAATCTACTCAGGATGAGCTGAACAGCACTCTGGGCTCCACTAAGTGCACTGACTAGCTTTCAGTAGACTACAATTGGGGATTACACATCTGCTCCTCTGGAGAGATCTACTGGCTAGATTGATTATAGCAGGGGTTAGACGTCTGTCTCACATGCAGAATTTCAGCATCTTAATCTATAAGCTGAATTGTACACTAAAACAGGGTCTCATGTCGCCAAGCAATAGTCGCCACATCTGTCCAACTCTCACCTTCCATTAAGCTACAGCATTTGGCTCAAAGGGAAGAGCTTGCACATAGCCAATAATTTTATGACAATTACTTGGTAATACTGTGTAGAATCAGGGCTGGTATCCATGAGATCAATATGACATGCTAAAGCTATGAGGACCTGCCCTTCTGAAGGAGTAGATGAGTTATAGGGTGCAGGCAGGAATAAGGTGAAGAATTAGAAAGGATTTCAGCCTGGAAAATTCTTTAGTCTAACTCAGACCTTGTGTGTAAATTTTGATAAGGATTGTATGAAACACCGTGGTTTTCTCTAACCTCTTTCTTGTTGCACTAATTGCTTCTCTAAATCCTCCTCTTTTTATTCCTCTTTGTATTGAGTAGTGCTGAGAGACAGAATTATTTCAGTATACAGCAACAAGAGGATGTCTGTCAGACACAGGAGGCTCTTGGTTGACAACTACCATTCTAACAGTCATAAGCAGCCTGTGTGTTAATGTCCTTTTCATAAGGACCACTGCTGTAACAGGCTAAATCATTTGTCCTGTGGCAGCTTCAATGCTTGAGTATTGCCAGGAAAAAGCTCATTAAAATAGAGATGATAGATACTACATAGGTTGACTAATATTATCTGCTTAATTAATTATTAGCAGTGTTTTTTGCCACTGTCCAAAAAGACTAATGATTGAAATGCCTGGATTCTTAAGAAGAGCTTTATTATTAAAGCATGCTAGACTTGCTTCCAGGAGGAGCTGATAGCATAGGTCAATGTACAAGTAATTACCTGTAAAAACCCACTATTTCTATTGGCTTGTATTGAATTTTTGATGTTAGGAGTAAAAAGGTTTTTCTTCCGTCACAAAAATTTTCCAATAAAAAATATTTAATGGTATCACTGCACATCTTTTTAATGATCAGTCAGGCAAAGGCAATACTGACTCACTCTCCACAAACCAGCTTCTGACAAATCCAGAGACGTTTCCACAGACTGAGCACCCAGAGGAGACATGAAATTGTTCAAGCTTTTAGGAAACTTAGACATTTTGCTTGCAAATAAGGGATTTAAAGGTACAAAGAAAGCATTCTATCTCCCTGCAGACCCCTTTGGGAGGCTGCTGAGAACAATAGATCTGTCCACAATTTGCCCCATTACATCTTTTGGCATAAACACCCAAGTGCTCGTGCCTGTGTCTGATGCCACAGTGCCAAGGAAATCGTGTTGATGGATTTCTCTTTTCACAAAAAAAATCAGGAAGGAAGGGTTTTGAGCTTTCTGTACATGCGAGCCCCAATACAAGAAAAACTAGTTACGGCCCTGAGCACACCAGGCCCACCTACAGTAATGTAAACCATGATAACACTGGAAGATCAGAGGTGGGTGCAATCTGCTATCTTCTCTAAGCTCCTTAGGTACTGTACCTTCAAGATATTCCTTTCTTCAAAATTTTCAAAACTTTAATCTTCAGTTTTAAAACCTTCAGAAGGATAAGGTGTTGCATGTGTGATTCAACATACATATCAATGACATGTACTTTCTTTTTCTTGTTCTCCCACATCTCAAATTTTCATGACAACTTATTAACATGAAGGTGTACCCTGACCTTAATACACATTACAAATGTCCCTTATATAGAAATGGTATTTATTAATTTTTCAACAGGTGTGAAACAGTCTTATGTTTTTTCTGTAACAGTAGCTGGGGAGCAGTTAAATTCAATATTTTGCTAACATCCTGTGCGTAAACCTTTTAAATCCTTATCAATAGCTGGATCAATTCTTATTGGTAAACTTCATAGGGCAGGTTTGCCTGGAAAATGAGTCCAATTAGAAGATTAGTGTCTAACATTCAAGGAGAGCTCTTTGCTTACTCAGTAAATTGAACTATCCATCATTGTTGCTGAACTCAGGCCCAATAGGCATTAGAAAGACACCATGGCAATTTGCACGAAGTTCAGTGAGACGTATCTACATTCCTTCTAAATAAATGCAAGTTCAGAATGCAATGAAATATCTCGGATGCTTGCCTGTAATTATCCTCTTCTTTGTTATTCATTTGCCCCTGATGTTTTTAAGCCCTTTATCCTTTACCGTGGCTGCGTTCAACAAAGGTCTTCACACCACTTCCAGAGTCACCCAGGAGCTCTGTGTTTCATGTTCTACAGAAAACGACTACTTGAAATGGGGTAATTAATTGCTGTTTAGTTCGAAGGACAGGTAGATGTCCCTGTGGGATGTTGAAGATTCCACACTTCGAAGTGTTATTCATTTATGTTTGTCTCCAATGAAAAAAATATAAGATGAAGAAGGGCACTGTAAACATTTTTTTCTCCTTTCCCTTCCCATCTTGCAACGGTCTTTTACTGTCTGACTGCAGAACCAAAGGCTTAAGTACTGCATTGTTTCTCTTGTTGCAGAACTGCTTGTCTCTTTCTTTCTGAAATTGCTTTAAAAGGTAGGACCACAAAAACAGCACCCACTTTAGAAGCATCTCAATGGACAAACATTACTCAAACTAAAATAAGTGCAAGAAGTTTAATAAATCAACTTTTTGCTGTATGGGAGACATGATTATTAATAGGCATTTTGAGACCATTTGAGATTGTTGGCTGGGGTAGGTGCACAGATACACCAAGCCTTGCTAGGCTGCTGTCTCTGGTAGGCAATGGCTGCCAACTACCCGCACAGCTTATAAACAGAAAGGTAATCAAGACCAGAGCAGAAGGGAAGTCAGCAGTATAGCAGGCTTAATGAGGGAGAAGCAGATGATCTCATCTGTGTTTTCAAAAGTAGCCACACTTTCTAGATGATAAAGAACCACCAAATGTCGAAAAGCTCCTCCTCAACAAAGTGACTCATCTGCTCTTTTTCCTGCATCCCACACAGCTGCCATGTGTCTATGATTAGCTATGAACTGCCATTTGGGTACTTATCTCTGCTATATCTTTCAATACGTGCTTCTGAAGTGCTCAGTCAAAGAGAATCATAGGAAGAACTGAATCAAAAAGCCATTAACAAGCAAAGGACAAAGTCTTACACTTGTCCTCCCAGAGTAGCCACTCAGGTGTGACACCTTCCAGATCAATTCAACCATTAGGACTTACTGCCCAGGGAGCTCTTACCATGGGCCCAGGACCTGGGAGGATTTGGCTCTTTTCAAGGCTATCAAAAAGTTCTGAAACCAGAAGAGACAACAAGACAGTAGTAGTTTTCCTTCTTTTTCTCATCTCCCAGGAAATGTGTTGGTAACCTCTTTAAAAATCTACATGTAGAACAGACCCTTTGGGAACTCCAGGTTTCCACTTGGGCCTCAGGATGGTCACAGTGCTCCAACTGGGCTTGGGATCCTCGTTTTTAAAACCCTTCCTGCAGCCTCAGAGATCCAAACCAGTGCTGTTTCTCACTCTTTTCAGTATAGTGCCATGTTCAGGTACTTCGATAGTCAATGTCAATAGACCTGATTTGGGTGTTAAGTGGGGGAGAATTCCACTGCTAAAAGATAGACATGCAAGTGCTATTATAATGTGGCTGAGTACTGGGCATGTGCAGAAGATATGTGAATGTGAAATGAGCTAAGAGAAACCCATGCACTCCTGGAGGCCAAGTGGGATATTCCTTGGGAAGCCATACACCCTCACACTCACTCCACTGCTGCTGCCATAGCCGATGCATCTCACACATTCATCACAGCATCCTTTTCCTGCCAACTCAAAACAATGTGTTCCAAGTCATTTTGTCCCTCTGTTGGTCTAATTGCACTTTCCTCTAGTGTATTGTAATGAAAGTTGTCACTGCTGAAGTATGTATGAGCCTTTTGTGCTAAATACGACATAAAAAAAAGCAAAAGACAAACACTTCTTTTAGATACTTAACCTTTCCAAGGGTTACAAGAGAAAGAGATATAGAAAAGAAACAGAAGAGCCCACGCTAGACATAATGGTGGACAGAGGCCTCAGTACCTTTTCATGCTGCTGACCTTTTGGTGACATGTAAGAAAAAGACACTTGCTGAACAGGATTCAAACCCATATAGGAGGGTCAGAAGAATGGAGTGCTTTTACAGAGATATTTTCACTATGTTCTGGAATAAAACTTTTAGTTTTATGTTCCACTTTATACAGTAAATATAAATTGATCCTAATGTTAGTGATTTTCTGCAACCTTGAACCATAAAAATCTATAAGTCAAAAAAACAAAATAGAATTCCTACCCAGAGACACTTCAAAGATCTTTTATTCACTTGCAGTGGAACTAATATTTCTTGTTGAAAGCTTTGATGCAATAGGTTGTCTTGAGTTTCTCAGATTTGCATGAATTCAAAAAGGTTAAATCTTTTAATTCTTAGAAGTATTTGTCAGTAATAATACATGAAGAACTGATCATTGATTCATCTCTGGAGCTGAATGCTCAGGTTATATTGATCTATTTATGGCTACCAATTGTTCCTGAATTTCATAAATGAAACAGGAATAAAACACAGAAATACTAATGGACAATATCTGTCTTACAGCACAAAGAGGAAAGGCCAGAGCAAATGCCTAGATGTGTAATCCCTTTTTACTGTCATTGACAGTGCACAAACAGGTCATTTAGCTCTTACTTGTTAAGGTAATTTAAATAACTTATATACTCAAAACATGTTTTGAAGACTTTTAGGAACTCCACAGAAAAAATAATGCTATAAATCTGAGTTATATTAACTTGAGGTGTGTTTGAAGGAACTAGTATCAGGCCTTTAGTAGTGACTGGTTGGCCTGGTATGACAAACCTGGACCATGATGAGCTTTGATCTGCTAAGTCCATCTATGGCTTTAGTGTTTGCACTACTGTGGTCACTAAAAACCTGTGGCAGGCCTTGCTGGGAAATAAGGGAAATAACTACTGACCAGAGGTGGCCCAGCATCCTGGGACAGAGATGGGGTATGAACATCTGGATGAGGGCACAAGTGTAATCTAACAGAGTTGTGCTGACATCTGTATAAAAAGGGGGTGAGAAACTGCCTGTGCTTTGATTTAACTTAGGGGAGCCAGGACTGTGTTGTACCAGTGCCACGTAACAGATATGTAAGTGCTGACGCCTCATGTAGTACACAATTAATATAGGCGTTTGCTACAGAAAAGAAATCCAGTCTTCTGGAGGCAAAAAAAATGGCTTTGGTGTCTCCCACCACAGGGTCTGGTAGCCCAGATATTTCTGAGATTACCATTTGCTCTACAAGTACTGTAAAAACAAAGAGTCAGAAAAAAAATCTTCTGTTTATTTCTTAGGATCTCCATTAACTGCAACCTCACACTGATCTATGAAGGAACTTTACCTCGTTGTCTTTCTTCATGTTCATGCTACTCTTACAGAGAAGTTATTCCTCTAAAACAAATAAACCTGGAGGCACAGGTGGAAACAAAGTCATTGGCATTTTTGTGATGGCCAGTCATGTCTAGTACTGGACTTTGATAACAAGTTCCTCCCATACTTCTGAAGGAAAATTACATGGCAGACAATAAACTGAAAAGCACAAAACAAAGATCCTGATTGAATCAGCAGAAGTATCACAGGTGAAAGTCAGTTGGCCCTACACAGTTCTTCAGAGGCAATGTTGTGTTGGTCCTAATGGGCTTGTCACAAAACAGTTGGATTGTTTTTTCCTTCCATATAACTACATTAAAAATAAGAAGCAAGTGTCTAGGAGATAATAACCAAGAAAGACACTAGGATCTTCTCATCTGAGACACATGCATGTCCCTCTGTGAGTAGAAAGAAGAGAGGTTATCAAAAAGAACCTTCAAGAAGGCTTACCGTAACACAGGGATCACAGCATATACGCAGGTCTCTAGAACTACGCATTTGCAGTCTTGTTATCACTGAGGTTAATGTTCTGACAACAATTCAGAGTAAACTAAGCCATTCTGAAATTCAGTGGGCTACTGATATTTTCCTTGACAATCCTGCAGAATTTGTTCTTCAAACATACCTAACTGCAGTTTGAAGGTAACCAAGGTTTCCCAGAAATCTATGACCGGTACAAAAAGTAAGCAAAGAATTGCCTAATGGTTGGAACATGAGGCTTACTGATTAAAAATATCTTTCCCCAGGTGTTATGCATGACCTTGTGAGTAAAAGCCATCACTCCATTCACACTGAGCCACTTTCAGATATAACACTGGTGTAGCAGAATAGAGGCAGCACAATCAAAGTTAGCTCTTAGGTAGTATAATTTAGTGCAGCTCTTCCAACAATGGTTTTATAACAAATATTTTCCCTTTGAGTGATTGAAAATACAGGCATGGAAAACACAATCTCTTGGAGGAGGGCCCTGAAATCTCTCTGAAATGGTGACATCACACTTATTGGTGAACATCATGTGCCATCCTTGTTGACGCAGCAGCAAATTAAAATCTCCAGCTGCTGTGATTAGATCAAGTATTGGTTAACGTGAAGCTCAAAAGTCACACTAATCTGGACCAACTATTTGTTTTATAGATAACTGATTCCTGCTGCTGAAAGTCAAAGATCTGCTTGTTCCAACAGATACCTGTCTTGTGAATAATGCAGACCTCAGTGTTGCTGTTCACTGATCATGACTGATATGTATTAGGTGAGGTTCCAGTGAAACACAGGTGATGTGTAAGTAAAATTAGGTTGCTTAGTCTATGCCAACTCCAATATTTCTTTTGGCCTCAGCAATTTCTAATGGACACGCTTTTAACTGAGGTTGGTTTAACAATGCTCTAAGATGATTCTAATAGTACACAGCTTTGGATAAATGTTGATTTGATACTCCATTCAGGTCCATCACACCACCTGACTGGGGGTAAAACTAAGAAACGGAAACATTGAAGAGTCAGTTCTGAGCTCCAGAAATGCAGGAAAACTGTCTGGCAGCACCCTAAACAATATAAACACATGGATTTCTCTATGAGCTGAGGAAGCCATAGTTTAGTCTCGCCTGGACTGTGCCAATTATATTTGGATTCTTGACAGCAAAGGGAAAGAGAATAGAGGACTATTACTGACAGAGCAAGCACTTCTTATCATCTCTAGCAATGTTCATCTCTCCCTGACTGTGAAACTATTTATTTCTTTGTTGTTCCATATTATGCCTCCAAATCTGTTTTGTAGGGCTTCACCAAGGTAAAGATTGGGATTTTCCATAATCTATGCAGCATTTTAAATAAAAACAGCTGTCAATATCATTGTAATAATATCATGGTTGCAATGAACCTAAACCTACTTAATTTCATGTGTTGCTTCTGAATTTTCCAAAGTTTTTGGTTTGAATTACTTTTGCAGAGGTCATAATAAATACTGATACGACACATTTTTCAACACGACTTCTCTCAGATAAAAGCAGAATGATTCACTGGATGATCAGTTTTGTAATGATTTAGGTGGGGGATTCATTATTTATTTAGTGTTTTGAAACACTGTGAGCAAGGTTCCTAGAGTGCTTTGGAAACAAAAGGCCAGCGTTTCCCTGGAGTGAAGTCATGGTGAATTGCAGTTGATGACTACACAGAGCCAAGCGAAGGAGCTTCAAAATACCCCCATGAAATAATTGGGAGGTAGTTCAAAGAAAGCAAAAGGATAAAATAATTTGTTCGCCAGTACAAAAAGAATCTGCCTCCAAGCAGGAATCTAGGAACAAATTCCTTTCCTTGCCAGCCAACAGTTTTACCCATGTGAACAAGCCAACTGTCTTACCCATCTAAACAAGCAGTAATCTGGACACAAAATATGGGCACTGAATTATTTGGTGCATCTTAGTCTTCAGAGGTGAATTTTCCACCTGTAAGTGGGTGTTTTACCACCCACCCGCATCCCTTGTTTCAGCGCTGTCAGGCTGCCGTTTGTCTGGAATGGGCTGACAGCTGTACCTCAGGAGGTGAAATTCGCTGTCCTCACTGTTCTGACTCTCTGAATGCACTCTGACTGCTGCCTTCAAAATGTCTTCTGACATTAGGAATGACGCAGTTTAAACAAGGTGAAGTGTCTCTGCCTACTCACCACGTAAGCAGGATACAAATATGAAAATGAAAGATGTTGAGAAACAAAAAAAGCCCAACTGTATGCACTTGTGGTGACTTACATCCAAATCCAGAGACCTTTTTTGGGTGCAACAGTTCAGCAGTACACTACACATGGTTTAGTTATGCAAAATATAAAAATACAGGATGGGGATATAGTTAAAGACTTAGAAGATCAGCATCCTCTTAAAGAGATGCAGGAGCTGACCATGAGAGCATTCAAGGACCATTTAAATGAGAAGTAGAGCAGACTGGCTGAAGCTTTGATACACTCAAACACAGGCAGATTAGGGCCTGACTCAAAACAAGTGGTGTTTGTCTTTCATAGAGGACTATATCAGATTCAGCACTTCTCATTTGGGTCGCGTTTGTGTTTTGTTGTTTGGTTCCTGGGTTTTTTGGAGGGAAGGGGTTCTGGAAATGAATGAATTTGTTTCTCAGGGTAATTCATTTTGTGACTATTATTAACCATGAATTGTGGACTAGATAGATAGTAGCAGCATACTCATTCCTTAGAGACAGGCATTTACTTATTGCCACGACATATGGAGCATTGACTAAAGCCCGATCTTGACCATTGTGCTCCACAAACATATGGAGATCTGGTGTCAGACCTGAATACTGAAGGAATAAGGCTGGATAAGTTTGGATACATTGCGCAAAGTGAGATATTTAAATTAAGGTGGACCTATCTGAGCTGGTTTAAGCTTGCATTACACCCGTCGGTGTAGGCAATATAGGCAGCAATTCAGCTCATGCTAAAGAAGACACACATAGTACTGTTGAGATGACCCAGAGTATTCCAGACAAACAAGTGGGACGTGAGGGACACTTAAATCCACTTGAATGGAAGATGGAGGACAGAAAAGATGTTCCAGGACATCTCAAATAAGCTATGACATTCACCCTGCTATATCTGGAGGCTCCTCTCACTTCACTGGCTAGATTTCCACTAGCTGTAATGAGGTCTGGGACACCCAGTTTGCAGGCGGAGTCTCACAAGCAGACATCCTAAATTTTGGTCAAATCCATAACTTGAAACACATCTCCACAGTTACACTGTGCATGAATCTTATATTTTTCAACCCCATAACTTTGAATTTCGTGGCACTGGCATTTCATGGTATCACTTTTCATGGTATGGCAGGTAAGCTGTGCTCTTACAGAGGCTGCCCAAAATTGATCCAGGGACAATGTTTCCCATTGTGAATACACAGAGCCTCATACAGCATGGCCCTTGTGCATGTCAGCTTTGCGTGTTGTGAAAAGATCAATAAAAGTTTTTTTTTTTTTACATAGTGGATGGCCCATGGAAGGAAAATTAACACTTTTCAGCTTCAATTTCTTCTTCATCTATATGGAAGATAAAATGTTCTGTATATGTATTGCCTGGGTTTTACCCCTGAAGCACTTATCAAAATTATTTAATTAAGAAATCTATTGCTCTGTCCCTACACATCTTACTGCATGTAATTGCTGCTCAGGAGCTCACAACCATGCCTTCCACTGTAATCTCAGAGCACACACCTTAGGAAAAGAGCACGCACTTATATCCACTAAAAGAAGCATTTGATTGTCTATTTAATTAGAGCGGGACGATTTGGGGAGCAGGCTGCTAGCTTAGCCATTTCAGTTATGCCACAGGATTTACCTGGCATCAGTCTGAAACTATTTTCCCAGATGAAAAACCATGTTATTCTCAACCAAACTCTTTGCATGGTACAGACTTAAAAAAACCAAAGACTTAATAGTTACTTCCAATATGCAGGCTTATTTGAATTTCTCCTATAAAACAAAAATGAAATCTTACTGTGGAAACTTATTTCTAAGAAAAAATCCAAATGTTAATTTACAGAAATGACAGTCACCAGAGTAACCTGAACTCTGCTTTTTATTTCTGAGCAAGAATGTAACTACAGCTGAAGACAACTTGGTGTAAGGTATCCAGAAAATGGAGGAAACAGTAATTTTAGATTTTTCTGCAGAGAAGGTTTAGCACATTCAGGTGCTTCAGCTATGTGCTTCCCTACCCAACATATTTTCCATTTACAGCTACAGAAAAAAGAAATTCAGAGGGACCATTATCACAAACAGCAATAAATTCCTGCAATATATGCTATCAGTTGTATGCCAGTACTTATTTCTAAGTTTAAAGGATAGTTTTTCCAGCATATCTGAGCAATGTAAAGTAACAAGAGAATCTCAGTTACTGAAACAGATAGTACATTTCTACAACAGGAGTTTTTCATCAGCACTCCTGGCGCTTTGCTTGTAATTCTCAAATTGTTTTCAAGATCTCTCTAAGAAAGCTCAACAATTTATAAAAGTCTTTCTGCCTCAGTTTCCCCTGGAACTCTGCCTTGATTCCATGTGCTGTTGGGCACAGAGAGTCTTTCAAGTATCGTGTACTTTACTACGCAGTTTCACTTGGAGAATCTGTTATAAGCATCCTTGACACCTCCTCAATCAACATTCACTGAGGAAAATTGGTTCCTGGATTACCAAGATAAAGGCAGAGAATTAAGAATGTTACCATGTTACCTCACCAAAAAATTACCTTATAAAAGTGAATTTGTTACACAGCAAAACTACATGGGCAGCTGCTCTTCGGGAGTTATTCACTCCTGTTACCCAGGTAGGACCAACCCCATGTCACCCCCTCTAAGAGTTATCTGAAATAGCTGAAATCACTGAGAACTGTGCTGATTTATCTCAGCTGAGGTTCTCTAACAAGGACGGTTGCATACGTGAACACTTACTGTGATTACACATCTAATGGTCCCTATCGTTGGGAGATGAACAGTCTTAACCCGTTTTCAAATGTTTTTTTTATTTCTAGAGCTGTTTTTTAAATACAATTTTAATGCAGAGCAATGCCCATGGTGGCCACAGAGGCAGCAGTTAGTCCTAGGGAAAGCAGTCCAGAGGGGGAACACATCTGTGGGATCTGAGGGGTGCAGAAGAGCCCCGTTCTTTTGGGAGGGGAGCTTTGATTGGGAGAAAAAGGAAGTTGAGCAATTGTCAGTTGCCTCTGTGCCAAGTGTGAATGACTGTGTTCCCACGAAGGTTTTGTTGCGGGTTTCCTTGATCTTTGAAAAGCTGAGGTAAGCCGTGTTCAGCTCATTTCAGAGCTTGGGAAAGGAGAAGTTCAAACACAACTTGTGATAAAATAACTGCATTGATATTGGACAATGCTTTAGTTGCTGTCAACTGTCGCTCTGTGGAGATCAGGCTCCCCACCTCTCCTACCTGCTCAAGGTTTTTCCAAGCTTCATGATTTAAGAAGGTTTCATGACAGAAACATTTTAACTTGGATGTTAAGGACAGGGAGACTGTATTTTCTGAGCGCTGACCTTGTGAGTTTTTCAGTGTGTGGGCTGCAGGATTTAGCATCCTTCCCATCCATCTCAGCTCCTTCTAATCCTGGCAGAGTGCACTCTGCTCATTTGCACCCAGCTGTGGGCAGGAGACACAGTCGCAGAATAGGAAATGCAACGCTGGGCCGATCCTGCTCCAGACCACAAAACTTACTTTCTGAGAAAAATGATTTGTACTCTCTGAATACTATGTAAGGAGGGTAAACCCTGAATACTAGTGCTCCCTCTCAGCTATAATGACTGCCTGGTGTTTGTGATTCCCTGGGACTGCGACATGGTCAGGACCAGATCAGATCCCTGCTGAAGGAAACCTGGCAATGGGCAGGCAGCTGCGAAGCAGCGCAGAGGTGAAGCTCTTTAATATGCCCCAATCTTTCTGTAAAGATGCTGAGAAATATTTACGGGTTGAAAAACACCTTCCAGCTCTGCTTCAAATACCACCAATGCATGGTATGTTCCTAGGTGGGTTGAAGTGCTCTGACCCTCGAGGCAGGAGCAGAAGCAGCATTGCTTTTAAAGGCAGAATTCCAGCTGCTTTCCAGCCACTGAAATGAGGCAGTATAACTTGTTTGATTAAAGTCGACTTTGTGTTTGACTAAATCATAACTTCTAGGAGCGCTCCTTATCTGGCTTTTATAAACATCACAGGGTGGTAAATGCAGCTTATGCTCTAGCAGTTTGTTCTAATAATCCTCAGGTACAATTGCTTAGGGGAGCGGTAAATCTTTGGGGTTTGATTCTTTTTTTCTACTCTCAGCCATTTGTTACTGCCATGTGTCTCCCAGCTTCTGTAAGAAGGATTTTGGCACCCAGTATCTTCTACCTGTGAAGGCAGACACCCAACATTCATCATCAGAAATATGGGTGTCAGGCTGGAGGGGCAAAATGATCTATTTGTAACAACTTACTTTATCCTTTTCCTATTAAAATACTCTCTTCCTTTTATTCCTGATGCGTTGCTCTGCAGGAGAAATGGTATTTAAGTTTGAAGTTCTTCTGGGTAACTGCTTCCTTCTGTTCTAGCCCATATCATTTCTATGCTACTGTAAATGAATTTCACATAAATCAGTGTCTGACTCTGTTTCCAAAGTCCTTGGCTAGACCTTACATTGCATTTAACTGCTGCTTTCAGACTCGGGCATGGAGACAAGAAAGGTAGTAGCACTTCAACTCCCAGACCCAGCTAAAAACATATTCAGCAAAATTTTACCCAAAGCTACTACTACTCTAAACAAGGTGATGAATGGTTGAAACAAACAAAGGAGTGAAGTGAAAACAATTGTGACAATATTAAATGTAATTCAAAATCTAAGGATCATCACAGAGAATCCTGATATATATAGCACATTTAATGATTTATGATAAAAGAAGCTTCGCAGCTGTCACTGAAACTGCTGATACGCTAAAAGCAATGCATTTTTTTATGTTCTGAAGAACTGAAAATGAGATTGAAGGTCACACTTCAGAAATGCTTTAGGGTGCCTTCAGATCCAGATATCAGAGATGTCTGAAGATAGGTTAAGGTAGGTCTTGGAGATGTCTAAATTCCTCTCATTACCAGTGGAGATCTGGGACAGGATTGCTTAAATATAGACACAAGGTTTTATTCTGGAAATAATGGTGAATTTTACCTGACTTCCACCTTCCTCCCCAAAAGGGTGCAGCTCTCCTGTAGGTCCTATATGTTATTTGCTATCCTCACGTATCTACCTTGAATACCCCAGAACAAATAACAGTAATCATATACACATGAGCAACTAATTCATCTCAAGGTGTCTACTGGCACTTTAGAAGACAGAGTAAAGAGTAGCTGCTTTCTACAGAAGCATCCAAAGCCTATCACTAGGTGACATTTATACCACATGGGACACAAAACTCCTCAGGCTTAGCTGTAAAGCTACCTACGTATTGACTAGGAAGGATCCCAGGGCCAACTGAAAGTGTGATGCTCAGGTCTATACCTGTCTGACGTCTTCCTCCTCTCCATTTCAGCATACCCAAAGTCAAGTCTACATAGTCACTTAGGCCTGTGGGTGAGTTTCACCAAGGCCCTAACACACTAAGGGTCTGATCAGGTCTTGAATCACTACTCAAGTCATCATGAAACACTGCCTTTCATGTTCTGGAAGTGACAGGAGTTCTTTTCGTGGTCCACTCAGACGTCCTTGATGTGGCTTTGCAATACAGCTATGAACAGCGATCCAAACCAGAAATGCTTACCGCTGGTCAGGATGTCTCTGCCCTCCTTTGCCCAAGCATTTGTGACATGGAAACTATAACCAAGCTTACCGCTCCTGTATCAGTAGATAGTTGAAAGTCTGGAGATTAGTTTTAAAGCTGCTGACGAAGGTGGATTGGAGCTAAGCTACAGGACTTCGGACTGACCTGAATTCAGAGTGTTCATGTTTTTACTTTGCTGACTCTGCAGCAGGAGTTTATATATGAGAATGGTAACTTCCTAAAATACTCTAAACTAGGTGCTGTCGGGCTGACCGTGGCCTCAAATCTTTCTTGTATCCCAATGGGGAACAGTCTGCATCAGGCCCATCATATTCAGTACATGTTTTAGTGCTGTGAGAATACTGTCAAGGTCTGTTGTGACGGGTTAGGGCCCACAAACTACTCTGTTAAGTAGTGTACAAAACAAAGAAGTGATCCCTGCATTTTACTTTAACTATAGGGGTATTACCCATAAGAGTCTGTAGCTACACACAGCATTATTTTTTTCAGACCTATTTGAAAACCTGCCTGTCCATAAAGCCTGCAAATCGCTGGGAAATAATTGATCTATTTGTGTGCCAAAACTAGTCTTGTGTTATTAAAAAGTTTTTTCCAGCCCATTGGGAATAAAAAAAGTCTTCACATTTTCAAACCAACTGAAAACCTGCAAAAGCTCTTGAAACTGAATAAAATGTTTTGTTTGAACTGGAAATAAAATATTCCATTTTTGAAGTTTTTTGTGGTTTTATAAAAATACATTAATTTCCAAAAGAAAAGCCATTTTATATTGGAAAGTGAATATGGCTTTGTTTTGTACAAACACTTCAATTTCTGTAGGTTTCCATGGCTTTTTTTTTTTTCTTTTTTTCCCTGATGAATTCAGTAAACATTAAAAGAAATTCAGAGTACTTCTTGGACCACCAGACTGTATTTTTGGAGGAGAGAAGCTGGTGCTAATGTCTGCATAAGTGCTACCAAGACTTTCACCAACTTCTGCCTTCAACTACTCGACTCTTACAGTCACCATAACGTCTTAAAGGCAGATTAAATGGGGAGAGGAGGAAAGCTGAGGTTGCTGTAGCACCACTGCTACCAGCACATAGCTAATGAAACACAGCAAGCATGGGAGACCCTGGCCAACTAGATAACTAGACTTTGCACATGCTTGGAGCAAAATTAGACCCTGATGAGCTGTAGATATTCATGAAAATTGCTGATAGGGTCTGGAAGAATGAATCTGGACCATTTCAAGTAATAACTTGCCTTTTTTTTCTCCCTATAATAATTTTTCTATTTTCTCTATATTGGCCACCTGAAAATCCCACTATACCCCTAACAGTAAACTAATTCTCCAGTGACATCCATATGTCAGGCAGTCCATTTTATCTTTGGGAAAACAACCTGGAAAACAGAGCTACTTTTGCTAGCAGTAGTAAAACCTACTTGTTGGCATTATTCCAGTTTGTTCTGCAATATCCTACTACCCCTAATTATTTTGTCTGGAACTCCATTGGGATTACTGTTGAAATAATCCAAAGTAGTACTTGTCTGCCCTGAAAATCGCATCCCCGTATGCCCTACACCACTGCAAAGTACAAAACAATTAAATATCTGGGATTAACATGATGAGGTGTTGTCCATCCAGTGCAAAACTTGAAGTAGCCGTTTTCTCAGAAGTAGAAAGTATGAGAATACCTTTTTGAAGGAAAAGAAAGATCTGTGTTGTCAAGTATTGAGGTGTTTTTTCTGGCTTAACCACCTATCAGTGAAAACCAGAACAAAATTATCTGTTCACTTCTCACTATATACCAAGATCCCTCAAGATAGCATGTTTTTTGTTTTCTTCTGTCTCTGAGAGATTACCCTGTCTCCAACCCTCTTCAGTGTCACACAAAAGTTTTAGAAGTTGTTGTAAATATGCATGAGAACATCTTTAAGGTTTTCATGAAGCAACTTTCTTTTGCATCAATGAGAACAAGCTGAAAGAAGATGATCTGTGACCAAGAAGAAATCTATGTAAAAGCCAGTCCACATGAAAAGAAGCAGAGATTTGATAGAAAACACTCTTGTTGTTTGCATTTGTTTACCCCTTGCATCTGGAAGCTAATGCTATACCACCATGATTCGTAATAAGGGTAGGTAAGTATATCCTGGACATCAATCAGTAAGCTGGGCGACGGGTAAGGAACTGTAGGCGTGCACCTTCCTCCGCCACAGTTATGCTCTTCTGAAAGGCTTTAACAATTTAAAGGTTACTTTGTCAAATGAAAAGTAGCAAATTCAAATTGTCAGAGGGCATAAAGGTATGTGTTTGTTAAGCTTTAACAGGAATGCTAAGTCTTTCCTGCAGCTACAAGCCTGTACCCAGTCTCTTACTACAGCCCATCTGACCAAGAGTAACTAGTTAAGCAATAGTGAAGTAATTGTCGGTCTGAATCATTCCATCAAATTCTCCTCTTGAAAACCAAAGAAGAGACTGCTGTTAAATGTCAAGGACTCCTTGCTTGGCAACAGACTGAAATTTGGAGATTTATGGTAAACTTTAAGGATCCATTTTTCTGATGCAAAAAATTATTCAACTGCAGTCCATAGTTAGCTCCTGTTGTAGGGATGAAGTGACATTGCTTTTGTGATGAAAGTAAATTCAAGCTGTAAAGGCTGTTTATATACTTTATAAACTTTCGTTCTTTACATAAACATGCATAATTCTCACCTCTGAATAGCTGTGTATTGTTTATTCTTTAGCCACTGTTGTATGCTGAGAAAAAGTCTGTGGTGGGTCCCTATATTTATGTTCTTTTTATTCCTCTAACTTATCTCCACTCTGCACGGTAGGTGAGTAACAGGATATTGTTCACATAATCCCAGAATCCCAGGGTGTTTGAGGTTGGAAGGGGCCTCTGGAGATCATCTGTTCCAACCCCACTACTCAGGCAAGACCACCTAGAGCGAGTTGCCTGGGACCATGTCCAGATGACTTTTCAGTATCACATACGTGAGACACCACAACCTCCCTGGGCAACCTATTCAGTGCTCAGTCACCCTCACAATGAAAAAGTGTTTCCTGATGTTCATATAGAACCTCTTGCATTTCAGTTTCTGCCTCTGGTCCTGTCACTCTGGGCTCATGTCAGCCTCTTCATGGAACTGCTGTGTTCTGGGGCATATGTTTTTAATTCCTTCACTTACTGAGAAACCATCATGTTCCAAGTACATTATAGAAAATGCTGAAACTGATTTAGAGCTTTTTTGGCATTATGCTCTTTCTGTGTAAATCATGTTAAAGTTTATTTCAAAGATGATCCCTTTTTTCAGTTCTTATAATGATTTTGAAATATTTAAACAAGAACATGCAAAAATGTGAGATATTTTCCAGATTTTACCCTACTGTGATTACAGGAGGGTGCAGGACCTTTCAAAGCACAAGGCAATGCTACTCTAACTCATACAATGAAAATAATCATTAACCGGTCTGTCAGCGGCCAGTACCACATCTCCAGAGATGAAGGATGTTCACAGTTGCAGCTATACACAATAACAGAAAATTAAAAAGTGATGCTTCTTTAGGATCAAGGTGAAGCTGAGTAGAAAACTGAAAAGTAAGGCATCCTGTTGAAATGAAAGATCTTCGGTCATATCATAAAGTGTTCAAAGACTACTGTTCATCTTGGAGATTAAAAATCTAACAGGAAAGGAAGCAAAAGGAAAAAAAATTAAAAATCATAAAAATTATGTGCAAAATCTCTTGAAAGTGCATGTTACTTGGAAGTGGCTTGCAGATTGCTCAAAACCATCCTGTAATTTTGTTGTTGTTGTTAGGGAATTTTTTTCCAAAACAAGTTTCATGTGTGGATGCTTTCATCCTAATATGTAGCTCATTCATAGCTGTGAGTGAAATCCTGCCAAGTAACAATATTTCATCAAATTTTCTTATAAATAATATGCTCATACATGACTACTAATGACATAGTACAAAAGTAAGAGACTCATTAGTGTAGAAGCAGATAGTAAGAAACAATCTTCTCCTTGAAAGCTTGTAGTCTAAACAGCCAGAGTAGGAAGGGAAATAGGGAGGAAGAGAAGGGAAATATTGCTCATAGTCATCCCTGAAAACATAACAAAGAAGAGAATAAATGTTCCTCCAGACAGTTTATACAAACTGTCCATTTTGCCAGCCTGACTTCCAGATGTGAAATCCTTAAAATATATCCCCTTTTGTATGACCACTCTTGTATTTGTAAAGGTAGGGACACAGTTTCTCACCAAGCATTTTCAGTGCCTTAGGACTGTGAGGAGAGTGTAATGAAAGATGGGCCATTACAGTATGCTTCTCAGAAACAGATGTGATTTATCGCTTGAGTTTAAGAACAAAGCCCTTTGGGGTCCTTTGGGAAAAAAAAGAGTTCAGATTTCCATTTTTTTCTTGTCTCTTAGATGTCTTAATTTAAATGCCATACACCACCCGCATCTCCTGCCCACTCCAAAAATCATTCACTCTCTACCAAATATATAATTTTCTTTTTAATATCTTTCAGTAAGAAATTTCCAACTTTTAAATAATTTTGAACCTTATAACTGTAAGTAAAAAATAATTTCACGTCAAATAAAGATTTTGTTTGTTTGTTTGTTTTCCTGTTGGAAAATATCAGGCAGTGCATTTGAAGAATTTCAGAAGTGTAAAACTTTTGCAAAGATGGAGCTTTGCCAGGCTTGACACTTTGTTTAGAACAGTTTCACTTCTGGCAAATCCACATCGCTTTTAAACCAAACTGACTGTGTTGCGTAACTTTCACATGGTTTAAATAAAACTGTCCCAGATCACTTAGTGCAACCAACTACTCTTTTTTTGTACTGAAGCCAAGGAGACAACAGTGGTTGGAGCACACACCATGTGGATCATCCCAATCTCTCATGGACAAAGTGTGATCTGTTGCCTAAACACACAACAAGTTCCCCTGATTAATAAGGTCTTCTGAAAAAAAAGCACATGCCACATTTGAATTAAAGAACCAATACTGAGACCTGACAGCATATAGGCTTTTGCAGGAAAATTCACGTGTGTATTCAATGCCCTCAAAGATCTGGTGTTGAAGTCACTGCTTCAGACTTCCTGTGGAATTTGGGACAAGCCATCTAGATTCTCTTCCTTCTCCAAAACTCTAACATATTCAAAGCCTGCATAAATACCTTCATTAGAAATAAATCTAGTACTATCAAATATAACCCTAATTTAGATAATAGGCAGATTTTTATTTTTTTTTTTTTTAATCTAGTGCTATCAGCTGGAAGTGGCTTAATTCATTGGAGCTTTGTTACAGCCTAAGACTAAAACAAGACTGACTGGTCCATTCCTCAAGCTACTGCTGTCCAAAAGTGGTGAACTATAGGCTCTGTGGGATAAGTTTGCCAGTAGCTAGGGAGAAAGGGCACAACATAGTTCCTGAGAGTACCAAATTACCCATATGCCTGGTTACAGACACAATCTTCCATATCCCTTATGCTGTCATTTAGACTACTACCAAATTTTACCCAATGGTTTGAAAAAGAAATTAGAAAAAAACCAAATGTTAAGATTTATGGACTGAGAGTAACAATCATTATTTTTGCTTCTGTGAGGAAAGTGAGGAAAACCATGTTATGATTGTTCTTTTATTTTCTTTTTCATAGCGTGCAAGTCTGCCAAATTAGGGGCCAGTAGCCCAAAAAGCCGCTCTGCCCCCACCTACTTATCTGTCAGATGCGACAGGGAGGAATTACATGGGATCTCTAAGGAGATTCATCTACATCACAGACTCCTAAGCTACACAGTCTGAGACCTTTACAACACCATACAAAGATTAGTCACACAACTGTAGAATAAATATTTGTTGGTAATGTTCGCTGGAAGAAACAGTCTCCCTCACCTTGTATTTGTACTGGTGCAGCCTGATGGGTGACCTTGCGTAGCACTAGAAATTAAAACAGTTAGTAAGGTGTATTCTGCTCACGAGTGGCCGTGTAGCACCAGTGTGAGAGCGTCACTGCGTTGCCTTTTATATAGCTTTTTGGTTTCAGACACTTCACATTTTTTGATGTGTCTAAATGACACATCTTGTGTCTTTTAATCAAATTTCTTGAATGACAAAAGTTTCACAAAGGGGCCCAAATATCCTTTAAATTTCAGTTAAGAACTTCAATTACTCATTAAATTTATACATATAATCATAGACTGACAGTACAACATAGCTTGGAACGTACCTCTGGAGATGACCTGGTCCAACACTCTGTTCAAGGTAGGGCCAGCTTAGTTCAGACTCCTCAGGGCCATGTCCAGTTTGTTTCCAAATATCTCCTCCACTGATAGAGATTTCACAGCCTCTCTGTTTCCCAGTTCTCTGACTAACTTCAAGCTAAAACTTTTTTCCAAAAATATAAATGGTTTTCTTTCATCACAGCTTCCATGTGCTGCCTCTCATCTTGTCATTGTGGGCCTCTGAGTAGACCCTATCTCAATCTTCTTCATGCTCCCCATCATTTTCTGGAGTCAGTAGAAGACGATACACATGCAGAAAGAAAGTGTGTGTCCTTAAAAAGCACAAGCGGTTGCCACTGAAAGAGTTCACTGTTCTGAATTTCCTTATCTGAATAGTTTCTTTGTTCAGCTTAAAAATACATTAAAAGCAGCTTTAATACTATGATTAAACATCTATTCTGTTTTGCTAATTTTAACCAAAAAAAAAAAAAAAAGGGAAAACCTCTGGCACTGACTTAAGTACCCAGAGACAAAAAGGAAGGGGAAAAAGGAATTATTTTATTGTGCCTTAGGAGCACCGGCCTGGAGCATAGGCATGAGCTCTCTGGCATCTCAGTGTTCAGCATCAGTACCCACCTTCCAGTGTAATTTTCTCACATATCTTCCTTCTTCAAAGCAGCACAACATTTTTTTACTTGCAAGGCTCCCATAAGAGTCTTTTTAGGAAACTAATGTTTTGATGACTAGAAATTTTCTTCTAAGTTGCAGTTAATGCTCCTGTGTTTCTCTGCCTTTACTCGCTCTGGCCGGAGCAGCCTTCTCCTTCCTAGTATTTACCTCACGATATTCAGGACTGCCAACCTGTCTCACACCTGCCTTCTGTTGTTACAATACACAAGTCATATCTTTTTGCCATATTTCTTTTCTTTAAAAGTGCTCGCTGATCACATTTTCAAGATTTTCATTGTAGCCAGGGGAGCTAGAAATGGTTTGACCTTTTTTCTTCTCTTTTGCATTCTCTTTCATTCTTTCTACTGTAAACTGGGAACCATGAAGCTGAAAATCTGCTGAGCTTTATTAATTTTCAGCAGCTAAAACATTTTTTAGAACAATCACCAAATATTAAAAGAATGCAACATCAGCAAAAATGTGGCATGGTTGTTAGGGACTGGCTGTGACTCAAAAGCTATAGAAGGCAAACAACAAAACTGTATCTTTTTTCTCACTTCTTATGTCATATTAATAAAATATGATTTTGTACATTATTTGCATGAGTTAATTCAGGTTCATTCTACTAGCATATGATGTCTGTTCAATTTCCAAGCCTTGATAGTATTATGGACAGATAATCACATATCTTAGTCCAAAGCCAACTAAGTCTTTGGGAGAAAAAAATTATATGCAATTCTATCCAAATTGCAAGCTTTTTAATTTAATTAGTCGTCTTCTCATGAGATCCGAGTCCTCATTTCTAATATAGATTGGATTTTTCCAATGAAAATGTTCATTTTATACGTTGTCCTATAGAGAAGTGTACAACAAAGCCAATTTTGCTGGAATCCCAAAACAATGATGAACTGGTCGTATTTGTTTTCAGTGAAAGGCAGCCTGTGCCAATTATACCAGAAGTGAATTATTAAACCAAGTGTGACAAAATTTAATTATCAAAATCTGGACTTTGTTTCAAAATCTAAATGTGCCTCTCTCACATGCCTTCAGAAGTCTGTAGATCTACTTTTAAAAGATATAGATCAGTTTGCTGAAGAAATAGGCAGATATTGGATTGAGGTGAAATTAATGGGAAAAAGGGGAGGGACTGTATCTCCACGAGTCCTGGATGTTTCATGCCAGGTTCCCAATCCTTGTTTTAAAGTTTGGGGAAGTTCACAACTAAATTTGCAATAGTCTTGGAAAATTCCTCCCGAAGTAGCTGATAAGTGATCTCACAGTTCTTCTGTGACAGCACGGGGAGCAAAAGCTTTGACTACACCACAACGCAGTACAACACCTTCTAAAACTCGTATTTTGCAAATATTTTAAACCATTCTGTTAGCAGTCACTTATGTACTGTTTGAAATATTTGATACGTTGGTGATTTTGGTGAACCTAGAGGAAGATGAGCAATCCCTGGCACATACATGTCAATGATCGTATGCAGGCATACTTTCTTTATTTTCTCCATAGAGGACATGTTCTCTAGAAAGGCCGAATCCCATATTGTCCTCCTAGAAAAGATAGCCTTACCTGATTACTCATGCTTCCATATTTTAAATAACGGCTAGGAGGATTTTCTTTTCCTCCTTGCTGTGCTCCATCCTATATGTTGCTTCCTTTGCATTTGTTTGCTTTGGTGGATTTGAGAGTGATTCTGATGGAATATCATCTTATTTCTTTCCAAAATGCATGTTAGGTTACTGTACATGATGAGATTTTGCCCAGGCTAGACATTTCAACATTTAACCTAGGCCAAACTTAAAAATGATTTTGTTTTGTATCTTTTTTTTAACTGAGGAGTTGAGAGCAGAGCTAAATGAAAGTGGCTGAAGACACCTATTTCTCCCCAGTGATCACAGAGACAGTCAAAGACAGTCTAGACCATGAGGGTTAGATGAAATGCATTTCCTTTTAAGAAAGCATTTTTGAAACTGAGATCGTGTCTTCAAGCAACGTCATAAGTGGAAAAAAATCTGTGATTAAATTTTAGTTAAATAAAATTTGCGAAATAAGTTCTGGGATAGAGAATATTTCTACAGCATGTGCCATGAAGGGTCTTGGAAATCTTTGTTATACTAATTTTAAATGCCTTTCTTTACACACCCTACCAACTTTGGCTTCCAGGATACTCTGTTTTGGACATGTCATTGTGTTCAATTTCCTTCTTGATATTATTACCATTTTCTTTTTGTGTTAATTACTTTTTCCTCCCACGTTTCCCAAGAATTAACTGTTGCAGCTGTGGTAAATATTGAAAATTCTGTGCCTAAAGGTAAAAAGAACTGTTCATATGTTCAAATTAGCTGACATTAAACAATTGCCAATGCTCCCTTATTATTCCTGTGGCAAAGACGAAAAACAATAAAGAAATTACTGGGCATAAATAAGACTCTAAATAAAATTACAGCTTAATCTAGCCCACTGAAAGAGTGACAGAGAAGGAAAGGGAAGGAAAAAACTAAGGAAATTCAGAGGAAGAAAAGGAATGAATTTATATGAAATCACATTATCAAGTGCAATTGGCCCTTGAGACAGCTTTGAAAAATGTATGTGGAAAAAGCAAGAGAACAAAGAAGAGAGAAACAGCAAAATATATTCAAGAGAACGCTGAGGAGAGGATGCTGACTCCTATTCTAGTGTCTTATTCGTATAGGAGGCAGTTTACAGATATTTTTCTCAAGCCTCCTATTGGCTCCACAGCAAAGCCTGCAAGGGTGTTTCTGTGTAAACTGTTATAGCAAGAGAACAGTATTGTGAGGGCAATGACACAGCAACATGAACCACAAATGCCTCCTGTTTATAAATGAAAAACAGAAAGAGAGGTAAACCTCTCCAAAATTAGGCTTCCAGGAAAGCCCTGCAAGCAGAATCAGCAGTCAAGAAACAGAAGATCTGGTTTATGGAGGTTTTTAAGGCCTTATTCGGGGCAGTAGTGGATATAATTTGATGAAATTGTTGCAATAAACAGCTGGAATTTAATGCAAATAATACTTTTGGGCACCCAGGATGTTTCTTGTAACACTTATGTTCTACTCAACATGTAGTTAATCTATACAAGTCTTCACAGGATTTGAAGAACAAATTGTATATGTTATTTTAGCAGTAAGACCAGCTCTCATTTAGGGAATCGTGCTTCATTTACATGTTCTGATTGATCAAGAACTTACTAATGTAGTAGCATTACTTTTGAAATAAGTAATAAGATAAAACCATTACCTATAACAAAATCTTTTTTCCAGTTTATCAAATTACAGTCTTTCATCACATTTTTTTTTCCCCATTATATTCCACTAGCTTAATTTCTTTTTCCTTCATCTCTCTGTGGTATAGGCATGTTAGAGCTCCACAAACACAGTGTAAATCGTCTAGCACAATGTGAGATAGCTCTTGCTCCTACTGAGGTCAAAGGCAAAAATCTTGCCAAGACCACATGACAGCCACATTGCATCTTTTGCCACGCTTCCCATCTCTTCAGGTTCTTTTACCACCTTATTAACTGCTGCAGCTACTGCTGGCCTCCCTGGGGAATTCTGCAGGCTCTAACAGGAAAAAGCCTGGACTTGCCGTAGAGACACAGCAGGTAGGTCATTGCACTTGGGCTCAAGGAACCTTCAGGCTCATTCCCAGCAATAGCCTGTAACATACAAACTTTGACTTCTAGGCTTCATACGTAGTTCAGCACACCTGTCTCTTCCTTCTCCTAGTTACCTGTGGTGCAAGCTTGCTCGCTCAGGAGCTGTCTCACACTGTGGTCTGAGAGCTTCTGGGAATTTCTGTGATTTCCCCCCCCGCCCCCGAATATTAACTTCCTCATTGTGCAATTAGATGCTGAGCTTACTGAGGAAAACAAATACTAAACCCAGAGAAAGGTCCTCTATAGCTAAATCTGAAGGTTTATAGCACATATTAATAAGTAATAGCTGAGGGTAGCTGCTCTTTCTGTCTCTGTTAAATGCGTTTGCCTGCATCTACAATTAGTATAAATTGGTCTCAGTTGTACCTGATGTGTGCAAGTTTGGATCTGACATACCATGTGTGGTTTCAGGTAGGTGTGTTGACACTTGCTCATGTTTTTTGGATCTCAACATTAGAAGTGTATATTTGTTGCATTTTTTAAAAATGTGAAAATACTGAAAACATTAAATACTTTAACTCAGGGGGGCTTTTTTTTTCTAAGCTATGCTTTATAGAAGCATTTCTGTACAGTATTTATTGCAAATATTTATTCTGCTTTAGTTTTCACACTTCAAGGTAATCTCAGTTAACACCTCTGCCTACAAGAGTCTCATGCCCTTCATTATGTCAGACTTCAGACCTCTTCATGCGTAGGGTTTGTGTATGTTTTGTATTTGTATAAGATCCGTCTGCCACAGTCTCTACACATTTTTGCTCTAGTGCAAAACCCACGATCAAGTGCTGGCAGTGAAATGAGTTACCATCTGTTGGCTGAAGTGTATTAACTAACAGCACGAGCACCCCCCGGGTGTTGACCCACATGACTTCAGTGAAAAGCTGGATCATTTCCAGGGCTTGCTCCACTTCTGCCAGAGGCCATCACTGCTGCAGAGCAGCTGGGGAACGCATAAACTGATCAAAGTGAACAAAAAAGCTGTGTCAGACCTTGCGCTGGAGCAGATGAGGCATTCTGGTCTGGTGATGCTTTGTGGGATTGATGTTCCTCACCAACCGTATGGAGAAAGCAGCTGAAAGTGGTAACACTTCAAATTGAATGCGTTCAGCTGTGCTCACTCAGCTGAAAGATGTGACTGAGTGGCTCATGTGTCCTTCCCCTGTAACCACAACAGAGGGTTCTACCTGACTTTACCTAGACATATTTTACATGCTTTGATTACTCTGCTGTAAATAGACATTGAGATAGAGCAGCAACCAAGGATGTGGGAGACGAACCAGGTAGGAGCAGAGCAGCGAAAAACATTCATTCTATCTGCCGTGCCAAGTGGTTGCAAGGATTTCTTCACAAGGATTTCCCAGCTAAGATTTCAGAGGGATCATATTTGGGGATAACAGCTGCTTTCTAGAAAAGTGACTCCCCTCACCCCTGCAACATGTGCTTGGAAAGCGCAGCATTGTTGGTTTTGAGACTTGTAATGATACAGACACCGATGTGTGGGAGGATAATGTTGTCCTTAGGGTCTAGGTAGAGAAGATTGTCTTTACAAACTGGTACCATTTCATCATCTTGGAAGGAAAAGAGAATCAGAGACAACTAATTTTTCAGAATGACCTAATTTAAGATTGATATTTCTTGGTATAATAAATACAACTTTGGGGTATGCTCACATATTACAGCAAATTTAATCCACCTTCTAAAAGAATTTTCTGGCATCTTTGATTACTTGCTGTAACTTGAACATCTCTTCTGGTTCTACCTTTCTGTTTTCACAATGGAAAATAAGGAAAAAAGCTTACCTGATACAAATCCTACGAGATTAGGGTATCTGTAATGGTGTTTCCAAGGCAGCAATAACAGATATAATTTGCAGAAGTTGTTGTTGGGAGGTTTTGAACTTTTTTTAATGCTTAACAAAACTGACTAATGTAAACAATACCTTTGTGGGGTCCATATTCTGTATGCATTCTCTGAGCAAGAATGAATCATTAGCACAATGAGCAGCTAGTCTCAGCTTTACTCATGAAGTGTAATCTATTTCTCTACAGTCAAGTCGCAACAAGTATGAGTTACCTAGAATTAGTCTGTTACTAAGTGGCTCTTTTTCCTACTACCTGATTTTCTGGAGCCTCCTAAAAGACAGGCTCATGGGACTGACAGAGAGATGTGCACTTTGGGGGGATGTAGAGTTCTACACATTTTGTATTCTTGGCACTAGCTGTACAGGGCTATACAAATCAGGGGAAATATTTCCATCATCTCTTCCAGGGAATTCATGACCTGAGATACTAATACCCCAGAAGAGCTGAGCTTACTGTCCTTTCTGTCTGTGGCCAGCACATAGAATCATAGAATCATTAAGGTTGGAAAAGACCTCTAGGATCATCAAGTCCAACCATCACCCCAACACTACCGTGTCTCCTAAACCATGCCCTCGCGTGCCACGTCTGCATGTCTTTTAAATACCTCCAGGGATGGCGACTCCCCACCTCTCTGGGCAGCCTGTTCCAATGCCTGACCACTCAGTAAAAAAATTCTTCCTAATATCCAATCTCAACCTCCCCTGATGCAGCTTTAAGCTGTTTCCTCTTGTTCTATTGATAGTAACTTGGGAGAAGAGACCAACCCCCCCCCTCACTACAGCCTCCTTTCAGGTAGTTGTAGAGAATGATTAGGTCTCCTCTTAACCTTAGCCTCCTCTTCTCCAGACTAAACCACCACAGAACTACTAAGGAAAACTTTGACTGAGTGACCAGCCTTGGCTGGCATTTGCTCTGTTACTTCTTTGGAAATACAATCAGAGCCGTAACTGAATAAATGTCATGCCTTTTAGTCTTTTTTATATGTCTGCCAGTAATATTTTGATGTTTCTGCAGGTCTGTTCTAAGTCAGAACTTTAGGGGTATTTTTGTAGTTCTCAGCTTGGGCCTTACACGCACCAGCCATCAGGGGGCAAAACCCCTCATAAGGTGATGCTGGCAAGGCAAATCCTACCTGAGGACCCATTACAATTTTAATTTAATGAAGTAGCTGCCAAGGCTTAGGTTATTCCATTATTCAGGAACAGAGGGGAAGAAAAGAGATGGAATCCTTAGTGGAGATTCAGTTCAAGATTCAGATATCTAAATTTAGGCAATAGATGCAGATATCTACCCATAAGTTAGGCATTTAATTTCCCATGATAGTCATTAAAAACTCAGTCAATATAATCAGTGGATCTTACAGCATTATTCAATTCATGAGCAAGTTGATACTTTCAGATGAGCTGAATAACTTCCCAGGACCTACTGATGCTCCTGACCTTCCGTATTGACCATTTATTATATATTCCGTTGGTATCAACATGATTTTATATACCTAACTCATATAAAGACAACCAGAGTTAAAAAGCATAAGTGAAGCAATTCAATTTAGTTTCTATAACAGAAAGTTTCATAGGGCCATTTGAAATGCTGCAGGGTTTCTGAAGCATCCGGAAGACTTGACAGTCATAACACAGGACGTACAATCTTTTAGACTGACAGCTGGAGCCAGATTGGAATCTCAGGGATATCTATAATGGCATTTGATGCCTATACAGGGCAACTGAATCAAGGCATAGATGTTTCAAAATCTTGCTTTCTCTGTTCCTCCTCTCCATTCCTCATGTTTATAATAGGGCAGAGTTGCAAACTGATATGTGCTCCCAGGAACAGAGGACTTTCAGTGCAAGGGTTCAGCTGGGAGTGTTAGCTCCTGCCTCCCAGTGTCCCTGGATGTAAGCACTGCAGTGGCTGGTCAGTTCACCTCCTGAATCAGAGGCTGGAGGCTCACACCTAACCTTCATACCCTATGGAAGGTATCTACAGAGTGCAGGAGTGACCCATTCAGTTCAACCTTGGCTAACACTCATCACTGAGCTTTTGCACTGTGTACTAGGAAACACCATATCATTAAGGCAGAGTGCTTCATGGGTAATGGAACTAATCAAGCCATCAAAATCATGGGCTTTTCATAACTAAAATTAACTTATCACTTTCCAGTAAAGATACGTTTGCTTATTTTTTAAGGAACACTGCAGTACCACAATGCAGAAACACTGTTTTTGGTATCATTTTACTCCTGTAAGCTTCATAGAACAAGGCACCAAAATTTAACAAAAAAAAAAAAAGGGGGGGGGGGGGAGGCAGGAATGGGGAAAGGGGGAGAAAAAGGGGAGGAAAAATAGTGCAGCAGTTTCCAGTCAAGAAACATACTTACTATTCACTGGGTGCTTCATGCCCAGAATCTCTTTCTCGGGAAGTACACAAATGCACCCTGCTCTACTGAAATGACCTTTACATGCCATTGGAAAAGAGTCACTGCAAAGAATACATGACACCAAACACATCTCCCAGAAGCAAATGCCACCTCATCATGTAAATGTCAGTAGGCAAATCTTTTGGAAGGAGCGCTGATGGGCAAAGTCAAGTCCTGTTGCACCACAGCACGAGGCGTGCTTTGAGAGTTCAAGCCATGTACGTTTCTTTTTGAAAGACTCCAACTATTTCTTTTGTTTCGATTCTTCCTGGAGTCTAAATGATTGACAATCCCTAATTAGTGTCTGATGCAAACTTTGAAAATAACAAGCTCCAAAGGAAAGATGAAGTTTAACAGGTTATATTTAAGGGGAAATTAAATAATCTAAAATGACTGGATACTTTTTTCCCTGTCTCACCTACATCAAAAATGTTTTTTTCCTAGTGGTCACCTTAGACTAGGCCTTTGTCTGTAAATTATGAAATATGCCAGGCATGGAGTATGTCCTACTTCAGAAAAAATGTGACTTCTGTGAAAATCAGGTCTTAAAGTTTTTAATTTCTACACTGGCTCTTTCTCCCTTACACCTTAATATATATAAGGAATTAAGATGTCACAATATAATCTCAGCACATTGCTCTGAAAATGGAAGAGTACAGAGAAGGAGTTTATCTAAGACTCCTTGATATTGATATAAAATATTATTATTCTTTGCACATGTATTTAGTTCTTTTCTCTTGGACACTAATTACTGTACATTCTGTAACAAGTTGAAAGTTGATTCTGTCCCTCGAGTTCTGCTGACCCACATTATCATATCTCCCTATTCAGGAGAGCTGCAACAATTTAAATCAGCTGAAAATCTAGTCCCATAAATTGTTCACTGCAGCAAGATGTAAGATACGCTGCCATTCCTCATCTTTAATTAACTTTCTCTGTCACTGCATTAATGTGGAAGCAGCAGAATAAGGAAAGGACAAGACACTTGCCTCTTTATATCTTTCTAACAGATTTCTGTAAGTGCTGTTAAGGTAACCGCTATGAATCTGTGTAATTCATAGAAGAAACTATTCCATGTGTAGAATGACAAACATTCAAATATGAGCTAACAGGATAAAACAAAGTCATAGTCTCTGAAAAGCTTCCCCTAGAGAAAGGAAAGCCTAACCTAAAGATACAGTTTCAAAGAAGTAGGGAAGATTAGCTCTGCCTTTCATAATCTTATTATTGACTTCAGCATAATAAAAGAAACTCTCAAGGCAAAAACTTGACTTTCCTAGCACACACTCCACTCAGTTATTTCTTGTGCTTTTATGTTGTCCCATTTCTCAGCTTGAGAATGATTGACTGTGATAGTAATTTTTCCTAATTATTGGGAAAAGACAAGAATGACATTTCTGGTACAAGAACAAATGGATTTAAACTGGTTTCCAATAAATTTAGGCTAGAGTTTTTCAGCCATTTTTAACCACAGAACAGATTCCAGATAAACCTTTTTGTAGGTTAGAGAGGGTAACCAGTCTAGCTAATTTTAAGATAAGCTTTGATTAACTGATAAATACAATTGTTTCAGTAGCAGAAGACTAGATGTAGAATGAGATTCCCTCAATAATCAGTAGAAAGAAACACATTAGATCTTATATAAGGTAGTGTGAGCTGCCCTCCATAGGTGCCCGTTTCTCTTATATTATTCCAGATGAAGCAGAGAAGGCTGCCTTCAGGTAGACATTAAACTTGTGGACAGCTAAAGGTTGGCATGTGTCAACACTGGCAACCCAACAGATCTTCCATCCTGTAGCATGTTGCCCAACTTCACCTTGGTCACACAGTCCTGGATGGGAATTTCACCCAGACCTTTTACTCTCATCGAGTACTTGGTCCATCACAATTCCAGAATGGGTTTAGGGATTTTGCACAGGATTGCTTGAAGTTAGTTGCCTTGTCCCCAGTTCAAACATACCTTTTCAGGCTCCAGAGATGTAACAGAAAGACAAACAAACAAACAAAACCAGAAGGGAAAAACCCAAACACCAACCCAATAAAAGAAACACCACAAAAAACCAAACCCCAAACCAAAACAGCTAAAAACTAAAAAAGTATGCAATATTGTCTTTAAAGAGAAGACCTGCCCAACTCTAATTTAAATCTTCTGGAGACCTATAGCCATTTTATCCAAAGCTGGACATCTTCTCTTTACCTGTATTTATCTACAATGAATTGTTTTTTCTGATTACAGTGAAAGTCTCCTGACACTGTCCTTCCTTAGTACAGACTATTCAAAAAGACCAGATAACAGTAGTTTCCCTAAGTAAGAACCTGATAAAATCTGCAGGCTGGATAGGCTACAAGCCTGACAAAAAGGATGAAAGTAGAACCAGAATTCTTTTGTATACTTATACTGAAGCTTCTGATCCTTTTGTCCAAGAAAAATGAAGGAGTGGCCAGATTTCATATACCACGTAAGGATACCTCCCTACGTGCTTTAGTCCTCTACCCATTCCTCCTTTGGCTGACCACAGCCTAGGTTGTCAGTCAACATTGTCATGACCAATAGTTAGAGCAGAAAAACCTAGACAGGACTGGAGTAATGACTGCAAGCACTGAAATTAAGCATGAGAGCAGAGTCAAGACACTCCAGAGCCAAGAAGCCAACATGAAGCTGGGCTTAGAGAAGATGCACAGGGCTATGAAAGCTGAAAATTCAGCTGGAGTAAAGGCAGAGAAGGTTGGAGGTCAGTTATTTTATTATAGTTGTTATGGGTATAATTATCCTTCAAACTGACCTGCCACGACATCTTTGGAGCAAGACAAGGAAATTGGGATGTAACTGCAGATTTCTATTGTGTAGCTGAGAAAGCGTGGAGGTAAAACACTTGGTCTTTCTCTGTAACATAAGGACGCAAGTGAAGAGTGATGACTTAGGTTTTTTTCTACACCACAGTCCAAAGGCATGATAATTGCTCCTGTAAACATATCTAGTGTGATATTAAAGTAGTTTTCTCCAACGCTAGTCTCTCTCACAACTTAAGGTGAATAGTTTTCATTAAAACTTGCAGAAACCTTCCAAAAGTCCTAAATAATACAGATATCAGTTCCTGTGCTGATAGCCCTGCCAGCTATTTTAATGCTGCCTGGGAAATATACACTTACTGCAAGATCGCTGTTGAATTGCCCTGCCAACATAGATTCGTCTTGTTTTCCAAAAGAGCTGGTCAACTGAGATTACTAATGCCCAAGAAACCAAACAGTGCAGCAAGACCTCTGTGGCTTCACACAGTAACTATTCCAAGGGTGAAATGTTTGCTGGATATCAAGACTTAAAATTGCTCCCACTCCCATATACTTCCCACATCTTCTCACTCCTGACGTGTGTTCAGAATTCATCCACACGGCACTTTGATCATGGAGCATATGTGTCACTGAAAGTCAAAAGGACTTCCATTCTGAAGTGACTAAGTATCTTTTGAAAATACAATGCGTGCTCCTTAGGGGCTTGGATCCCTTTGGAATAAAACATGACAATTAAACATCTCTCATCATAATTGCAAAAAGATGAGTAACAGACAAGCGTGGATTTGCCAAGTGGAAATCATGTTAACAAAGTTTAATTGTTCTTGTGCATTTTGTGAACAGGAAAGAAAAAAAAATTGATCAGATATACTATGGCATAGGTAGGGCTTCTAACACTATTCCTCATGCCAGTTTTATGAGAAATTAAGGAAAAGCTGGTCTTGGTGAAATTATTACAGACTGGGAATAATGCCACTCTATATCATTCCTAAGGGGGAGCTGTCAAGAGTGCAATGTCAAAATGCAATTAGATATCACATAGATTCTATGGGGTTCTGGTTTGCATTTGATGCTTTTTCGATGACCTGAATGATCAAAAAGAGAGTATGTTAATTAAATTGGCAAACACAAAGTAGGGAGGGACTGCAAGAATGCTGGATGACAGGATTCACATTCATAAATATCACAATACAGGAAAAAATCATCTGAAACAGAGGGAAAATGTAATAGGAACAAGTGTAATATCGTCCCCTTTATCAGTAATTACTGGCTTTACATGGATAGGATGGGAATTAGAAAGTGAGTCTACAACTTCTGAAGAAAAGGTGTTAAAATTGTTGACCAAGAGTCAGTGATGGCTTATGCTTGCTAAAAAGGCAACTACCTAGGAGATGTATGGTCTGAAGATAGGAGACATTGTTGGCTGTAGATGTCCCCTCCCTCGAAGTGTTCAAGGTTAGGTTGGATGGGGCTTTGAGCAACCTAATTATCAGAAGATGTTCCTGCCCATGGCAGGGGGGTCAGAACTAGATCATCTTTAAAGGTGTCTTCCAACCCAAACCATTCTATGATTCTAAGTGTAATCTGAAATCCAAAGATATGATATTAGTTTAAAGATATGTCTATAAACATATGCTTATGTACCATTAAACTGAATAGTAAGCTGCCTTCAATGGCATCACCATAAACCAGAGATGCTTATAAAGGAGAAGCTTGTGTTGATACACCAGAGATGGGGCCTACCAAATGGTACTCAGGACCAGACCTGGATGTAGGAAAAATAGCCTGAATTATCTTGCCAAAGTATTCACCAATGCTAAGGACTTGGCAAGAGTGTGATGTCAGCTATTGGACTCCACAACCTAGAAAAATGGAAGAGTCCAAAGACTTTAATTTGCAGAGACCAAAAGACTTTAATTTAAATAGTCAGGGCTCAGGAAAAGTCAGTGAAAAGAAATGCCATGAATTGTGGTTGTTTAGCCTAAGGAACAGGAAACTGGGAATGAATATACCAGAGAGTCTGAAAGTCTCTTGCAGGGAGGAAGGGGATAGTATTCATTCCCTGATGGATAGAACAAGAAGAGATGGGCCTTATTCACCACATGAAAAGTTCAGAACTTAGGAATTTTCCTATGACGAGAATATTGAGACACAGTCTGGGGGAGGTGTGGGGTATCTGTCAATACAGTGTTTTAAAGACAGGTTAGATAAAAGTTATTTAGGAACCATATATGGATCATCATATGGGAAATATCCTGCTTTGAGCCAGGCAAGGATTAGATGCATTTTACAGTTTACTTTTTTATTACTCTACATCTACATTACTGTAGTTTTATATTTTCATATGTGGAAAATACATAATAAGAACTGCTCTCCTCATCAATTTGCTTAGTCTCTGTTGAATCATTCATCTTAAAAATACGGAAAAATATGAAAATATGTAATAGGTGAGTTCCACTTATTTTTAAACAACTCATTTTGGTTTTATGTCTTGAAATGCATTAATCATGCAGCCAAGTAATCCAGGCTGTTCTGTAGTACCAATAGAAGTATGAAAGAGTCCAGGTTATTTCTATTGTAAACACCTGCAGCTTGGACAGATGCATATGGGGAACATCCTGTAGAAGAATTTGTTCATTGTAAACTGGCTTTCAAAGCAGAAGTGCCATTTTGAATGCAAATGCTCCAGGAAGAAAAAATTCTGATGAACTTCCATATGAATTACCTGTGTATATGTGTGTGTGTGTGTTTTTCACTTTGATAAAGCAAATGAAGCTGAGATAAAACTTTCCTGAAGGCAGAAATGTGCAAGAATGCAGATACGGTTTTCCACTGAGAATTTAAATATATTGAGTTGCTTAGAAACCTGATAAAGACAAAACACTGTACCTCCTTTAGAGGTAGTGTGCTGTGCTGGCAGTGACAGGCGTTCCTGTGGGTTTGAGTCTTGGCAGTGACGTACCACAGTACCCATCAGAAGTCATACTCAATCCCATCAAATTTCTACCCTCAAAAATGCATCTGTTCTTGAGCATTAGTCTCTGCCAGAAGGACCCCACCTCATCACATTGTCCATGTTAACTCCCGGAGCAGGAACACAGCAGATTCCTCTGGAGTTTGGGAGGGGATGGACAGCATTGCCCATTGCTGAAAGCACATGTGCAATTAAACTTAACCCCAGGGAGCTACTGAAGCAAATCACAGCCCTTTTCTGCCCACAGAATGGAAAGAGGACCTGAAAGCTGATTTATTTTCCTACTCAGCCTTGCAAAGAGAGCCTATCTATCAGCCAGGTTTGTTGCAACATCGTGGTGTCAAAGCTCAAGCTGTAAGCGAGGTGGTACCAGCTCTAAATTGGTTTCACTGGCAAATAAAATGGAGGAAGAAATCAATCTTCCTTCTCTGCTAGTTTTTAGTGTGTGTGATGGGGCCTGAGGGTGGGAAGGACACGTTAGCATTTGACCTTTTCTCCTCTCTGAGAGAAAACTGAGAAAACTATAGAGGTGATGTATGCACAGCCACCTCTCTCCTCACTAGCCTCCCTCCCACACTCACTACAGGAACAAACCTGGAGTCAACCAACTCTTCTGGTTTGTGAGAACACATTGTCTGCAGATTTAAGTTCCCATGGCAAGGACTGTGGCTGGAGCCCAGGTCTTCAGACACTGTAGTTCTTCCTGTTCAGATTGTATTTGGCCATCCCTCCAAACGTCTTCCTTCTCCTCATGTAACACCTGTATGATCACTGCTTAATCTTTCCTGTCAAGCTTTTTTGGATGGGAGATTATGCCAAGAAAAATGTATACGTGATTCTCAACAGGTTTCAAACTTTTTGGGCATGTATAAGTGTATTAAAGCTGACGTTTTTTCTATATTATCAGAGTTCCTTGTAGCAGAACTAGTTTCAGTCAGAAAACATGGGAGAAATATAAAACTTAGACTACTTTGCTGGGACAGAAATGCCTTATCTATGCATTTTAAAATGCAGCTGAAAGTGACTGAGATCAAGCAGATGGCATGGAACAGCCATTTTGCCAGGCTCACACCAGCCTAGGTGGCTTTAAGAATCAATCAAGTGCCAATAACAGTAGACAGAAGTAGTTGACAAGAACAATCCTGGAGGCCCCAAAGATAGTAGCCTGATCACGGATGGAGGATGAAGAATGCAATATGCAAATAAAAGGGGATTTAGTTCTTACATTAGAGATCACTTGAGTTGTAAGCCCAGAAACGAGTAACTATGAAAAAAAACCCTTGAGAATCCTTAGTTTAAGAAATTATCTTCCTATTTCCATGTGCCTATTCAATGAGTTTAATTAGAATTTTATTTTAATGGTGGTGATATAGCCACTGCTTTCTTTAATAAATTTGGTACTTGCAGCTTTTCAATAGCTTACCAGTTCTCTGGCCTCCCTTTCCACTAATAAATTTGGAACACAACATCATCACTTCAATATGATTCATGCAACCGACTTCAAAATCTAATTTTTAAACACCTAAATCTGAACTGGTCAGTATGGATTCCCTTTAGCAATAGTGGGAGAAATCAACATCGCCAGAGGGCAATTCATCTCCGTCTAACACAGTCACAAAATGGTCACCAAATGAATCAATTCTGGGGGCAACTTTTTCTCTCTGTTTTCTGTAAAGAGAACTTTCCTAAGCTTAGACCACCTTAGAGTTACACACTCAACATTTAGACATATAAAATCATGAGAGAAGAATCACCACTTGGGTTGCCCAAACCCCACTCTTCTGGCTTTGTGAAATCAGAGACTGTGCACAAGTTATAAATATGCCATAATCATCTACTAATGTTGTTCGAAATGTTACATCTCATAGGCAGCAATTCCTCTTTTAAAGGAATCGTGTCTTTTTTTCCCCTTAACTATTCATCAAGCAGGAGGCTAGCATGCAATAAATGAGACAACAAGAAACACCTTTCAGAGAGTCCATTTGAATTATGATCTTAATGTTCTATCATTATAAGTCACCAACTTCTCCAAGGTACAATTTATGGTGGTTTCCACACCTGTTTCATTCTCCTGATGTGTTTTTCTTTCTTTATAAAGCTGTCTAGAAAAGCCTGTATTTCTAAGTTTCATCTTTTATTTTTTCTCATAAATATTATTTCCACCCTAGAGAGCCATGAACCTTCATCCCTTACTCTAATACATTAGGTAATGTGACAGGTACCCTGCTCACATCAGAAATGTAATTCATCTTTCAGGTGTCAGCCTAATTCTGTAGTAAATTTTCAATGTTTTGAGGAGGATGGAAGAATGTTTTAAGCAAAAGCCTAAGGGTGTTTATGACCCAATGTAAAGGGAAGCTAGATCAACTGGACCATGGTTAAAATATCACCAAAACCTACCCTCAGTGTCCCTGAGCTTTGAATAGAGAAAGCTTTGTGTTCAGTCCTAAAATCTTTATTTTAGAGAAAATAAATGGGAACTGAGGACTACAAGCTGGAGAAGGAACGAGTCTCAGTTATGTACAACCAAACACTCACCTTTGCATGATATTTTAAAAATTTTGAAGATTTGCCAGAGATTTTCAGAGATTTCAAATTAAAGTATGTCAGATTTATCTCCCTTTTTTAATGGCTCCTGATTCAACTAAATTTTCCACTAATCCAAGGAAAACTTTTGAGGTTTGTTTTTTTTTTGTTTAATATTCTGTAGACTAACTATTAGGCAAGGTGCTTGGAATTTAACCAAGTACAAAGGGCGATATTGGCTCACTCTTCCAGTTAAACTGCACACCTAAGCCTTGAAACCTCTTTCTACCATGGCACAAAGGATAGTGTCCAGCCTCTTTGCTTTAATTACACTAAGATTTGCAAGTGCTCAGTTTTACCTTGTGTTCTACGTTCCTGTGAATCCCACATTTTTCAGGATCCACCATAACCGGAAACAATGGGTTGGTTAAACCTAACTCAAATCCAACAAAGCCAAATGAAGTAAGCAAAGAAGCATGTTATCAGGATATTTGCAATATAAATGTGTATATAAGAGCAGGACAGGAAATTTGTCATTATTTAGAGGAGCTGGCTGCGCATGTTGTTCAGAGCAGATTATCCTCTTCCCCAAGAATTTCACAATGTGGGAATAGGGAATCATGGTATGTAGACAAAATATAGATATTTGTACTAGAGACATCCAAATCTGAACTATTTGCCTTCAGTCAAAGGAAAGAAACGAGCCATTTCAGAGAGCAATACCTCCTCAAGTAGACATCAGAGTATCTCAGACAAATCCTGGCCCAAATTCTGCTTTTCCTCTCTACCGATTATTGCAAGGGCCTGCACTGTCACTAACTCTGTTGTAGCCAGCTAAAGTCCAGTGAAATTATTGTTGCTTGGTAGAACTGAATTTTCTATTCTGTTCTCTGCCTGGGAAAACAAATAGGCAATTCTCTCATTCTTCAAACTAAGCCAAAATATAAATGTGGGTTGCCTGCCAACTATGGAATTATAGGATATCAACAAGTATTAGTATCCTGTAAGCCCACTGACTGAGAAATGCCCAAGTGGTAGCAAGAGAATTTAGCCTGGGAACACCTCTGGATTTAAAGCAGGTCTGTAGTGCATGAGGCTATGGAAGCAAATGTTAGAAATGACCATCTGGTGAACTCCCACAGTTCTCACTGAAAATACTTTAGAATTCAGTCTAGAAAGCCTTAACCCATACCTATACTGCTGGGTGCGTTCACCGCAGGGGGATTTTCCTGGTCCCAAATGATGAAGTGCAACTCATGTCCGTCCTGTTTAAGATTAGCTGTCTCTAAAACGCAGTGTTGTATGCATCTGACATATCATTTCATTCATGTCTTCCCTGGGCTCCGCAGAGTGTTCCTGTGGCCCTAGGAAATAGATATAATTTTTAAAAGCATTTTGATATTTTTCTGATTAAAAGTGTCTTATATAATGTGAAGGTTGTGTCACAGGCCACAAGGCAAATATTTTTATAGCATGAAACTAAGGAAATGCATTGTATGTCCGGAAGTGAGATGAGGAGTGAGGGTAAGTGATCATTGTAATGCTCAAGTGATGTCTGCTGTTCAGCAGAAATAAACAGCTTTTCACTGTGGCTTTGTGCCAATGAAATCACTAAGGTGAAATAACCATAGCCAGAAGGTCTCCCACAGTGGGAACAGCTGAAGTCTGTTCCTTTGGTTTTTCATAGGAAAAAGGATGCAGAAATGTGTCTTTTCAATGCAGGTAGAAAGACAGTAGCCTAGTTCAGAAAGCTAATAATCCTTATTGAAACCAAAGCAAAAAAAAATGTGTCTCTTCCGTACGAACAAAAGCCGAACTTCCAGATTTGGGCAGTGGAATAGTTTTGCAAAAAGGTGTTTTGTAAAAAGGTATCTTCTACCAGTTGCTTAAACACTACTTCTATAAGGCCAAGACACAGAATTTTAAAATATAAAAGGTAGAAACACCATCGCTTGTCAGCATTTCACACAGCATGGTTTATTTTTGGCTTGCTGCTAGGCTACAAAGTGTTGCCTGCCTTACATGGCTCAATGGCTTCAAGTAAACGGCCGGCAGTTCATCTCTAACAGGGACTGGATGTTGAGTAATGTTTGCAAATAGTGAATACTAAAGGGCACAAACATGGCTGAACTTTAGAATTCAGCTTGATGTTTGTCATTTATTTTGTATTTGTTTTGGAGGAGGGATTCATCCAAATACTCACGATGATTGATAATACACTGAAGTTTAAGAATGAGAACTTTAACTCACAGATGTATGCACCAGACATCGAACATAAAACATCATTGTGTACAAGCATTCAGAAATTACCCTTTTCAGGGCAATTCATTGTGTTTTCTGTAGATGTTTACTGATTCCACAGCTATGGCTTAAAATTCACTCCCTGGAGGTTAGGCAACTGGAATCTTTTTGGAAACAGCTGATGGAATAGCTGGATGTTTTCTCATACTATGTTCATATGGTTATCATTGGCTGAAACCAGTGGCCAAAAGTTTTCCCTTTTGCAAGAGTCATAAGAACGTCCACAATAACTTTTACTCAGAGAACAGATGAGCAAGACAATGGAGCTAAAGATGGGGCTGATCCCAAAACCTCGCTTACTCAAGAGGCACTACGGCACTTAATCAGACATATTGGACATTCTTCAAACCCGTTATGCACACAGGCCTGTGCATCATGCCCTTCTGAATATTAATCAGTAATGAAAAGACTCATAACTTGGCCATGATCCAGGGTCAAAAGAATCCTGAGGGTTTCAAAACTGAGCAAACCATTCACAGGGCTCACCTCCGCATCAGTGACAGTTCTCCAGGGACTCTGTGTCTGTCTTTCCATGCCAATCCGGTGCAGTCCCACCATCCGGGCCCACCACCGTGTGGGATGCCGAGGGTGGTGTCAGCCAGTAGATGTCACTGGTGGAGCACTGGGCTGTGAGGCAGACGCAGGACTGTCCAGAAGACAAGCTGTAGACCTGCTGGCAAATAAAATGGCTAATTATCTTCTGATTGTACAAGGACCAAATGCACGCACACAACCAAAAAATACCCTGAGCTTCAGGATTTTTCTTTTTTTATTATTTTTATTTATTGCTTTGTCAGCAATACATTGCATCTGGGAGAGAGAATTTTCAGACTAGCGTCTGTCTGGAAAATGATACAGCAATTTCTCCTCTCACACACTTTTGTGGCTATTCTGGGGAAGAAAGAAATTGAAGAGCAGGTACAGCATTCGCTGTTCATTGCACCTTCTGCTCTTCTTACTGTGAGTTTACACTATGCAAAATGCAGGAGCTTAATGAATAGTGTTGTAGGTGAACGATGCCCAGTGCATGTTCCTCTCTCCATGGAATCATTAAGGTTGGAAAAGACCTTTATGATCATCAAGCCCAACTGCCAACCCAACACTACCATGTCTCCTAAACCATGTCCTGAAGTGCCATGTCTACAAGTCTTTGAAATACCCCCAGGGATGGCGACTCCCCCACCTCTCTGGGAAGGTTGATTCACGTCCACCTGAATGCCAGGAGGCCAGCCTCTCCACCAAAAGGTGCCATTGTTGAAAGGCTTATCTACATGGCTGTCCAAGACACGAGAAGATACCAGTAACAGCACAACCTGAAGCTCAGCATAGCAGTCCATATGACCTTTAGTTAAAGCTTTCACTGAGGCCTTACCGAAACAAACCAGGACGATACTTTAGCTTCAGTTAACCAGTCTGAATCTGAAGAGGCACAACTGCCTCCAGACTACGGGCTCCAGACTCGGAGGTTTGCCATGGTTATTATTTCGGTACTGAAGTGCGGTGGAAACCCAGAATCAAAAAGTTTGTTTCCACCTCAGAACTTACCAAAAAAAAAAAAAAATTAGTAACAATCAAAAGAGCACAAAAAAAGAAGCAACAACAGCATGGGACTGATCTGACTGAAAATATATGTAGATTGCCTCCTAGGCTGCCTTTCAGGTAGAGGAAACATAATCAGGGTATTCAGAGGAACGAGGGACATTACAGGTTCTAAAATAAGTGCCTAAAATTGAGTGAATTGTACCATGGAAGGCTGGGTTTTTTTTCAATCCATTTGTTGTAGAAGAAGCCCTCCAGCTCAGGTAGAGACATCTGCACAGAAGGTGTCTAAACTCAGAGGTCTCCCACCAAGAGAAGCACAAACAAAAGGCTGGTCCTGAAATAAAGTGTGTGGAAAAATGTAATTTCCACCATAAATGAGCCCCAAAGTGTCTCCACTCAAATTCTCTTACAAGCAATTAATACTAGTGGCTAAGGTGAGCATGATCTGTTCCCAAGCATAGTACTTAGTCTAACACTTTAATCCAAAGCTGAGATCCTGACAAATCCTCCCAGGAAAGAGTTTCATTTCATCAACAACTTTTTAATATTCAGATTAGGTATTTCTTTTCACTGTGGCATCAGATATCTAGGTCAGTAGTTTAATTTCCATTTTCATTGACATTAACTTTGGTTTAACTTCAGAGGGTGGAGGTGTGTAGGTTTGGAGAGTGAAATAAAAATATCTCGTTTGGGCCTGAGCACCTCATGCTCCTCACCTCATGCACCTCCAAAAATATCTCGTTTTGGCCTCAGCACCTCACTGTTTACCAGACTTTTTGATAATCTATCTCACACACTAAGTACCCTCCCTTTAAGGGCTGGTGCCTGGCTTATTGCTACTTTGTCTGGACTCACCTTCCCAGCTGGCGACCATGCTATGTTTCTGATTCTTTTCCTCTATTTAATAAGAAATTCAGATCTAAGCAATTTGTTTCCATCAAAACTTTGCAAATTATGTCTATATAACTAACAGAAGCCATCTGATTCATCAGTGCTGTTCCATAGACCAGAATAATTGCTTGGAGGTGGAAAGAAGTAGAAATATACTGAGTCATCAAGACAAGGTTTTTAGTGAACTATAAGCCAGGATTTTTCCCTCATTTATACCAATAAAGTACCTTTTAAAGTGCCTTGCACACAGCAGGATACAGAAACAATTATGAAATGGATCTGATGTCCACATCCTAAGGAACACTCATAAAAAGAACACTGCTTCAAAAATAACAACCCAGGCTCATCCTATTTCATCTCTGGCAGGATATAACCTGTTCCTAAAAACAACTCCGTAATGTATTCCCACGATGTAGGCTACAAATGTAGCAGCCGTGTGCCTTACAAGCCTGCAGCACAGGAGGGGAAACCTGGCCTTTCCGCTTCAAAAATACTGGAAGTAAAATAATTGCAAGACCTGCTACATGCCATTAATCACAATAAATTGAGAAATTTAATTCCACTTTAATTTTTTTTCAGCTGGTCCGAAAACCTCCAAGGAGAGATAGGGTGTTCCTGAAAGTGATGTTGTGTTAAAGACTGTAACATGATACAGGGCAAGCACCTGGTTATCTATTTACAGGATTTTTAGGCTGGAGGAGCTTCGCCACTACTCCTAC
Source organism: Phalacrocorax aristotelis (assembly GCF_949628215.1). Classification (NCBI taxonomy): domain Eukaryota; kingdom Metazoa; phylum Chordata; class Aves; order Suliformes; family Phalacrocoracidae; genus Phalacrocorax; species Phalacrocorax aristotelis. The sequence goes on along the minus strand of NC_134277.1, from coordinate 4,078,915 downwards.
TTCAGATCATGTGCAACAAGAGTGGTTCGCAAACCAATGAACTGTCAGGTGGCCCCATCCCGCTGGAGACAGCAAAGTTAAGCGCTCACTTACAGGCACTAGTGAACAACAAAAAGATAGTTTATTTCTGATGGGTCCTAACTGCTTTGGGGTTGAAAAACTGTTTGTGTGGATAAAGGTGTTCTGCGCAGGTTTGAGCAACCCCAAACTTTGAATGCAGTGAGAGGAGGAGGAGGAAGTTTAGATTCTGAATCTGAGCCTGCATACAAGCTCTGCAGCTTGCAAATCCTCTCTACGATGCTTCCAATTAGGACTTTGGATGCCACAACTCCATAATTTTTAGCATTTGAATCAGGCTCTGCAGTTTAATATTCAGACAAATCACATAAATAAAATATACAGTGGAATAATTTGCTTTCTTATTATAGCTACAAACAGACTAATAGGCAAATAAATGAACGCAATCAAACTGAATGTTCTCTTAGTTATTTCATGGGAGGTAAAAATAATCTGCAAACAAAATCAGATATGTTTTGTGAGTTTGAGATACACAAGTATTTTGAAAGGATAAATAAGGTAATGAAACCTGGCTAGTACGAAACTCATTTTAATTCAGAAGAGGAAAAAGAACAGGAGCTCAGGGAGAAGCGCGTTGAGAATTTCAGTGGGTTGAGTGATGCAAGATCATGGCCATTTGGGGATGATTTCTTCTGTATGCCTCAGTTCACCACCTTGAAAGTGGACAATGGTCTACAGATGGCACAGATCTTCCTGTCACAGATGCTTCAAAAATTCTTGCCACACATTGCTATTTTTTCCAGCAAGCCATAAGGCATGTTGGAATATACTCTTCAGCATGCATACATGGTTGTGTGCTATGCAATAACACAGCACAGTCAATAAGGTTTTATAAACAATGAACTATCCAAATAACAGAAAAGCAGAAATAAAAGTGGTAGTAAGAAAGCCTCCCCGCCCCCCGACTGTATAGATTTGTTAGATAGTACCTATGGAGAGCTGCTTTGTAAGCATCACACCTCCTGATCATTCAAGGATGGTGCTGGGTACTCACCACCATCAGTCTGAACCCAGGTTTTCCTGCACAAGGTCTGTACAGAATTAGGTTCTTGTAAACCAATTCTAAAAGAGGAAATAAATCTATTTAACCATTCATCTCAAATGAATTAGCTGGTAGAGCAGAACCCTACAATGCTGGGATCTCTTTTGCTCTTTCGGTTGCTCACTGCAGACCTTTGGTCTTTCGTTATATGGGTTAGGGCTGTAACAGTGTTAGGAGCTTCTTGTAACCTTGAGGGATGAGAGAAGGGAGGGAGTGGACAAACAAGACCTAATTCATTTCATACAGTTGCAGTGTGGATCCAATAACGTCAAATGAACCATCAGGACATGGTTCAGGTTCCTGTGTTGTTCTGGAGGTAAAGGACATTCCTGGAAGTACCTCTGTGCAAGGGGAGACTCAAGACTCTTTTCCACCCCAAACAGCTGCCACCTTTGCTTCTTTGTGTTCCTTGGGTAGAGAAGACAAACTTGTAGGAGATGGGAAGAACTAGTGGTTTAGTGTTTGCATTCATAAATAGTCTCTTTTTGTCATCTTTCACATGGAAACAGTATAAAGCCTTATATGTCTTTAACAGGTAAGCTAACAGCTACGCAAGGGAACAGCTCAGGGAGCAAAAAAGGCAAGAAGACTAGCATATCTTTCACTTTTGTCTTTCATTTAGACTTTGCCCAGCTAATAAACAAACCTTTCTGAATCAGATACCACATTTCAGTCAGAGCCTTAGAAAGCTGGATATCTGCAATGGGCACCAGCAGAAATACTTCAGGATATTCACCACCGGGATCTTTAACCACTGATAGTACTTGCTGGCAGCTCAGCAGAAGTCTCAGGAATATCAATAATTCCTGAAAAGTGAGCTTGGAACTTAAGAAAACACTGTTAAGGGTCTAACTGCTTTTCCTATTAGGGATTTCATCTGTAGTAAAGAAAGCTGAAAACTCACGCACACTGGTTATTTTGGAGAGGTCCCTGTAAGCATACATTTAGTTCACAGTAAAATAAAGTGCAAGGCAACTTGCTTCACTTTGAGAAGAAATAAATTACGTACTGCATAGCCAAATTAATTGAAGCTTCCTTGAAGTGAAAATTAAGTTAAACACATCAACCTGGACCTAAGAGAACTTGCTGATGAAGAAAGTGTATTTATCTTGCTGAGCTCAAAACCTCACACACACATGAGCTCTAAGCCCCTATATAGGACTCTAACTCTGAGCCTTCCTCCTAATATGATTCCTTGAAGTTAAAGACACGAATAAGCATCTTAGAGACCATTTCAACAGGCTCAACTTAGAGACCTGGAGTCATACTCTGTTCTCAGGATTGTGAGTCACAGAGGGGGTGGGAGAGCATGGAAAAGTGGCCACTACCTCCAGGGGTCTGCATGGACCCTCATTCAGAGATGGCTACATCCCTTGAAAATCAGCAGCTGAACCATAGAATTCTGTAGGGCTGTGTTAAACTAAATTTGGTGATGGTTTTCTTTAGAAAAGCTTTTATGCACTAAGTGTGGAATAGAATAGAAAAGCAAGAAGGGCTTTCTAATCTGCTATCTCAAGTGGAGCTAAGCCCTTGCATGGATCCAAGGTCTCCACAGCACAGATACTAATCTGAAGTGAATGCATAGAAGCCAATAGAGCTGTTCCAGATTTTGGAGTGTAACAGAGAAGAATGTTACCCAAAAGCTCATTGCAGGCTTTGAGCTGCAGGGGTGAAGCCACCAATGTGACTGCATTGTGACGGCACTAATGTTGTCCTGATTGATTAAACACAATAGATTTATATGGCTTGGAGCTGGAACAATGATTTCGCATGATGCAAGGGCAACAAGATTTAACAGCAATGGCATTAGTGGTGTCCTTTCGTCCGATGCACATATCATATGGGTAATCACATCAGGGGGAATAAACTCAATCAGAGTAAATGCTGTCAAAGATAACTAACATTAGGCAAAATCATCTACAAATAGAACCATCACAGGCCTTCAAGTCTGATCCATGCATCTGTGTGGTTGGAATAAATAAAGGCCTTAAATCTTGTTATCATTAAGCCTATTTTAATCCAAAGTATAATGGGTGGCTCTTCCAGGGAGACATATCACTAGTGCATGTTCCCAAATCCTTTTTCAAGAAAAACCTATGCCAATGTAAAAGAAAACCAAATCACTTGTGCTAAAAGGGTTTGGCTGTTTTTATCTTCTTTTTTATTCATCTAAACCATATTCTTCTTTCTCATATCAGCATTTTAGTTCTTCATGGAGGAGTACAAGGTCACGCCACTTGCCAGACAGGATCAAATATCTGCTTCACTAAGAAATCAGCCTTAGCCAGATGCTAGGCAAAGATGTTAAGAAATGCCACTCTGGCTACAGTTGATTCCAACATGAGATTTCCTTCTCATGTCTGATCATTATGAACTCTAAAGTGGGAGACATCTGTCATTAATGTAATTTTTATCTCATTCTTGACACCACATAACTGTTCAGTCCTTTTGGGAAGCTTGTTAAATACTTAACCTTGAAAACTCCCTGCCACTGTAACTGCATCTATGTGAGGATGTTGAATCACAGAATCATAGAATGGTTTGGGTTGGAAGGGACCTTCCGAGGCCATCCCGTCCAACCCCCCTGCCGTGAGCAGGGACATCTTCAACCAGATCAGGTTGCTCAGAGCCCCGGCCAGCCTGGCCTTGGGTGTTTCCAGGGATGGGGCATTGACCACGTCTCTGGGCAGCCTGGGCCAGGGTTTCACCACCATCATCGTAAAACATTTCTTCCTTATACCTAGTCTAAATCTACCTTCTTTGAGTTTAAAACCATTACTCCTTTTCCTATTGCAACAGGCCCTACTAGAAGTCTGTCCCCATATTTCTTATATTCCCCTTTTAAGTATTGGAAGGCCACAGTAAGGTCTCCCCAGAGCTTTCTCTTATCCAGGCTGAACAACCCCAATTCTTTCAGCCTGTTTTCATAGGAGAGGTGCCCCAGCCCTCTGATAATTTTTGTGACCCTCCCCTGGACCCACTCCAACAGCCCCGTGTCTGTCCCGTGCTGAGGGCTCCAGAGCTGGATGCAGCGCTGCAGGGGGGTCTCACCAGAGCAGAGAAGAGGGGCAGAATCCCCTCCCTCGCCCTGCTGGTCATACTTCTTGAATCCTCCAAGGTTCCGAGTCCAGTTGCTGATGAATCACCCGTGCGTAACACTAAACTCTCTAATACAAAAACTCTCTAATACTAAAGCCACCAAACTGTGTGACCACATGTGCAATGACTACTGAAGAGGTCCCTGGCCTGTAATACGTCCTCCACTGTGCCAAAGGAGGCTAGCTGGACCAATGTTTTATTGTACAGAAGGCTGTATTCCAGTGCCAGCAACCGAAGGTTTTAAGGCGTTATTTAATCTACCTGTATGAAGTAGCTAGTGAGGTCAATAGTCTAATTACATGTTGAATGAAAAAAAACCAATGCCCTTTTTTTAATTTTGTTCCATTCCCTTCTGTACCTGGCTTTATGAGAAAGAAACACTGTTGCATCCTCTATCCCATGGCTTTGTTTGTGCTGCTTAACCATTATTCTTTTTATCTTTGCAAAGCTACCAGTCCTCTCTCAGAATTTTTCTTTTTTGATTAGATTCCACTCACACTCCCTCCCACAAATGTTTGAGTATTACTTGTACCTGTCTCTGATTCGTTTATGTTCTGCATATCCTTTTCAGGACAGAGTAAACTGTACTGTCGAATGCATCCAGAACAGACCAATTTGTAGTTTCTTCTGGACAAAATGAAGCTCTGTCTGCAGCACAGAGGAAAATAAAGTCACCATTTCTCATGAAACAGGGCTTAACAGAAAGGAGATGTATATAGTAACACAAGAGACCAATCGTATAAAGACTTCCCTTGCTTTAGAGATTTGGTTTCTTTGTACTCAGACGTTCTCCATCCCTTCTTCATGGTACTGTATCAGGAGGTTTGTGTATCTCCACTTATCAGAAGTCCTCTTCTGGTTGGAGGTGTCTGGTGTTGTCACAGGAACAAGCGTGGTGGTGCGGGAAGATGCCATTAATGCATGGAGATCTTTCTATCCTCAGCCAGGGACCTGCTGTGGAAATATGGCCACAGGTAGCCCAGGCTTTCCATACTCAAGCATCTAAGCTAGTTCAGATATTATTCAAGAGAACACATCTGAGTTATACAGACAACATTACTGCTGACACTGAAAAGCAGTTTATTCCTGGGCTACATTCAGTTTTACTCCAAACGCCACAGAGCAGCAGGAAAGGCAATAGGGCAAAACACGTCTCCCTTGGCTATTTCTGCCCACATCTGTCACGATCCACTGTTGGGTTGCACAATTTGGCAGAAGTTGAGCCACCTTGCTTTCTAACCAACCTCAGATAATTCTGGGTGGCTAGGGACGGCTGGGCTTCACTTCTGAGTGATGTTCGATTCGATGTGTTATCATGACCAGGTTTGTTGTATTCTCGGGAACAGAATTAAGACTCAGAACGGAGTCAAGTGCCAAGTCACTTTATTTGGCCACCAACAAGTATGCAGGAGAAAAGGAGAGAAAGAGGAAAAAAAGAAAAAGAGAGAGAGAGACAGAGAGTTACAATAGCTACCACCATGGATCTGCAGTGCCCCGTCAGTCCCATGTATCTTCAGTCTGGTGGGGGAACATCCCAACTGGTCTCCGCTGGTTCCACCTTTTATAGCATTGTCCCGTTGCATAGACAATGAGCTGGTTTGCATGGCCACATCTCCCACTCGGCAGTGGGGCGCATGCACTGGGGTGCATGTATCATCACTAGAGGGTGCTCGACGGTTCCAGAGGGTTCCGGGGGGTCCAAGCCCCCCTCCCATATGTTGTAAGATTACCCTGGGGCCAGGTACATGTGCAGAGGACTGGGCCTGTGTGCTTTGAGACAAGGAGATATAGATATATGTATGTTCCTGTTGGGTAGAACCTCCTCAGTTGCCGTCGTGGTGAAGCCGTGGTAGTCAAGCCATTCTGCTGACAATGTTGAGACAAGTTTCTAGTCCCTTACAACATCCTAATATTTACTGACCTTAGCAAGGTCCAAATAATGAGCAACAATAGAAGAAATGAAGCTTGACAGAAAAAGCAGTTTTAGCTGATTTTTATCCTAACATTCAGGATGACATTTGTGGTCAGACGGAATTCTTGTGAAAAAATGTTACTTTGTGGATATCTCTGGATTTAAAATTTTATTTTCCGTAGTGGAGGTTGATGACATGGATTCAGCTGAGCGAATCAAGAAGATAATAAGGACGTAACAAAAAAGAAAACAAAAATAAAACAAAAGGAAGTAACGAAATGGAGCCACCCAGCTGGAAAGCAGCTCAGCAGAAAAAGGCCTGGGTGTCATGGTGGACACCAGGTTGAACATGAGCCATCGATGTGCCCTCGTTGCAAAGAAGGTGAGTGATATCCTGGGCTGCATTAGTCAGGGCAGTGCCAGCAGGTAAAGGGAGGTGATGTCTCCCCTTAATTCAGCCCTGGAGAGGCCACACCTGGAGCACTGGCTCCAGTTCAGGGCTTCTCAGTACAAAAGAGACAGATGTACAGGACAGAGTCCAGCAAAAAGCCACCAAAGTGATTTAAGGGACTGAAGCACCTCTCCTGTGAGGAAAGGCTGAGAGACCTGGGACTCCCTAGAGAAGGAAGGTTCAGAGGCAATCTCACGAATGTGTGTAAATACCGAAAGGGACAGTGCAAAGAGGATGGAGCCAGGCTCTTCCCAGCGATGCCCAGTGGCAGGACCAAAGGCAACGGGCACAAACTGAAACAGTTTCCTGAAACTGAACATCAGGAAACACTTTATTTTCCTTCTCTTTTTCTTTGTAATTCATAGTCCATGACAGCTCTTTGTGAATTGCTTCCACCGCATGCTTGGGTACATCTCATTGGACGCCCATTTCCAATTTTTAGCTAACTAAATCACAGTGTGCTGAGTTTAAGGTCAGCTGGAAACTTGATGCTCCTAGACATTTGTGGTCTAGGTGCCCATGTATGGATCTAGGTGCCCAATGACAATTCTAAGCATTGCGGCATAATGATTTTCCAGATCCCAGCACCTGGGAACAAAGTTGCAGAGGTGGGAACGAGCATTCAAGTCATTCAACTCCAAAGCTATTAGCTCTTTGCTATCTTTCTGCAAACTGGAGATAGATATTTCATCCTTTATTTCAGCTGAAGGGGTGCTATGCACATAGGTGCAAACGTGACCTGAGGTTTGGTTCCTATAACTCCAAGATAATTTTTCCTCTTTCATTTTTCTCCTGGCATCCTGACCAAAATCACCAGGGGAATAAAAGTCAATGGCAAAGCTCAGCTACACTAAATAGCTTCAGCGCTGTGAGCTGAAGCCTCAGCCATGAATGTGATCCAACAGGAAGCAAACTCTTCACAAATGCCTAGGGAAGACTCCAACCAGCTTTTTATAACTTAATGTTGTGTTCACTGGATTTCATTCAGAGAAAGAGAAAAGGAAATTCTGAAAAGACAGCACAGTCCACAGCACTTAGAAAGTAGAAAAGAAGATTAAAATGTGCTATGCTGAGGGCAACTGGAAATATTTTCATGTACATCCACGTATATTCAACCAGAAAATCAGGTCTCATTCAAACTGGCAGAGCCCTGTGAGCATTGCAGTCTACAAATTACAAGGGGAAAACTGTTGCGGGTTGTTTTATCACACAGAGAGCAGGCTAAGGCTTAATGGACACATACTGCAGGGCTTTGATTACTGGCTTGAAGGATGCCAGTATGCCTAGTGCTGCCTTTGGGTCAGTAGGACTAGTTCCAGTATTGCTGCTTGACATTGCAAATAGATACAAATGGGCTTGGCGGTACTCGTCCTGTCTCTCCTCTTTCCAGGCTATGTGATTTCTGATGCAAGGATGCCTTCCACAGATTAGGCAGAGAAGTCTGAAAGACTCCTTTCCTTTGCTTTTTAAGTAATACTTTAATAAAGACTGAACAATAGCCCATTGAACTTAGTTCCTTTACATACCTCTAAGCTTTAGTTGGATGGCTTTATACTGAAAGTGGGTGAAGGTTGTTACATTCCTTTTCGCATTCATTGTCTGGCTCATACACTTAGAGTTTGACAAAGATAACTTTAGCCTTCAGTTTTAATATGCCAGGTGTACTACAGTATAAAAGGCATGAACATGATTTATGATGTATTCACAATATTCATATTACAATAAAAATGCTGAGGTACTATTTTGAAACATTTCATTTTAAAAGATCACAATCCTAGGAAAAGAAAAAAGTAAGCATAATGACCTGTAGTAGACATCAGCAAGTTAAAACAAGCAAGTGCTGAGATTTGAGCAGGGTTTTGCATTGCAGCCTCTCACACTTGAATTGATGTGAATGCATGGGAAACTCTGAGCTAAAATATGCAGTCTGTTCCATCGTTTCCCTCTTCATTAGAAAAATGAGCAAAACAGAAAGATGTGACATATAAGAGGCGCTTTCTTACAAAATGAGAGAAACAACTCCCACACATTTAAATCCTTAGGATATAAGATGGATTTCAATGCACTCCACTCAGCCTCTTGAAGTGAAGGACAGCCTCTACACCAAACTGTGAGTAACCGCTACAGCATGCATTTAGGTTGCTGCTTCAGATCCACTCTTCTTCCAACAGGAATGAACTTCACTGTTTTTTTCTACTTTTTGTCTGTTATTCATCCAAGGTCAAACTGATCTTAAGCATCTGGAAGTGATGAAGACCAGGGACAGCACGTAACAAAACTAGTCAAGTCTAAGGGGAAAGTGTAAACTACTTTCAGGATGGAGCTTGATCAGCTTATGAAAGGGCTGTGGTTGTGTGTGATAACAGGAGCCTGGAATCATTACTTGAACAGGTCTCCACCATTTCCTTCTCTCTAATCTCACTGTGCACAGAAACATGCTTATTCTTCCTGCAGAATGACTAGCGAGCGTACAGGTGGTTAGATGGAACCCAGTGGCACTCAGTCAAGGCTAGACCACTACTAGCCTTGTTCCCATCAACTTCGTCAGTTCCTTTTACATTCCCACAACACACCTGGGGACATTTGCTGGAATATTTAATTCCCTGAAAGCTTGAATGCCTCTGTATTCCAGGGTGTATAGAAGTCTGAGCCTGTTCCTCATACATAGAAAGGTCCCATTTCACTGTGTTTGGAAAGGCATTACCCTTGCATACACAGCTCCCACGTTTCTGTTTTGTTCTTCACTCTGGGGAACTCCCATGAGAGCTTTGTCCCATTACGAAGACTCCACACCTTATATTGAGATGTGAGCAAAAAAGCACAAAAATTTTTCTATTTCAAGCACACCTACCACCTAATTGTTCAGAACAGAATTCAAAGGGGAGGCACAATGCTGTGAGTGGCAAAACTCCACGGAAGCTGCATCTCATATGGTCACTGCTTTATCTAGCCAGACTTCTGAATTATTTACTCAACCAGCTAAAAATGTTTTATTGGCTATTCTTTCTTTAACCATCAGTGCAGATATCGCAGGAGACTTTTGCATGCCCTGGTATAAACTTTGCTCTGCTTTTTCAAAAAGATGATTTATATTAGGCTAGAGTAGCACTTTCTGGAAAGCAGGGGACTGGCTCAAATGATAAACAGTGGCTGCCACTTTCTAGCTACTTTTGGGATACAGAAAAGATTGCATGGCATTATATTAGTGACCAAGACTTGACTTTATGCCAGGACTTTCTATGGACTTGAATTTTTACCACATATCCCACCTCTCATACTACACACTACACACACACATATTAGGTCAACAAACACCTGCCTTTATTTTATAGGTTACATCGCTAGAGGTCAATAGTTACCAGGAAGGAATGAGACATAAAGAACAGAATAGACTGTTTCAGTTGGAAGGGACCTACAACGATCATCAAGTTCAATTGTCTGACCAACACAGGGCTGACCAAAAGTTAAAGCATATTATTAAATGCCTCTTAAACACTTAACTTACTGTTATTTGAAAGATGAAAATAAAATAATAAATAAAATAATCTCTTTTCTTCTTTTGTTTTTTCTTGTAAAAGGTTTTGATTAATTTTAAATTTAGGATCTTTGCCCTCGTGAAATGAAAATCTTTCTGAATTTGTCCCAAGGCTGCGTTTGGGGATAGATGTGTTGAAACTGTAGAAGTAGCCTGAGATAATCACAACAGACACTTCAGGCTGCAGCTTTGCCATGGCACTTTAAAAAACAACTTTGCAAGGCTTTCAACAAGTAATAAAATTAACAGAAACACGCATCTACATGATATTTGGAGATGGTTTCAGAATGTATACTATGCCCGAATACAGCTTCTCCCATCCCATACTAATTACCCTTCAACCCATCAAATACAGAAACAGAATTTTAACTAGCGGGGAAGCCAGCTTTCCACCGGAATAAGGGGGTTTGTGTTGAATGGTACTGAGCTGGGTCATACGATTGCAAGATTTTAATCTGAAGATAAGTTACTGTAATTCACTGAATCTCAACTATGTATTGGAAAGACTTTGCAGATAACCTTTTCTAAAGCATTTAACAAAACTAATGGTGAAAATAATACATTTCCTACAGAAATTAATGGGGTTATCCTTATACCTTATTTAAATTGTTGTCATTGATGTAGCCAGTCACATAAATTCAGTAAAGCTTCAGGGGGAAAAAAAAATGAAGAAGAAAAAAGAGAGTGGAAAAGAATTGCCTATTAATGGTAAGGCAAGAGAACAAAACTGCTGGTGTATTGTAACCTAGCTTGTCTGTCAGAGAGACAAGGACGTCGTGAACCTGTGAGCAGCCATGTGCAATGGTTACCAGCAGAGCAGACTCACGAGCCAGGGCCAAGGCACTGTGGTCAAGGCATGCAGAGATCAGGAGATAAACATTAATCCAGCAGAGTAAGAGGAAAAGGAGAGAAGAGGCCAAGCTGAACTTCAGGAATTAGCATATGGACAAGTTTGGGATGGGACATATGGATTGATGGGTTGTAGGAACCAAGAGTTATGACTAAACAGGAAGGAACTAGGAGAGAGACACACTTTGCTGGTGCCAACTGATAACAACTGCTCAAACAGCCTCCCATACCTTGCACATGTGATATCCCCAGCCATATTCACTGGCTACTCCTTCTTCAGCTCATCAAGCACTTCAGGCCCAACATCCCTCAACAGAACTGTTGCCAGGTTAACATCTGTGGAACCTGGTCATCCAAATGAAGCTTAAGGGATGTCAACTTAGTGGGAATCTTGGATAGAAAATCCTGCTACGTTGCCTGGTCTCCAGGGATCCTCTTTGCTAGTGTTAGCTAGATATACGACTTGCCTGGAAGCCACCTCTTGTCAAGGCATGAGCCTCTGTTTTAAATACAAACCGGCATGCCTTGGAGGGTAATTTGAATCACAGAATAGTTTGGGTTGGAAGTGACCTCTGAATGCAACCTCCCCGAGTAATAAGGTCAAGCACTTTGTGAAAGGAAGAGTGACAGATCTGACCTCCTGGTCCTCTGAGCATGTACTGGTTTTACAGCACAATTACTCTCACTCAGGTTAAATCAGAAGTTGTCAGTATGATTATAACAAATTTAGGTTAATGCCTCTGAACACAATGGCCTATCTCCAAAGTATATTTTTATCTCTGAGATTCCCTTTCTTTCTGATTTCTATATTTTCTGCTGCTCCTTTTCTATCCTGGCTTTATTGTGTCTGCTTTTTTCACCTTTACTACAGCTGCAGTCAGCCATTTGGATAAATATCATAATGACAGGAAAGAGACCTATAATATGGTATATCAGCCAATGTAACCACTATTATAATAATTTCATTCATGCACTATATGATGTGCTCAGCAATGGAAGCTTGGGGAAAGGAGAAGGAAGAGGGATGTTCATGGTTATGGCACTTACCTTCTCAAGGAGCTGTTGTACATGCAGCGGCCCTGCTCTCCAGGAAGAGGCTGGAATCTGCCTGCTGATGGGCAGCAGCGAAAAATTCCCTCTTTTTGCTCTGCTTGTGTGTGCAGCTTTCGCTTTCCCTATTAAACGGTCTCTATCTTGATCCATGAGTCTTCTCATCTTCTTTCTGTTTTTCTTCCCATCCTGCAGGATTTCCATGTATATACCTAAATTTGCATGTCGTAATTGACAATCTCAAATCCACCCTGCAAAAGGGTAGGATTCAGTTGCCTAAACACAGCTGTCTAGTGCCTTTTGTGGTCACAGGGTATCTGAGACTCCTGAACCAGGTTCACAGATATGATGTAGAACTGACAGAAGACCAGTGCTCATCTGTTTTGGCAGCTGGTGTCCAATAACATCTCACATGGCATTAGATGACTGTTTGGGCAACCAAATCCTATCTTAGCCTTTTACAACTGCAATTTAAAAATGGGGTTCAGACCATCTTTGTAGAGGTATCAGACTTTCTCATAGTCTTTACATGGGAAAACAAGATATATAACAGCTGGCCAGTAACAGCACTATGAAATAAAAGTAAAGAACACCTTTTGTGACAGGATGGTGATAAAGGGATTTGACATGAAATGTACCCTCTGGTAAGAATAAACAAGACTGAACTTAGCCCCTACCCTCTCTTATTTTGTTTCAAGTTGGGAGCTCTTGAAATAGAGGAAAAAAGTAAGGGAAACAAGGCAGTCAGCTTTGCTGAACAGTTTGGTGAGCATATGGATTTGGTCTTTCTTCAATAATCAACATGGAAAAATTCCTGGACTTTATTATACAGAAGCCTGCCAAAAAAATTCATGGTCATAAAAATATATATATCTACCACTCAATAGTGAATCACCTAATGCATACAGGCCCTTCCATGTTTGGGACTTCAACCACTGTCGCAGACAGAGTGATGTACTTCACTTGTAAAAGAGAAGCAGAAATACACTTTATTGATATAAAACAGTGAGTTAACAAGGTTCAATGGTAAATGCAACATTGGTTTAACAAGATTTGATGGCAAGGTACACTTGATTATTTACTGCATAGAGGACAGGGTCAGACAAACCTGTCAGGGACATCCTCCCATTGAGACATGAGCTTCAGCAAGGACCCCTGTTGCTTTCTAAACTCCTCAGAGAGCAGTTTAGTTGCTGCTGGATCCAATCCTAGTCCCAACTTGGTCAACAGTTTATGTCTAAGGGATTACGTATGTACAATCAATCCTTTATACCACTTAGCTAAGATTTCAAAGTTTAGCGTGCTTTTAGTCACTTAATGAGGATCTGTTGTGGCAAAGAATCTCTCAACCTAGAAGGGGTAACCTTGAGAGGCATCCCTCCTCGAGGGGAGATCCTGGCATGCAGCCCGCTGCTGTGCAGGAGAGCTCAAAGAGCTCTCAGGCTGCTCACTATTTATGGGGGTAAGATGATTGACTCGCAGTCAGAGCTGCACACCAACCACAGATTTTAGTTACTTCTCTGTGGTTAGGTGAGCACATAGCACAATAGCCCTTGGCATTACGACTGCCACTGGTGGTTATCTCCTGAGCAGGGTTAGGGGAGATAAAAGGTGGGGGGATTGAGGGGGAGTGTGCTGTCACAGCCACATAACTGTTTATTGTCTTAGCAATTTTTTGTACCTGTTCTTTTTTGTTTGTTTGTGTTTGGTTTGTTTTTTTCTTTTCTCTAACTGAATTTCCATGCCTGCCTATTAAGAAGGAACATCATTTTACTACAACTCTTAAATGACAGTAGAAATGTTTGGGGATTGTGTATTAAGAGCAGGGATAGAGCTCAGGATTGTTTCCTTCCTGCTATGGAAAAAGTCTACATGCGTATTTACTTTTCCAGCTCTTACAATTTTCTGTAACTCTGGGTATGAAGTATTTTAAAAACATCTTCATATCCTTCCTTATGAGATTGTCTGCATTCCAGATCCAAAAGCTGCTCCAACCCCATCACCACAGTTTGTGTCTGCACCTGATAGTAAAAGCAGATGGAAACTTGAGAGGAGTTTCTCATCTCTGTAAAGGCTACAGCATTCAAAACTTACCGACTCACGTGGCTTCAGCTGTTGCCAAACACTGCATTCATGCAATTTAGAAGCAATTCAGTTGGAGAGTGATAGAGTTTTTCAAAAACCCATGATGCACTGTGTGATGCCAGAGAAACTGTTCCTCCTTTGACAGCCTTTGCGTTGCTACATATAAGATAGCAATAAGGGCACTCCTCTTAGCAGTAATAACCCAGCTGAGTCTCTGAGCCTTTTGAAGATGTATTTGTGAAGCAGGAAGAGAAGAAACACCTAAATACTGAATGGAACCTACAGCAGAGGTAAAATGGTTTAAACTGGGCGCTCTAATATATACTGCAGGTTATATAGCAGAAAATGGCACATTTAGGATATGAAAACTCATTCCAGCAACATATAATCAATCTTTCAGTAGCCTAAGGAGTTAGTATTGAATAAGACAGTAAGCCTTCATCTTCAGTGGGTCTTTATTAATGCTGCTGTTAAAGCGGCTGCTACATCAACTTGTTTGCATAAAAACCTGTAAAAAACAAAATTACAGGCTTGTGCCTGTAACGATTGTGCGGGCACACACAAAGAATCCATGTTCTAGCCAACCTTGTAGCACAAATAATAAACTTAGGCCATCAGAGGTTCAAGTCAAAGCGCCCCATATTCCTTCCATCCTCTCCAGAAGTGGACCAGGCTATGGGTCATCTGTTCTGCTGTTATTCTGCAGCACTGGATTTGGAGTTGACTCTTAAAAGCAGTGATGTGAGCAAGTTAGGCAGTGTCTTTGCAAAGCCAAAGGGTTTTTTATAGAAACAACGAAGCATCACATATATATATATATATATATATATAAGATTGGCAACAAAGTTGTTGAAGAGTCTAGAGAGCAAGTCTGATGAGGAGAGGTTGAGGGAAATGGGATTGTTTAGTCTGGAGGAGAGGAGGCTGAGGGGAGACCTTATCGCTCTCTACAACTACCTGAAAGGGGCTGTAGTGAGGGGGGTTTGGTCTCTTCTCCCAAGCAACAAGCGATAGAAGAAGAGGAAATGGCCTCAAGTTGCATCGGGGAGGTTTGTATTGGATATTAGGAAAAATTTCTGTACTGAAAGAGTGGTCAGGCATTGGAACAGGCTGCCCAGAGAGGTGGGGGAGTCACCATCCCTGGGGATATTTGAAAGACGTGCAGACGTGGCACTTCAGGGCATAGTTTAGGGGACACGGTAGTGTTGGGATGATGGTTGGACTTGATGATCCTAGAGCTCTTTTCCAACCTTAATGATTCTATGATTCTATATATAAAAAATACATACATACATATATAGTTACACTTACACACACATGTATGTACTCCAAAGGTAGTGTGGTAAAGTACAACATCTTTTTAGCTGTCTGTAATTTCTCTCTTCCTTTCCCACCTCCTCACAGATATTCCCATGCTTCTGGGAAAACAATGGGGTGAAAGATGCAGTGACATCACCAGAACTCTGTATGTCTGCATGTGGGAAGGTGAAAGGCCATTTTATTGACAGAGCTTTTTGAAAATGTTGCAATTTGGGGAAATATATTCCAGCAAACAAATTCCATTTCTCACACACTCACTCATGTACAGAGATCCTTACCCAACGGTGGCGTGTGACCAGCATCTCTCCAAGCTGCAACTGCCCATTTCGAGCACATCCACAGTGAAAAATGACTGACTGTGCAAGGATCGTGGAGTTCCTGACTCTTGGATAAATGGATGAGGCTTTTTGGCTGTATCTGGGAGCTTTTTGGATGCAGGACTTTGGTTTTGTGGTGTTTTTTTAATCCTAATTTTTAATGCTTCTACTTATTTTTCTTCCCACCTGCAAACCCAGATTTAAAGTATGTCTTGCCCTGTTCCTATAGCACTGGGCTATATTTTGTTGCCTTTTATTATGCAGAGGAAAAAGAGGCCCAGCTAAAAAGGTGAACAGTTGAATTTAAAGTTAACTGAGTCAATAAAGACAAGACTTAGAGCTTTATCAAAAAAGGGGTCAATTACTTTTGGTCTGTAGCTTGGTTTTGAGCCTGACCCGTGACCTCACTGTTAATTAATTAATGTCACAGTTGCACTATGCAAGGAGAAAAATGCGCTGTTATTAGCAATTAATATCACAGCTGAGCTGAGCTCTAAAGGTTCACACATGGCCTGAAGGGACATTTAAATGTTTTGTGTTAACAGATGGAAGTTTTATATATGCCATTGTGTGAAGTCAGAACATTGTGAAGACCCTTAAGGCGCTCAGAGACAGGACAACAATATTTGAATCTGTGCCTCAGCTTCTCATGCAAAATATGAAGTAAGGTCTCCATATCTTGGAAGGAAGCTAATACACAGGCCACACAAGGACAAGCTACTCACTGTTCTATAAAAAAACCCAACAAAACAGGTAAAAGAAGTAAAATGGTACCAACTACTTCCTTCATGGCCTCCTTTCTTTCATAACTGCTATTGACATAAAGAAATATGGAGCCCTTTTACATGAACCAATTTGCACTTAAAATGGGAATCCAAACAGGTGCCAATACCAACATCCAACATAACTCTCTCAGGAGACCCAGACACTTAAAGTCCCAGAGTACCATCTCTTTTTCCCTGAAAGCTTTCTAGACACCTGCAGTACCTCTTGTGTCTTCAGCTGAACTGGTCTGATTAATTAAGAGAAAAACACATGTGCTTATACACCACTGGAGTCTTATCATTAGCTGAAGCAGCAGGTTCAGCCCAATCTGCTAGGCTAGTTCAGAGCCAAACTACCCTGTATAGACCCCTGACAGGCACCTTGTAATAAGCAAAGGTAATTACTTTCCTTTTGACAACAGTAGGGGTGTTGGACCCATTTTGGATGTAAGACCCTGCTGCTCAGAACATAGTCTAGACATTTTAAGCCTGTGGTACCCACCTGACAAGAGACTGCTTTAACAATCAAAGCACAGATGAGGAAAAAGAGGGAGAAATATGTGGCTGAAGATGCTGCCTTTCCACAATAGTGATGCCACCTTCATGGGCCTAGAGGAGAAGAGTCCAGACATTAACAGTCAATAGTAGTCCAGCAGTCCATGAACCTGCATCACAAAACACCAGGGTCTAAATACAAAGGCACTAACCTGCAGATCCCTGTATCTTTTTATTAGACATGTCTTTTAATATCTCTGTGGAAAACCTGTACAGTTATATTAGCTTTGCCAGTATGGAGATAAACTGATTCACTGCTGGCCCTCCAAGAGCACCAGGGAAGGTGGGCGGCCTCATACTCCAAGTCCCTCACTCTCTTTAGCTGTGGCCTGTTATCTCCCTGTCCACATTGCTATATCTCGGTTTCCCACCACAAGACACTGGGCTGCTAAACAGCTCTTCTTCTACCACGTCTGCTGTCTACTGGTGTCTCCTGGGCCACCCCTGCCGGATAGGAGACTGCAAGGTTGTTGCAAGCCTTCTCTTGTGAGGCAGGTGGTGCTGATGGTCCTGCACTTCCTCGGAGAGGGGGTGCTAATTAAGCTGCAGTAATGCCCCACGTGCTGATTCTGGCCTGGGGAGCAACATGTGACCCAAGAAATCACTATGAAAAAGACTGCCAGGCCTCTATCGCTTTAATAAACCAACTCTTGTTTAAATGGTGGTGTTTGTATCACAGGTATTTCTCCTGGAAGTACATCCATAATGTCAGGATTCAAAAAGTGAGAGAGCAACCTGAACAGCTATTCCCTCTGTCCCCCTGCCCCCCCACCCCCCAAAAAAAAGATGCCCTGCATCATTCACGGCTTGAGGATTGTGGAAAGGTATAGTGGAGGCTGAAGCATCTGGACATATCTATACAGGATACATTCCTGCCAGGCAGGTAGGCAAGTCTGTTTTCACCTACTGCCCTTCTGTCAGGGATGTTAGACTCAATACCGGGTGAAAGCAGCACCGCTTGCCCTGTGACTCTGGGGAAATGGCTCCCTTCTAGCCTTGCAGAGGTTGTGGAGATTTACAGACCCAGCATTTTACTTCATGGTTGCCATAGGCAATCTATGGTGACTCATGTAGTCTTGGAAGTGTAATCACCTGTGAAACCTCTCAGAGTACCCTCTAAAATTCATCCATTTTCTCTTAAAATGTCACGAGAAAATGCAAAGGCAATAAACTTTGCAGTAATAAGGAAACTTTATCATCTATCAGGCCTATGAAACCTACATTATCTTAAATAGCCTGAAGTTATTTAGACTAGTCACCACATAATGAATGTCATTAGCATTGAGAGAAGTGAATTTGTGTGTGCAGATCATTGTAAAGAATTTGGATGCATTATGAGATAAAAAAAACAACACCAGGATGAAAAACCAGCACCGGGCTGGAGATAAGGGACTCATTGTCCTGGTAGTGCTCAGAGTGCATATACAGAGGCACAGAAATTATTTCCTCTATTCAGAAAACAGAACTGGGCAGACATCTCCATTTGTTTGTCATTGTTTCTTAGCAAAATATGGTTGCTCTTATGTAAAAATTTAAGTTGAGCAAATGGATGATTAACAGGATGAGGAGGAAAAAGCCTCATAATAACCTGGCAGTCAAGATGAGGACAGGCAGTTCTGCAAACAAGCAGGTGACAATGGCATTTTCTCATTTTCCTCTGTAAATACTGTATGACTCCTGAGGCATTTGTTAATCAAAATAATGAAACAATTCAGTTAGCAGTTGTCAAATCACCTGAGTTTGCTCACCGGATTAGCTTTGGTCTCCTGCTATGACCTTGTAACTTAATGGAGACATGATGTGAACAGCAGCCAAAGAATTGCCCCCAAAATTCTATTTCCTGCCCTTACTCATACCATAAGAGCAACAAGATAAGGCAAAATGATATCACTTAGAGGATAAAATATATTAAGGATCAATTTTCTAGTTTTTCTGTGTGATGTTGATGAATTACACCCTGTTATCAATTGCTTTTTGAAACAGGCAGTCGTTGTATGCCTTTTTCTTCTTGTGTAAAGCAGGGATTATATTGTCTTTCCTCGTAAGAAAATGCATATGTCACGACCAATGTTTCTAATTTCCATTCACATCTCCCAATTTAAAAAAAAAAAAAAGTGAAATAAATAGAAAGGACGGCTGGAATCTGAAGTCAGGCATTGGGCGTTGGTTGGAGGTGGGGGCTGGCAAGGACGGGCAGGAGCGAGGCAGCCGCCCCTGTCCATGGTGCTAGTCCCGACCCCACGCGGGACCTCCGGCTCCTTCTCTGCCACCGCCCCGACAAAAAGGGGCTTAGCAGGTTTCTGATGATTTTTATTAACATCATTGATCGATGATTATTAACATCAGTACTAACACAAGTGATTGTTAGCTGCCTTTTAGTTGGCAGGCACTCATCTCTAAAGGGCTTTTATACATCAACATTCTGGCCATCCTGTATGGCTTTGAGTGTGAGAGTCACTGTAATCACCCCTGGGAGGAATTTTTTGATCTAACCTGAATGCCTAGAGTGATGGCTTTACAGCCAGCAGACCTCTAGTCAGTAAAGTCCAGCACAGAATTCAGTGCTAAACAACACATCTGAATATGTCAGCTAGATAGTGACTTCAAAATATCTGTTCCTTTCCTTTCTCTATAAAGCAAGCTGTCTTGCAATGGTGCAGCTGGTGACACTGAAGTCATCTAAAGTTACATGAAGATAATTCTACTCCATCCAAAATCAGCCCACATTAAAACAATCCAAATTACAATAATCTCTATCACTGAAGATGGGATTAATCTTCTCGAGTACTGAAACTGTAAAGCAGAAAACTATTCAGACCTGGATTATTTTAGGCTCCTTCTGAAATCATTGAAGAGAGATGAGCATATTCTGAGGGTGATCCTAAAATAATTGCTTAAAATAGGTGAGATGAACCACCCCCACCCTTACAAAAAGGATGAAGTCAATTAACTAAGCAATAAGGGAAAAAGCTGCTGCTTTTGTTAGCATTTCTGGCTGACTTTACCATTGACCCATGTGCCCATACAAGCTACTCATGTGCCAGGCTTGGTCTTGCTTATGCTTTCTTTTCAAACATTCATTTGCTTAGCTTCTTATACCTCTACACGAATGCCTTTTGTTGCTCTCTAATGACCCTGAAGTAATTTTCCAGATATTGTGTTGCCAAATGCAAATCCCAATATCATATTACAACTGGGGCTATGGCTTTTTTCCTCCTCTGACTCTCAACAAAGCAGACATTTGCCACTCTTACTACTTTATTGTCTCAGTAACCCATGCCTGACCATGACGAATTCTAGCAAATTCCCTTTAAAAGTGGACAGATTAATTAAAGGTCTGCTGCATATTTCTTCCCTAAGCCTCTAGGCTTTTAATAAGCAGAAGAAAATCTTATTTCAATTACCTATCTTCTAATTAACATTCTTCTCTCCTTTTCCCTGGGTATCCTAAACATCTAGTGCCACACTGGGACTCAGTTGGATAGTGTCTTCCTACAGTTGGTGCATAACCCTCTACGATGATATCAGAAGTTGGATAACTAGCAATGTTCAATTTATGTTAAAAATTAAACATTCATGGAAAACCAATGTCTAAAATTACTCACTCCCTTCCTTTCCTTTCCCTTTGACTTTAGCTGTATTTACAGTCCATTTGTTTGATCTGATTATCTTGGGCACCTCAGTTTAGCTGCATGATAATCTCCTGCCTGAATGCATACATTGGTTCTACCAGAAGAGACCGTTAGGACCAAATGAGCACACAGTAAAGCAAAAAAGCCTAATAATTTACCCTGTTATTCAAGAAATGAAATGCTGAACAAATTCAAAACTAGGGTTAAATATGACTTGAAGAAGTCCGTGCGTATGCCATCTATTTCACAGATCTCATATACTGTAACTTAAGACAAAAGTGGTCCCAGGTTCCTGAAATTTTTGTAGTAAAAAAATTTCTGCATTGTTTTAGCTTATGTTTGTCGTCAGACACCAAACAGTGGTTCTGCAAAAAGCTAGCTCAGTGTTTGCCGGGATCTCATGTAGTCATCTTACTCCAGTTAATGACCTTTTAGCTTTTCCAAGATAATGAATTCTTACGGATGCATATATCCTGACAAGTATAGCAGATGCAAGTCAGCTGCCAAGTGACCAGAGTCAAGTATATAAAGGGTATGACAGATCTCATAAAGATTGAAGTGTGCAACGGAAATCAAAAATTCCTTGAATACAATTTAGTGATATTCTACAGGTGCTGTATGTTTGTTTACTTTTGTGTAAGGTGTTTTATATTGTACCTAAAAAGTACCGTGTTAGTTGACTGATGGGATTAGCACAATTAGAGATCGCCACAGCTGTACTTTTTTCTTTAATAATCAATCCCGCTCTTCACACCCAAAAAGAGCAAGAGAAAAAAATAAATGTTGAAACAAAAAAGAATAGAGAGGGGAGAAACCCTCTTTCATCCACATGGTTCTTGGACACCCCAAATTATTTTGATCAAGCCATAATAAAATATTCTTATTTCATTTAACATTCAATGCTTTTGTATTAATTTCAATTTATTTTTAAAAATGAAAACTGCAACAATTAAATCAGCTACTACTTCATCAACAGTTACATAAGGATAACCCTTTCCAAAGACTTCTCCCAGTTTAACTTCATGCTTTTTTTCCTGCAGTTTCACGCACAGCGGTATAACGTGGTCAAAATGTTCAAGCTTGAACATTGCTGTGAATGACAAGGGACTGCCTCTGATTATGGGATACATGTGGATTTGTTTAAAGATGACTGATTCTGGAGATTTTTTTTTCCGCTTTGATTTGATCTCTTTGAAAAAAGAACTCGATGTCATTGCAAAGTCATTGAAGGCTCCCTAGTAACAAATTTACAAGGCTTTGTATCATAGCACATTACTGTTCAACCCTTAAGAAAATAACCGCAATTATTAGGTTATTTTAGGGCCTTCCATTAAATTTGAGGGTAAAAATGGAAATACATTACTCAGATGAATTCAACGGGCTTTGGAGAGATAATATTTTCAACCGGTCATAAAGGTATTCAGCTGTGTCCCTTCATGTATTTACAAACATTTGTGTTACAGTCTTGTGTCATGTCTTACCTTTCACTCCTAAAGAACCCGTCTTTGGCTGGAATTACACTTCATTCTTTTTCTGGACTATTTTTATGTAACTATTTAGGCACTAGGTTTGTTTGTCGAACGAGCAGTTTAAACTGGGTCCCAGAGGATGTCCTGCATCTCAAAATGCTGTTTCAGACTTTGTCAATCCTGATCATTTCTTGTAGACCTGGTGAAGTTCTTAAATATCGTTTTTTCTTCCTGCATGATTTCTATTCACTTCTCATTAACCGCGTGAGTTACTACAAATTACTCTGACACTTTTAGAATGGGAACGTATCGTTTTCTATCCTGGTTCAATTAGTTGCATTCACTCGGTTGTAGATTTGCCATAATCTCTGAAAATGATTCCACTTTATTTGTGGGTTTCACAGCTTGAGACGAACACAGACTCAACTCATGGATAGTTTTCCTTGAAGTTTTTTGTATATAGAAGATTTTCAAAACCAGTAGTCAACATCAATAGTCATTCAGAATCTGGAGAGTTAATATGAATTCATTGTCTTCATGAAAGCAAATCTTGCAGCTTCTGAACATAATAAATGCTTCATTGTTCTGCTCCATCTTAGCAGATAATGGACTCTGCTTAGACATTTTGTATTTTCTGTCAACAATTACAGCACTGGCTTATTTTGTTGTTTGGGTTTTGTTTTCAAAAACAAGAATGGGAATTTGAATTTCCCTCAAGTCCTTTGATTTTTTTTCTACTTTTTTCCCTAGACCTGTATGTCAATAATACAGGTTATCGTAAGTCGTTCAGTGAAGTTAGGCTCAAATGTGGTGTATCTGTCTGCTGTAAACTACCATTGTTCTACCATATGAAAACACATTATGGAGATTAACTTCAAACAAAAGTAGAACAATGATTGTTTGAAACCTCTTCTTTCTTCTGTGTAAAGAAAAATTTCACAAGATTCAATGTCACATCCAGAAAGACCTTGAAAATCCCTTTGTTTTCCTTAATGCACTATTTAGAATGATTTATGACTTTCAGAATTATGTAGCTTGGGCACTGTGAAAACCCATTTACTCTCAAAATAGGGTTGACATTCTAATCTTGGCCTGGCAGATCATATGAAATCTCCTGTGAATGTAAGATCTGGATAGCCCCTCTTAAATTCATTTCCAGTTTAATATTTCAGGTTGATAATGCTGATTTTTTCTCTATTTTTCACTACTTATCAGTATGTCCTGTATTAGCAAAAGCTTTCATAAAGGCTTTGGGAGACTTTGGTGCAACTGAAGGTTGGTGTCACCTCACTCTCTTCACTGTCTGCCTCAACCGTGTAGTGGCTGGGGTGCTACACTTTTCCAACGGTAGATTTGAGTTTTACCTGTAAGAACCACTAATTAAGTCTGAAAACAGTCTGAGGCAAGTGGCCCTGGCTGCACCAGGACCTTTTTGCCAGGATTGTTTATGTTCACACATTCTGTAAACATATTTCCAGATGATCTTAAAGGCTTCCTGACAGAGCTGGCTTGAGGGTGAAGAGGATTGTCTAAGTGGAAGTTTTGAGGATGTCAGAAGAACCTACACACCTCTGGTGATGTGATCCAACACAGCTTCCCCAAAACAGTACTGAAACTTTGAAGTGAAATTAAGAACTAAAGACAGGTCCCTCCTATCTCTTCCTAATCCCAGATCCACCAGGCCATCCCATTTTACTTGTCAGTTCTGTTGATTTTCTCCAAAGTACATAAAATAACATTGTTCTTCCAGTTAGGCTGATGCCGCTTCAGAGAAGAACATATTGGGGTGGGACTCCCTTCACAGAGAGACACCAACATTTTGGGGTGTATCCATACATAAATTGAAATCCCATTAATAATCCCCTACACCCATTTTCCATTGATCAGGAACCAAGAAGGGAGGGAACATGCACCAACCAGCTGTGGACAATATCAATGCAATAAAATTAACCATCACAACAAGAATCTAATTACTACATTTTCTTACTTCAGCTAATCCATCTGACTTAAACTACAGTGGGTAACATTTCTGACTTCCTTAAATCATCAAACTTTTTTTTCCTTCTCTCATCTCTAAAACTGGCTGATAGACATTGCTGCCCAAAACTCTATTCATCTTGCTTTTCAGTCCTCGTTTATTCTATCTCAGACTGAAAACTATAGCCTTTACTGCAGAGGGATAAAAAGGAGTTATTAATATGCTGTTAATGTCTTCATGCTAAACTTGTCAGATTAAATTACAGATTTAAGAATTGCATTGTAATCTCCAATTTGGTAGCATTGCTGGGAAAAGGAAAGGCTGTTGCTAAAACATTTGATATCGGATGAAGGTGATCCTGGCATCATTAAAATGAATATTTTACCTCTTCTTCACCTGCCCTACTGACTGAGTCATTGAAGTCTTAGGCCTGCATGTGTCTGCTCTGCTTTTCTAGCCCTGATTCCCAAATGAGGCAGTGAATTCACTTCAGTATCTCTTTTCCTCTATTGTCAGGTGCCTAACAGATCTGCCAGTGCTCATCCATCCCAGTCTATGTGCTGAAGTCTTTAGCATTGTTGTCATTTGACCAGATTAATGAACAAGGGAGCTGAAATCACCACTTCTGGGTAGGATTCAAAGCCTACACCAAGGTGAGAGTCTCCATTACCATGAGCTGGTCTTCAGGTCGTATTCCCTATGATGTATTGGAGGCTTTGAAGTCTGTCCTCCGAGGGTAAATCCCTAATGCCTACCAGATCACTAGACCATCCATCTGTTTAATAAAAACAATTTAACCTGTAATG